>NC_041391.1:624264488-624277415 GCF_002162155.2 Triticum dicoccoides
TCCTACGGACTGAACCCTCCGGTTTATATAGACATCGGAGGGGGCTAGGGTTACACAGAGTCGGTTACAGGGAAGGAGATCTAACATCCGAATCGCCTAGCTTGCCTTCTGTCGGTGTCAAAACCGGCGGATCTCGGGTAGGGGGTCCCAATCTGTGCGTCTTAGGCTGATGGTAATAGGAAGCAAGGGACACAATGTTTACCCAGGTTCGGGCCCTCTCGATGGAGGTAAAACCCAACTTCCTGCTTGATTAATATTGAAGATATGAGTAGTACAAGAGTAGATCTACAACGAGATCGTAGAGGCTAAACCCTAAGAGCTAGCCTATGATGGTATGATTGTAATTGTGATCGTCCTTCTAAGGACCATCCTCTCTGGTTTATATAGACACCGGAGAGGGCTAGGGTTTACATGGAGTCTGTTACAAGGAAGGAAATATAATATCCGCATCGCCAAGCTTGTCTTCCATGCAAAGGAGAGTCCAACCCGGACACGGGCCGAAGTCTTGAGTCTTGTATCTTCACGCTTCAATAGTCCGGACGATGTATATAGTCCGGCTGTCTGGATACCCTCTAATCCAGGACTCCCTCAGTAGCCCCTGAACTAGGCTTCAATGACGATGAGTCCGGCGCAGTCTTGTCTTCGGAATTGCAAGGCGGGTTCCTCCTTCCATATACTCCAAGGTTATTATCGTAGGCCGTGTCCGGATCTGCAAGATGATCTTCACATACCGCCGTAGAGAGCATGATATTTCACAAATGTACTCTGCTGACAATTTTCTAGACAGTGCAACATGTCATCAAGGTCGGGTCATTATCTGAGCCGTTTTCCCACATCCAGCCTCAGCGTATGTTGCGAGGCGGTTTCCTTGGCACGTCTTGTCGAAGCAAAGATCGTGTCTCCTTATCACGGGATTCTCATCAATACAGGTATGGTTAATCACTACAAAAAAATACACTTCCGTGATGATACGTGTTTGTCACAGTAGGTCGCGTTTTTTGTCATGCATGTACATCAATGACAAATTTATGACAGAATCAAGATAGTCATACCTGTGCTGTCGTAGAAGTGTTCCATGACATTACCAAAATTATCATCACGGAAGTGTCCACTTCCATGACGATAAATCGCGTGTCACAGAAGTGCTTTCGTCAAGGGTGACCAACATGTGGCATCCACCGTAACGGAACGCCGTTAAACTATCGGGTCGGATTTTGGATCCGATAACCCATTAACAGCCCCGACCAATGGGAAATTTCCACGTGTAAAATTCTGATTGGCCGAAGGGAACACCTGTCAGCTCCGCGATGGTGCAGGTGTCACTCATCCAATGGTCGAGATGGGCCTATGATATGTTGACACGTGGACCGGCCCAAAAGTGGCCCACAAAGTTTAAATGGGCCGGCCCAACCGAAGGCCCATAAGATTTAGCGGACCATAATGGGCCGGCCCAGCTAAAGGCCCACAAAATTTAGTGAACCATAATGGGCCGGCCCAGCTAAAGGCCCACAAGATTTGGCGGACCAGAATGGGTCGGCCCATCTAAAGGCCCACAAGATTTTGCAGACCAAAATGGGCCGACCCAGCTAAAGGCACAACATTCTCTGTCAAATCGGCCCGTCAACGGCCTGGTCTAAACTTGTCATCAATGCGGCCCATGGTCACTTCTGCCCTGTCAACAGTCCGCTAAGTAATTGGGCCGAATTACGGCCCGGTGTATTTCCGGTCTGTTAAAGGTCCGGCTTCATTTGGGCCCATTTATAGGCCATCAAAACTTTCATCCCATAAACGACCATGAAGGATTTGGGTCATATTCGGTCATGTTTGTCATTCGGCCTGTTAGAGGCCCACTATAGATTTGGGCCACTTTCGGCCTGTTGTCATTTTCGGCCTGTTAACACCGGACGTAAACCATGGGCCATATGTGGCCCAACGTCATATCGGGCCCATTAACGGCCCATATAAAAATGACGATAATATAGCCCGACCGAAGTTCCCGCATGTTAAAGGCCCATGTATTAGGTCGGTGCATTTACGGCTCGTCCAAATTTCGGCCTGTCAAATATCCGCATCGTAAATGGGCCACCATTTTGGCCTGCTAAGTCCAGTGGGTTATTTGGCACAATCAGGGCCCAATCTCACTTTCGGTCTATTAAAGGCCCATGTTTTTTATGGGCTCGAGATATTTACACCTGTAAAGGGCCTATTTTTACTAAGGGCCCAAATTATGTTTAGGCCTATTAAAGGCCCACTATGGGCACAGGCCTACCAGAAAAAATTGAAAGCTTATGCTAATTTAAGCCCAGATATTTTTAGTGGGCTACATGCCAATTTTGGCCCGTAATCATTTTTAGCACAATTGGAATGGGCCCAACGAATGTTGGCATGTTGGGCTCCTACGAAGCTTTTGGATGAATACATTACTAAGATAAACCTACACTATACAAAAATAGTGTCGTAATTACTGCAGCCTGTGGCAGCATCGTAAATGTTGTATGACAACAAAATAAATTCCAATCATACAACAAAAGGCCTGTTGGCATAAAGTTTACAGTCCTTCCAGATAAAAAGCACCATCAGATGTATAGAAGCACAGATCATTTGACCTGAGTGCTAATGATTCAGGCTGTAGAATCTGATGGAGCAGCACGATCTCCACCTTTTTTCTGCCATTGCTCTTCAACAACGAAGCGAATGTCTGATAGTCTGGTTTGAAAACCATTCATATCTTGACGACATTTCTCAACCACTATTCTTGTTTCCGAAACAACGTCCATTAGGGATTGGACTTGTGCCTGGAGCACAGATATATCACTCTGTCTAGAAGGAAGATTTTGTTCAGTAGGCGATTTGGACGAGGTTACCTTGACAACCAACCCAGAATTAGGCAGGAAGGTGCTTTTTGCACTGTTAGTGGAGAGATACTAACGCACTGCAGCAAGAGGTGATATTGTGCCTGTAGTAGCCTCGTCACCTTCAGGTGGTTGTGGCTGTTCAATCATTTGTTCCATAGCTTCCTGAAAGTTTGAACTTGTAGATTAGTGTACCAGATAAGTTACTAATGAGACAAAAACAAACAAAGTAGGTTAAACATTTATACATAACTTATTTTGGTGAACTTCTGTAATACATTAGCATGTATTGTAGTGCCAACTACATAATAAAATCACTTTCGGAACATATGTCCATGTAGCATGCCTACTGTATTGTCTATTTCATATCATGGGCAAACAGATATAAAACAAACAGGCTATTTTATCATTGTGTGCGCACGTGAACATAACAACTAGATTACAGATCAAGACCAAAAGAATATCCTTCATCTCTTTTAAACCATGTAAGGTGAAATGATACGTTAAGACAACTGTGTATAAAAGTGGACAGAGTAACTGACATTGGCTACAAACCAAGTAGTTAAATGAACACATCACAGTACCAATCAGTTCAAGGTAGGAGGAGCAAGGACTTACAACAGCAGCTTGAGCTGGTGTGCTCATGCCCTTCATCTTGCTGGTGTGGCAATGCTTGAAGATTTGCACTACATTCAGTTTAGGTTCTTTTTGGTCTACACGGGCTTTCCTCTGTATTTGGAACAAGTCAATATAGATACGATAATATGGCACAAAAAAATAAGGAAGTAGCAGCTATTTACAAGAGCCTCGCAATGTGCAATATAGCTACGAGATCCTGTTGTCTGTTGGAATTTCAATTTAGAACGGTTGTTTTTGTTCTTCAAACAGTTAGCCTAGAAGAAGATACACTTGTAAGGCACATACATAAATACAATTTCAATATGTGGTCTGATCAAATACATATAGCCTACCTGATACTTTGGATCAGACCAGTGTTTAACGAGGGTTGTCCAGTCTTCATCTGTAATATATTCCACTAGAGATGTTTGGGCGATTTCATTGTTAGCCTTGCCTTCAAAGTGAGTTTTTCTAAGGTGGAGCAGACTGAAAAACATGAGTGCATGCTTGTTTGGTTGCATCATCTTTCGGATCCAACTTGAACCTCATCTATTGAAAAAAGAATGTGAGTCTTATTAAGAGGAAGCTAGAAAGTATGGGACAGAGCAAGACAATATTACTAATTGCGATGAATAACATTACTTACGAATAAATGGTCAAGGAAGGTGTTAAACTGGGTATTGTCTTTCTCATTCCTGTACTGGATCCACGTTGCGAGGATACGACATGACACCTAACGGCAACGGCTGCCTCTGATACTAACTTGGCTGACTCTGTAGCATCACGTGGCCTTTTTAAACCTGCCTCAAAATGGATCTCCATTCTTCCTCCTTTAGATTTTGTTAATCTGTCAAGCATTATCCCTGATGTCTGTTTCCGCTTGCATCGTGGTGCTAGTTCAACAACGAATATGGAAAGTGTTAGTGTACATCAAACTGTGAGAGTACATATAAAGGAGCATGCAACTGCAACTTGACTCGGTCAGGTACCGTCTTGGTGTTGATGCTCATGAGGTTCATCTGATCTTGCCAAGTCCTGTTGTGTCAGCAGTGCTTCATAAGTAGTGTTAGGTGTGAAGGCAGCTTGGGAACTGGCTAGTTCCGGAGCAAACGAACGAGTAACTGGTTGAGATGCTGGTATAGTTGAAGCGGATGCAGTAGGTGGTGGAGCAGGTGATACTGTGTTTGTAGATTTAGCTGGTGGATTTGGACCTTCTACTGCACTATAAGTACTAGCAGAATCTCGATGGCAGAACCTTTTCCGTTTCACCCGACGAGTAAAAACACTCCCTACTATATTATTTTCCTTGCTCTTTTCTGACTTTGCCATGTCAAGCTGTACCCACAACAGAAAAGAATAAAATCACTCTTCAAAACTCATTGATGCATCATCCAGACAAGCAATACATTGATGTAAGACAACCGTATGAGGATGGAATATGTAAGAAAAACAGGACGACATGACGTATTCACAGCCACGATGTGCAAACTAAGCAGAAGGATTTTCAAGAAAATAGAAGTAATGCAAGCTAGACACCATATGAAAGATGCAATCAATATTACTCTGCCAAGTTAAAAGTGTCTTCTCATAAGTGGCAATTCAAAAAATTAGAAGCAGTACAACATAGAAATCAATGCAAGATGCAACCACTATCAAACTGCCATGTTAAAAGCGTCCAATCATGAGTTACTGATGCGGGATACACAACAGCAGTGCTTTGATGTAAGAACATGGTATGATAGATAGATGCAATGTATTCTAGACACAGAAAGACATGTCATATGCACATGTATAACGTATAAACTCAGCAGGTGCAATTTAATCAAAATAGAAGAAATACAGGCTAGACAACATATGCAACTTGAAACCAATTATCACACTGTCAACTTAGAGCAAGCACCTGCGAAGGTGGAGTCCGGGAGATGAACTCATCATGTAGACTTCGGACTTCAACTTCATTAACAGTAGTAGTGGAAAATCTAGAGAGTCTCTGTTTGCGTCGGTGCGGAGTACCACCAATATCCCCTAACTTACTCTTTTCCTTCCTATTTTCTGATATTGCCTTATGAAGTCAAAACCACAAGAATATGAATAAAATTAGCTCTGCATAACTGGTTGATGCATGATACAGACGAACACTACTTTGATGTAAGGCAAGCGTGGGATAGGAGTATGGAATATATACAAAAAAAGATAGCGTTTCATATTCACACGTACGATAGGAGGATGGAATATGTATGAAAAAACAGTAAGCAGAAGGCGTTTCAACATAATTAGAAGAAATGAAAGCTAGGCACCATATGAACATGCAACCAATATCACTCTATCAGGTAAAAAGTGTCTCGTCGTAAGTGCCATTTCAAGAAATTAGAAGCAGTACAAGCTAGAAGACAATGCAAGATGCAACCTTCATCACAGTCCCAAGTTAAATGTGTCTTATGGGTAAGTGATCGTTGCAGGTATAAGTTGTAAGCTACGCAGATGCAATTCTACATAATCAGAAGCAATACAAACTAGACATCATGTGGAAAACGCAACCACGTATAACAGTTCTAAGTAAGAGCAAGCACCTGTGATGGTGGAGTAGGGGAGATGTGCTCATCATGTACACGTATGTTCTAGAAACAGCAACACGTGTCATATTCACAGGCCTTATGTGTAAAGTAAGTAGATGCAATTCAAGTTAGAAGCAATACAAGCTAGACATCATACGCAACATGCAACCACATATAATAGTGTCAAGTTAGAGCAAGCACCTGTGATGGTGGAGTAGGGGAGATGTGCTCATCATCGACATAGCTACGTTGACTGTCCAGCCTTGTGTTGTCTTGCGAATCTTGTTGGGAGGATGGCGGAGTAGAATCTTTAGAGACCCCCTATTTGAGTTGCTCTGAAGGACCACCATCATCCACTCCCGGACTAAGTTCCTTCACATGTAATGATTTTGCATTGTGAAGTCAAACCGATAAGAAAAAGGAATAAAATTCGCTCTTCAGAACTCATTCATGCATGATACTGATGAACACTACTCGGATGAAAGGCAAACACATGATGCGAGGATGGAATATGTACGAAAAAAATGGATGGCTTGACATATTCACACCTATGATATGGTAACTAAGCAGAAGGCACTTCAACAAATTAGAAACACTGCAAGACACCATATGGAAGGTGCAATCAATATCACTCTGCCAAGTTAAAACTGTCTCGTCATAGGTGGCGTTCATCAAACTAGAAGCAATACATGCTAGAAATCATATTCAAGACGCAAACCAATATCACACTGCCAACTTAAAGGTGTCCCATCATAAGTGACTGATGCAGGATACACAAGAAGAGTAGTTTCATGTAAGAACATGGTGTGATAGACAGATATAGTATGTACCAAAAACAGGAAAGCGTGTCATATTCACATGTATCATGTGTAAGCTAAGCAGATGCAGTTTACACTAATTAGGAGCAATACGAGCTAGACACCATATGCAACATGCAACCAGATATCACACTGCCAAGTTAGAGCAAGCACCTTGGATGGTAGAGTAGGGGAGCGGAGACTTGGACCATGTAATGCACTATCAGTACAAGGAGAATCGGTACAAATGCTCCGTTTACGTTGCTGTAGAGGACCACCATCATCGCCTTCCTTACTCTTTTCCTTCCTCTTTCTTAATTTTGCCTTGTCAAGTCAAACCCACAAGAAAAAGGAATAAAATTTTCTCTTCAGAACTTATTGATGCATGATACTGACGAACAATACTTTCATGTAAGGCAGCCGCATGATAGGGGGATGGAATATGTATGAAAAACAGGACGGCGTGACATATTGACATGTATGATGTATAAAGTGTAAACTAAGCACAAGGTGCTTGAACTTGTGAGAATCGATGCAAGCTAGAAACCATATGAAAGATGAAACCAATATCACTCTGCCAAATTAAAAGGGTGCCCTAACAAATGTATTTGACCAAATTAGAAGCAATACATGGCAACAGGCTAGAAATAATATGCAATATGCAACGAATAAAGGTGACTCATCGTAAGTGATTGATGCAGGATACAGAAGAGAGGTAGTTTCATGTAAGAACAAGGTTAACACATAGATGTAGTGTGTACCAAAAATAGGAAGGCATGTCATATTCACATGTATAGTGTGTAAACTAAGCAGATGCAATTTACCCTAATTAGAAGCATTACAAGCTAGACACCGTATGCAACATGCAACCACATATCACACTGCGAAGTTGGAGCAAGCACCTGTGATGGTGGTGTAGGGGAAGTGCTGTCTTCAGGTACAGAGAAACGTTCAATATCTTCATTTAGGCTTGCTGTTTCTTGAGAATCATGTGGAGAGGATGAAATTGCATTCTTTATAAGAGTATTGCATCTCATATTAACGCACGGGCATGACTGTCTCATCATAAGCGATAGACGCAGGATACACAAGAATAGTAGTTTGATGTAAGAACATGGTGTGATAGGCAGATGAAGTATGTACCAAAAACAGGAAGGCGTGTCATATTCACATGTATAATGTCTAAACTAAGGAGATGCAATTTAACAAATTAGGAGCATTGATGAGGGATACACAAGAAAAGTAGTTTGATGTAAGAACATGGTTAATAGAAAGACGTAGTATGTACCAAAAATAGGAAGGCATGTCATATTCACAGGTATAATGTGTTAACTAAGCAGATGCAATTTACCCTAATTAGAAGCATTACAAGGTAGACACCATATGCAACATGCAACCACATATCAACTGCCAAGTAAGAGCAAGCACCTGCAATGGTGGTGTGGGGGAATTGCGGTGATCAACTAGAGAGCTACGTTGACTATGTTCATTTAGCTTTGCTGTTTCTTGAGAATCATGTGGGAAGGATGACACAGCACTCTTTAAACGAGTAGGGCGTCTCAAAGTAACCCACCCGGGTGACTGTCTCATCATAAGTGATTGACGAGGGATACAAAAGAGCATTAGTTTGATGTACGAACATGGTTAATAGACATATGTAGTATGTATCAAAAACAGGAAGGCATGTCATTATCAAAGGTATAATGTGTAAAGTAAGCAGATGCAATTTAACCAAATTGGAAGCAATACAAGCTAGACACCATATGCAAAATGCAACCACATTTGACATCGCGAAGTTAAAGCAAGCACCTGGGATGGTTGTGTGTGGCAATTGAGATCATCAACTGCAGAGCTACATTTACTGTCTCCAATTGCTGACACTGCACCCATTAGAGCGCTGAAACGCTTAGTGCTTATCTTCGAATTACGAGCGACTTCTGTCTTTTCTTTTCTGCATTCATCAACACTGCGTCAGGGTCTGAAATACCCATGCATAAAAAAACAATAGTGTGAGTATGGGTGAAGTGTGTGCACAATTAGTACAGTGTAAAGGTAGCAGATAGCAGGTCGGTGAGAAATAAATGACGGGAGCCATATGATAGCTCTACAATATGCATGGCACACTCAATTACTACAGGATTCTATGAAAATAACAGTCGACTGAAAGCAAATAGGCCAGTCCATCTTTTCTGCACCATCCGATGTACAAAGAACGGGCAGATCGCCTTCATCTACATCCAGCCAGTTAGTGTTGACGATCTTCCTCGAAACGCCAGCGAGCACCGGCCCAGTATTCCTCCCCCGCCTGCGCCCTCCCCTCGACCTCACCGCACCGCCGTGCTTGGCACCGCCCCCCCGGCCATCAATTCAAGCCCCGCCGACCTCCAGATCGGGCGCAAGCAGCTCCTGCGCCCCACACCCCTATAATAGACACCGATGCGCCGCTTCCCCGGGGAATAGGCGGACTAGGTGCTCCGCGCGCCTAAGCGGGTGCTGCTTCTTTTAATTGCAGTTCGACTGACCCTGAATTGAAATCCAGGCGGGCTACTGACCTCTAGCAAAGGTGAAATAGTAAAAGGGAGGAAACCTTGTGCATTTAGTATCACGAAGAAGATGTAGTAAGAAGCACTCAACTAGTTTCTTTCGTGGGACGAATACGGTGTGAGCGGAGACGTAAGATTTGCATGAATAAGGGAAGAGGAGTACCTCTTTCTGCTAGCAGTGCTGTGTCCTCCTTCCGTTTTTCCGATGATCTTGTTGTTCACCGGAAACCAGAAGTTGTGGAGGACGGTGCAGCCTTGGACGAACCCATGGCCAAGTTGTTGAGTGTGGTGTGATGGACGCCTGTCGGCGGCGGGGAAGCAGATCCGAGGCGGCGAACGACGGCATAGCGGGAACAGCTCCGGTGTGGTGGACGGTTGCGACAGTGGAGCCGCAGCAGTGAGGCGCAGGACGGCGTGGTCGGAGTGGTTCTGGTACGGCGCACGTCGGCGTCGGCATCGTGGAGGCAGCTCTGCCTCGGCTTCAGCTGCTAAGTCCTTGAGGGTGTTGCGGTTGCGGTTGCGTTGGCCGACGACGTCGGGGTACCGGCTCCGGCGTGATGGAGGAGGGCGGTGGTGGATTGGCCACTATGGGGTGGAGGACGAAGGAGGTTAGGGTTTCGCGGCTGTTGGAGAGGGCGTTTTTGCACCCACGGAGTATGAATGGGGAAACGGAGGGAGGCGGGGAACTAAGGGGGAACAATGTTTCAGTTTGAGACGCGCTTGTTTGAAATTTCGGGAAAGTTACAAACTTTGCCCCCATCTAAAATTTCAGACATATTGCGGGTTGGGGGTAGTACAATCATGTCAGGTGTCCCAAATGTGGGCGGGATAGATTTCGGCCGAGCGCATGGGTGTTTAGGCGCCCACGGCGTGTGAATGCTTCTCGGAGGCGGTTGAGACTAGCGTCTTGGTGAAGTTACAAACCTACCCCGGTTTAGACCTTTGGACATCGGGCCAATAGGCTACACAGGCCTGAGTCAGGACTATAATTTCCTACCACCAAAACATTAGTCTCACATGGTTTCGGGTTACCAGAGGCCTATTTGGCGCTTCGTTCAATATTTGGGAGCAGAAGCATTAACGTTTTTGGTTCTCTTGAATTGAACTTTCAGGATTTGTCAAACTTCACAAATCTTTACTCTTGAAAATCCTAAAGCTACGATTATTTTGGAATGGAGGGGGTACATTTTAATATACATTGTACACGAGTATATATTAAAAAATATGCAACTTACCTCAGTTCATGCATTGTTCCAGGTATAATCTCCTTGGTTGCAAAAAAAAAGTTAGATATGCGTATGAATATATATAACAAAGATTGATGCCCCCTTTTACATCTGATTTACAAATGCCATTATCTCGGGTTCAAATAGATGAATGCACTTCCTATGAATTCGAATCTTCGAAACCCCCTTTATGTTGAATTCGACATGTATTTTATTTTGTAGCTAGCAATTTGGAATGTATCCATGCAAGTGACAAATGTATAAAGTGCTTCACACTAACAACATGGAGTGCACTAATTAGTGTTTATATATGAATTGCAAAAGCATCCATTGCCTGTATTTCAAACCACTCTCACTCTATGGATCGATAATATGAAATAAACACATGCACATGCTAGAATTCAATAGAGTGTGGGTGTCTGATAGACCGATTTTCGTCCATACGCAAATTTGCAAAATTCATGATCTCATCCAAATATAATAATGCCATTTATATTTTAATTTAATGCGTAGAACCGCCTTTTACACGTAGATGCACTATGCCTCGCCCCGTTCTCACAAATGCGTTATATATCTCTATTTAACGCATAAGTGCACACACTTTATATGCATCGACATTTCTCTTTCACACATGCTCACAATCTCTCTCAGGGTGTCGGGGTGTCTCACGCACATGCTCTCTCTGTTTCTCTCTCTCTCTTTCTGACTACTATGTACCACTCTTTTCACTAATCTCAGTTGGAAAACAATATTTCTCTCACATGCATATACACATGCACGGTCTCTACTAGCCCTCTATACGCACATATATGTGCCTACGTGTCTCCCGCACGCACATTTATCTTTAGGCCTCTCTCGCACACATTGCCCCCCCCCCCGACACACCTCTCTAATAGTAGTTGACAGATATGATTTCATCATATCATTCGGTAGGATATCCCTGGCTGTTAGGCTGGATGGTAATACGAGGCAAAGTTTTACCCTAGTTCGGATCGGACCCTTGCAGTTGAAGAAAGAGCCTACTCCTGGTACTGTATATTAGTGATAGGGGTGTGTACAAAGTACACGTGAATACCAGGCATTGTGCATGTGTGTATACTATCGACGAACTAGCCCCCAAGCTTGTATAACATACTAAGGGCCTAGGGTTACAAATCATATATAGTCGGCTTATCACCAGTGGGGATAGAGTCCTC
Source organism: Triticum dicoccoides (assembly GCF_002162155.2). Taxonomy (NCBI): domain Eukaryota; kingdom Viridiplantae; phylum Streptophyta; class Magnoliopsida; order Poales; family Poaceae; genus Triticum; species Triticum dicoccoides. The sequence goes on from NC_041391.1 coordinate 624,276,276, forward strand.
CGCGACTCTGGTAGCTTCGTGTTGTACGTCGAGTTCTCCACATGGGTCTCCGTATAACACGCATCGGTCCAACCTATATGTGGCGCAGGATGGAACCGACCCATGAGTCTTCATGTTGACCCACCACAACTAGAAATCATGTGCCCACCACACCACACACGCAATCAGCCACTAAGAAAGTAAGCATATACAATAGTACAACGGTATCTAGCTCACGATACGTCTCCATATTTTGTTGATGACACGGACGGACTTTGCATTTGATGCATGCTCCATATTTTGTTGACGACACTTACGGTCATTGTATTTGAAGCAAAAGCACGATATGGTCACTGGACTTTACAATAAGCTCATCACGGTCACCACATACATTTTGTCGTGCTAACCAACATGTGGTTGGATGGTTAGAGGGCAGTGGTTTCTCGAGCCCACCAAGGTTAAAGTCCCGGTGCTCGCATTTATCTTGTGTTAATTTCAATATTTTCTGGTACGTTCAGTGGGAGGAGACGTTCCACGCGACTACGAGGCACCTATGGTGACTTCGTAAAATCTCAAGATCATATATGCTGGCCCACTCTCTCGAAGGTACTCATAGGGGTAGGGTTCGCGTGTGTGCGCCTATAGCGGTGAGTGCTTGCGCGTATATATGAGCCCTTGCGTCTGTACCGTGTTAAACAAATACATGTCATGATTATACTGTCACTAGCTCACCCGTACAACTCCGTATTTTGTTGATGACACAATCAATTGACCAGTCAAACGGCACAACTAGTGTTGCACCATCAGGGCGCGTAACCGTGGGGCCCACCTGTCAGCCCGTATATGAAAGAAAGAAATGGTAGTTTGAGTCTGTACTGTGTTAATAAAATAGGAGTACATTTTAGGGTGATCATACGGTCATTGGCTCACCATACAGCAACGTAATTTGTTGATAACACGATCAATTGACCAGTCAAACAGTACACATTCAGCAGCGCACATTACCATAGGGCCCACCCGTCAGCACGTATATGAAGGACAGAAATGGTAATTTACTAGTGGTCGGTGGGTATTCGAAGTCGTGGGACCTCTGGTTGGCAGTCACCAGCGGTTGGGGGGCGTTCATTGGGCGGTGGGATGGATCCCTGGAGAAAAAGCTCG
>NC_041391.1:624277767-624307244 GCF_002162155.2 Triticum dicoccoides
GGGGGGGTGGATTTTGATGATAAACTGGATGCCCGTGATTTCGTATCCAACGGCTAGAAAATCTAATGACCAGAGATGAAAAAGTCAGTCGACTGACGTGTAGCCTCACCCCGCATGTACACATGCACGCACGCAAGACACGCACGCATGTAGGCATGCAACACTGACACGTACACATAACGTACACACACACACATGCTGGCATGCAACACTGACACGTACACATGCACTCACGAACACACGCACGTACGCACCCATGCATGCAACACTTAAACGCACCCTTGCACGCACGCAACATTCGCACGCCTGCATGCACACAGCACACGACGCAAGACACTCGCTCAACCTATACGTGTATGCACCCTTTGTTAAGGACATGGATTGTGATGTCTACTACACAACCTTCTTCTTGTAGACGTTGTTGGGCCTGCAAGTGCACAGGTTTGTAGGACAGTAGCAAATTTCCCTCAAGTGGATGACCTAAGGTTTATCAATCCGTAGGAGGCGTAGGATGAAGATGGTCTCTCTCAAACAACCCTGCAACCAAATAACAAAGAGTCTCTTGTGTCCCCAACACACCCAATACAATGGTAAATTGTATAGGTGCACTAGTTCGGCGAAGAGATGAAGATACAAGTGCAAAATAGATAGTAGATATAGGTTTTTGTAATATGAAATTATAAAAACAGCAAGGTAGAGAGCGGTAAAAGCGAGCGTAAACGGTATTGCAATGATAGGAAACAAGGCCTAGGGTTCATACTTTCACTAGTGCAAGTTCTCTCAACAATAATAACATAGATAGATCATATAACAAGCCCTCAACATGCAACAAAGAGTCACTCCAAAGCCACTAATAGCGGAGAACAAACGTAGAGATTATGGTAGGGTATGAAACCACCTCAAAGTTATCCTATCTATTATATCTATTCAAGAGTTCGTAGTAAAATAACATAAAGCTATTCTTTCCGCTCAATCCATCATAGAGTTCATACTAGAATAACACCTTAAGACACAAATCAACCAAAACCCTAATGTCACCTAGATACTACATTGTCACCTCAAGTATCCGTGGGCATGATTATACGATATGCATCACACAATCTCAGATTCATCCAACCAACATAAAAGTACATCAAAGAGGCCCCAAAGCTACTACCGGAGAGTCAAGAACGTGTGCCAACCCCTATGCATAGGTTCCCAATGTCACGAAACCCGCAAGTTGATCACCAAAATATACATCAAGTGGCACATGATATCCCATTGTCACTGAGGGAGTTCCGGACTAGGGGGTGTCCGGATAGCCGAACTCATCATCGGCCAGACTCCAAGACTATGAAGATACAAGATTGAAGACTTCGTCCCGTGTCCGGATGGGACTTTCCTTGGCGTGGAAGGCAAGCTTGGCGATGCGGATATGTAGATTTCCTACCATTGTAACCGACTCTGTGTAACCCTAGCCCTCTCCGGTGTCTATATAAACCGGATGGCTTTAGTCCTTAGGACGAACAACAATCATACCATAGGCTAGCTTCTAGGGTTTAGCCTCCTTGATCTCGTGGTAGATCCACTCTTGTAACACACATCATCAATATTAATCAAGCAGGACGTAGGGTTTTACCTCCATCAAGAGGGCCCGAACCTGGGTAAAACATCGTGTCCCTTGTCTCTTGTTACCATCCGCCTAGACGCACAGTTCGGGATCCCCTACCCGAGATCCGCCGGTTTTGACACTGACATTGGTGCTTTCATTGAGAGTTCCTCTGTGTCGTCACCGATAGGCTCGATGGCTTCTTCGACCATCATCAATGACGCAGTCTAGGGTGAGACCTTTCTCCCCGGACAGATCTTCGTATTCGGCGGCTTTGCACTGCGGGCCAATTCGCTTGGCCATCTGGAGCAGATCGAAAGCTACGCCCCTGGCCGTCAGGTCAGATTTGGAAGTTTGAACTTCACGGCTGACATCCGCGGGGACTTGATCCTCGATGGATTCGAGCCACAGCCGAGCGTGCCGCACTGTCACGACGGGCATGATTTATCTCTGCAGCTGGACAGTGCCCTGGAGGCTGCACCCGAGCCCGCTCTGATCTTTAATTCGGAGCCGGCTGCGCAGATCGAGGACGGATGGCCAGACACCGCCTCGGGAGCTGCAACCTCTACGGCGATAGAGCCAAACACTGACATTGTCCCTCATAAGGCTCGTGACTCCCAGGCGCCGGACTCCTCGCCAGACTCCGAACCTCCCGGGCCCCCTCCGATCGAATCTGATTGGGTGCCGATCATGGAATTCACAGCAGCGGACATCTTTCAACACTCACCTTTCGGCGACATCTTGAGTTCGCTAAAGTGTCTCTCGTTATCAGGAGAGCCCTGGCCGGACCGCGGTCAGGACGGTTGGGATGCGGACGACGAAGAAATTCAAAGCCCACCCACCACCCACTTGGTATCCACTGTCGACGATCTAACTGACATGCTAGACTACGACTCCGAGGACATCGACGGTATGGACGACGATGCCGGAGATGACCAAGAACCAGTGCCAACCGGGCACTGGAAAGCCACCTCCTCATATGACATATACATGGTGGATATCCCAAAGGATGGGAATGGCGAAGGAACAGAGGAGGATGAACCCTCCAAGAAACAGCCCAAGCGCCGGCGTCAGCGGCGCCGCTCTAAATCCCGCCACAGCAAGAATGAAGATTCCGGCACTGGAGATAATAATACACCGGACAGTGCCGAAGATAACCCACTCCAGCAAGATGCAGCGCAGGAGGACGGAGACGCCAGCCCTGATGAGAGAGCGGCAGAAGAAGACGTAGAGGATTATATGCCTCCCTCCGGAGACGAGGCAAGCCTCGACGATGATGAATTCGTCGTGCCTAAGGATCCCGTCGAACAAGAGCGTTTTAAAAGCAGGCTTATGGCCACGGCGAACAGCCTCAAGAAAAAGCAGCAACAGCTTAGAGCTGATCAAGATCTGCTAGCCGACAGATGGACTGAAGTCCTCGCGGCCGAAGAGCATGAGCTCGAACGCCCTTCCAAAAGCTACCCTAAACGCAAGTTGCTCCCCCGATTAGAGGAGGAAGCGTATGAACCCGCATCACCAGGAGACAATACGGCTGACCGACCACCCCGTGGTCGCGACAGAGAGGCCTCTAGGCCCTTCACTAGACCCGTACCCCGGCATCGCTCGAAAAGCAAAAGGCCATAGGGGAACGCTCCGGACTTGCGAGATAAATTGGAGGATAAGGCAAGACAATTAAGATCGATCTATGGATCGCGTGGGCGCCCCATGGTATGTGACGACAACCGTCGCGCCGGACACAGTAAGTCCAGCCGGGCCAAACAAAACAGACAAAGCTCTTTTGAGCTCCGTCGTGATATCGCCCAGTACAGAGGTGCCGCACACCCACTATGCTTCACAGATGAAGTAATGGATCATCAAATCCCCGAAGGGTTTAAACCCGTGAATATCGAATCTTACGATGGCACAACAGACCCCGCGGTTTGGATCGAAGACTATCTTCTTCACATCCCAATGGCCCGCAGCGACGATCTTCACGCCATCAAATACCTCCCCCTCAAGCTTAAAGGACAACCCGGCATTGGCTTAACAGCTTGCCAGCAGAGTCAATTGGGAGTTGGGAAGACCTGGAAGCCGCATTCCTCGATAACTTCCAAGGCACGTATGTGCGACCACCAGACGCTGATGACCTAAGCCACATAATTCAGCAGCCAGACGAATAGCCCAGACAATTATGGACACGGTTCTTAACCAAGAAAAACCAAATCGTCGACTGTTCGGATGCGGAGGCCCTCGCGGCCTTCAAGCATAACATCCGCGATGAGTGGCTTGCCCGGCACCTGGGACAGGAAAAGCCGAAATCCATGGCAGCCCTCACATCACTCATGACCCGCTTCTGCGTGGGTGAGGATAGCTGGCTAGCACGTAGCAACAACCTCAGCAAACAATCTGGCAATCCAGATTTCAAGGACCAAAATGGCAGGTCGCGTCATAACAAAAACAAGCGCCGCATCAACGGCGACAATAGTGAGGATACGGCAGTCAATGCCGGATTCAGAGGCTCTAAACCCGGTCAGCGGAAAAAGCCATTCAAAAGAACTGCTCCGGGTCCGTCCAATTTGGACCGAATACTCGACCGCTTGTGCTAGATACACGGCACCCCCGAAAAGCCAGCTAACCACACCAATAGGGACTGTTGGGTATTCGAGCAAGCAGGCAAGTTAATTGCCAAAAACAATGACAAGGGGCTGCATAGCGATGACGAAGAAGAGACCCGACCGCCGAACAATAGAGGACAGAAGGGTTTCCCCCCACAGGTGCGGACGGTGAACATGATATACGCAATGCACATATCCAAAAGGGAGCGGAAGCGTGCACTCAGGGATGTATATGCGATGGAGCCAGTCGCCCCGAAGTTGAATCCATGGTCCTCCTGCCCGATCACTTTTGACCGAAGGGACCACCCCACCAGCATCCGCCACGGCGGATTCGCCGCATTGGTCTTAGACCCAATCACCGATGGATTTCACCTCACCAGAGTCCTGATGGACGGCGGCAGTAGTCTGAACCTGCTTTATCAGGATACAGTGCGCAAAATGGGCATAGACCCCTCAAGGATTAAACCTACCAAGACGACCTTTAAAGGCGTCATACCAGGTGTAGAAGCCAATTGTACAGGCTCAGTCACACTGGAAGTGGTCTTCGGATCCCCGGATAACTTCCGAAGCGAGGAGTTAATCTTCGACATAGTCCCGTTCCACAGTGGCTATCATGCCTTGCTCGGACGTACCGCGTTTGCAAAGTTCAACGCGGTGCCGCACTACGCATACCTCAAGCTCAAGATGCCAGGCCCTAGAGGAGTCATCACGGTCAACAGAAACACTGAACATTCTCTCCGAACGAAGGAACATACAGCGGCTCTCGCGGCAGAAGTACAATGCAGCCTCTTAAGGTAATTCTCGAGTCCGGCCGATAAGCGACCGGACAAAGCTAAGCGCGCACGGAGTAACCTACAACAAGACCACCTGGCAGGTTCCGAGCACGCGTAGCAGTGCGGCCCCAACCCCAGCCCCTACAAAACGTCCAAACAGGTCCTTCGCGTACACCATTACGCTCTGAAGGTACCATGGGCATGGGGAGAGGGGCACGACCACAATAAGCCCAGACTGCGGCTCAACCACACCAGGGGCTCTCAAGTGTGTCGTTCCTTTTTTTACCTTTCATTTTTTACCCACAGGACTCCGTTCGTCAGAGGCCCTATCCGGCAGCAGACCTGCCGAACTCACGATGCAACAGCCAGGGAAGGATAAAGGCTACAACGAATATACAGGTGGTCTCCATTACGAGCATTTTTATACACCAATCCGTAGCCTACCCCTGGAGGGGGATACGTTTAACAGTCCCATCCCTTGCTTATCGCACTATTTGTATCGTTCTGCATTCATAGCAGCACTTATCGAATAAAATAATGCAGCACCTTTTTGCTTATAATTGCATTTCCTTTTCATACATATGTTCATTTACGACATATTGCATCCGTACACTTTGGTACGGTTAACACACACCAGGGGCTTATGTTTCCCGCATCATGGTGTGATAAGTCCGAACACTTTCACAAGTGCGGCACCCCGAACTTATAGCATTATATGCATCGGCTCCGAATCATGTCTTGGGTCAATAGTTGGGTTTGCCCGGCTCCCATGTTTTGGTACCTTACGTTCCGTTATATCGGCTAAGGTAGCACTGGGAGAACCACTGCGATTGCGCCCCAGTTGAGCTGGGTTAACGCCTCAGTGGAGAAAGCTAAAACTGACCGTCATGATGAGGCGAGAGCCGGTTGCTGTTTGAGAGGTTTTTGCGAGTCCTTAAAGACTTATGGCGCTTAGAGCGAGGAGCCGGATCTTGTCCGGCCCAGGCGTGGATAGCGCCCCAAATTCGACCTTCCGAAGACTAGGGGCTTCGCTAAAATTTAAAATTATAGAATTCTATGGCTAAGTGAGAGTGTTCAAGCATTATAAGTCCGGTTTCCTTGTTCGTTGTGTTGAGCGCCTCCCTAGATGGACCAAAATATGGGAACAAGGGCGCTCAAATTTATCCCGAACAGCCTAGCACTCGTGGCGTGGGGGATGAAGCCGACGACTTGCCATCTCTCAGATTTGATAAACAGCCGCACAGAAGGTAATATTTTAAATTAAAAAGCGTTGCTTAGCGCAAATGAACTAAGTTTTCAGTGCACAGGATAACAAAATGCGAGTCTACTCAAATATTACATCTTTGGAGCACTCACCCGCAATAGTGCGGGCGCCCTTCAGCACACTCTTATAATACATCTCGGGCGTGCGATGCTCCTTGCCCTCTGGTGGTGGGTCCGTCACAAGCTTCTGGGCATCCATCTTGCCCCAGTGCACCTTTGCGCGGGCAAGGGCCCGACGGGCACCCTCAATACAGGCGGAGTGCTTGATGACTTCAACCCACGGGCACGCATCCACCAGCCGCCGCACCAGGTCGAAGTAGCTCCCAGGCATGGTCTCCTTAGGCCACAGCCGAACTATGAGGCCCTTCATGGCCTGTTCGGCCGCCTTGTGGAGCTCGACCAGCTGCTTCAGCTGGTCGCTAAGGGGCACCGGATGTCCGGCCTCAGCATACTGAGACCAGAAGACCTTCTCCATCGAACTCCCCTCCTCGGCCCGGTAGAATGCGGCAGCATCGAACACACTGCAAGGAAGATCTGCGAACGCTCCTGGAGAGCTCCGAATTCGGGTAAGCGACAGGTAATTAACACTCACATGCTTACTTTGCATGAAAAATGCCTTACCCGCTGCTATTTTCTTTACCGCCTCGATCTCCTAGAGGGCCTTGTAGGCTTCGGCCTTAGCGGCTTTGGCACTCTCAAGAGCCGTTGCAAGCTCATACTCTCGAGTCTTCGAGTCACACTCCAGGCTCTCATATTTCTGCACGAGATCCTGGAGCTCTTGCTGTACCTACACCACCCGTGCCTCCTGCTTCTCTCGCTCGGTGCACTCCGCAGCTGCATTGTGTTCGGCCACGCCTCTTTCAGGGTCGCCACCTTGTTAGTGGCCCCTGCAATACCCACGTTATCCTTGTCATTCTTTTTGCAACCAAAATCCTTTTCTGTCAGGTGCAATTTTAATAAGGTGTTACTCACCTTCCTTGTCCTCGAGCTACTTCTTGGCACGGCCGAGCTCGTTCTCGGACCGCTCGAGGTTTTCCTTCAAAGTATTGACCTCCGCAGTCAGTGCGGCAGAGGTCAGCAGCGCAGCCTGCAATCCCATATTGACATATTTTTTATGACTCCTGCGTATATCTTTTTTAAGATCCTCAGTCCGGCTTTTCTTTCCGAACACCGAACCGAGCATCAGGGGCTACTGTCTATGCGGTACCATTTTATACATATTGAAATTCTTACCTCAAAGCCTGTTAGAAGGCTGCTGCAGGCTTCGGTCAGCCCGCTCTTGGCAAGCTACACCTTCTGAATCACCGCACTCATAACAGTGCGGTGTTCTTCTTCGATGGAGGCGCCGTTGAGCGCCTCCAGCAAGTTATTCGGCACCTCCGGTTGGACGGAGGCAGCCGGCGTCACGGTCTTGCCCTTCTTGCGAAGGGGTCGCCCGCCGGACTCTGGAGCCCCTGTGGGTTCCGGGGCCGAGTCCGGTGCAAAGTCCGGGAGGTTGTCCTGCGACACCTCCGAGGCCCTCTCCTCCTGGTGGGTCCCTTCCTGGGATCCCACCTCGGCATCATCCGCATTACAGGGGGTGGAGGCCGTCGGAAGAGAATCCATATCCGACGCACCTAAGGACCCGCTCGACGAGGCGGGAAGATCATCCTTAGGCGGACTGCAGGGTTGTATGCGGCGTTAGAAAGACATTATGTGGAGAAAAATAAAAACCTTGAAGTTATTCGGGAGTCTGGATACTTACGATCTCGCCAGGGGCTTGGCCCTTGGAGGCCAGTCCTTGTCGTCGCCACTGTCGTTGGCGGAGCAGTCCGGGGGAAGAGTTTTTCCCTTCTTGGACCCTTCGGCCTCCCTTGTTGGGGAGGCCTTCCTTTTCTTCCCTCCCCCCGCTGGGGGAGAGGCTTTCTTCTTCTCCTCCTTGCCTTGGTGGGAGGAGTCGGCCTCGAATTCATCATTCGATAGCACCTGAAAACGGGAACTCTTCCGAGTCCCCGTGGCCTTCTTCTTATCCTTCTTCTCCGGCACCACGTGGGGTGCCGGAGCCAGCAGCCCGTTTAGGCGGGCATCCGCTGGGTCCTCTGGTAAGGGGGCCGGACAAATAGTCCGTTCGGCCTTTGCCAGCCATTCCTGTCAAAGGTAAAGGGAGTTTAGATCCCGCATAGAGTCAAACTATGGAAAACAAGTGGTGAAATCACTTACCTCGTCAGCTGGATGCTGCGAGCGGAATCCACGATCTTCGGTAGCGGATGTGGGAGCTTCGGCGCCCTTGAACAGCACCTTCCAGACATCTTCGTACGTAGTGTCGAAGAGCCCGCTCAGGGTCTGGTGCTGCGCCGGATCAGACTCCCACGTATTGAAGCCCCGTCGTTGGCACGGGAGAATCCGGCGGACGAGCATGACCTAGACTACGTTGACAAGCTTGAGCTTCTTGTCCACCAGCTTCTGGATACAGGCTTGGAGTCCGGTCAGCTCCTCTGAATCCCCCCAGATCCGGCCGCTCTCTTTCCAGGAGGTGAGCCGTGTAGGGATGCCGGATCTGAATTCGGGGGCCGCTGCCCAATCAGGGCTCGGTGATGTAGAACCACCCCGATTGCCACCCCTTGATGGTTTCCACGAAGGTGCCCTCCAGCCACGTAACGTGGGACATCCTGCCACCATGGCGCCTCCGCACTCCGCTTGGCTGCCCTTCACAACCTTCGGCTTGACACTGAAGGTCTTGAGCCACAAGCCGAAGTGGGGCTGGATGCAGAGGAAGGCCTCGCACACGACGATAAACGCCGAGATGTTGAGGATGAAATTCGGGGCCAGATCATGGAAATCTAGGCCGTAGTAAAACATGAGCCCCCGGACAAAGGGATGAAGTGGGAAGCCCAGTCTGCGGAGGAAATGGGGAAGAAATACTACCCTCTCATGGGGCCTGGGGGTGGGGATGAGCTCTCCCTCATCGGGGAGCCGGTGCGCGATGTCGCTGGACAAATATCCGGCATCGCGCAGCTTCTGGATCTGCCCCTCCGTGACGGAGGAGGCCATCCACTTGCCTCCCGCTCCGGACATAGTTGGAGAAAGTTGAGGTGAGAAGTGCGGACTTGGGCGCTGGAGCTCGAGTTCGCGGAGATGGATAAGCCAAGGAGGAAGAAGGCGCAGGTAAAAGGGTTGGATCTTTATCCCCTTATATGGGCGGACAAAAACATGTGTCCCCACCGGCCTGGTAAAACTCGCTTATCTCCCAAGCGTCACAATCAATGGCGCAGTTGGGTTACCCACGTCCGTATTGAAGGGAATCCCGGAATAAGGGGAACACGATCTCTGCTTCAACAAGACGTGCCAAGGAAACCGCCTCGCTAAATGCGCGGAGGTAGAACAATAAAAACAATTTGAGTAAAGGCTTGGTAATGGTGTGACGTCACGCCACAAAATACGTCAGCAGACTGAACTTGTGTAATATTATTCTCTCTACAGTGGTATGTGGAATTTATTTTGCAGAGCCGGACACTATCCTGGTGTTCACAATCTTCTATAAATTATTCGGAGGAAGAACTCGCCTTGCAATGACGAAGAAAACATGCGCGCCAGACTCGTCGTGATTGAAGCCTGGTTCAGGGGCTACTGAGGGAGTTCCGGACTAGGGGGTGTCCGGATAGCCGAACTATCATCATCGGCCGGACTCCAGGACTATGAAGATAGAAGATTGAAGACTTCGTCCCGTGTCCGGATGGGACTTTCCTTGGCGTGGAAGACAAGCTTGGCGATACGGATATGTAGATTTCCTACCATTGTAACCGACTCTGTGTAACCCTAGCCCTCTCCGGTGTCTATATAAACCGGATGGCTTTAGTCCTTAGGACGAACAACAATCATACCATAGGCTAGCTTCTAGGGTTTAGCCTCCTTGATCTCGTGGTAGATCCACTCTTGTAACACACATCATCAATATTAATCAAGCAGGACGTAGGGTTTTACCTCCATCAAGAGGGCCCGAACCTGGGTAAAACATCGTGTCCCTTGTCTCCTGTTACCATCCGCCTAGACACACAGTTCGGGACCCCCTACCCGAGATCCGCCGGTTTTGACACCGACAGTCACCACAGATAATCACGGCAAGACATAGATCAAGTGTTCTCATAAAAGACTCAATCCGATCAGATAACTTCAAAGGGGAAACTCGATTCATCACAAGAGAGTAGAGGGGGAGAAACATCATAAGATCCAACTACAATAGCAAAGCTCTGGATACATCAAGATCGTGCCATAGAGGGAACACGAGAGAGAACACGAGAGAGAGAGAGAGAGAGAGAGAGAGAGAGAGATCAAACACATAGCTACTGGTACATACCCTTAGCCTCGAGGGTGAACTACTCCCTCCTCATCATGGATAGCGCCGGGATGATGAAGATGGCCTCCGGTGATGGGATTCCCCCTCCGGCAGGGTGCCGGAACAGGGTCCCGATTGGTTTTTGGTGGCTCCAGAGGCTTGCGGCGGCGGAACTCCCGGTCTATCTTCTGTTCTGGAAGTTTTACGATACCTAGGTATATATGGGTGCAGGGGGTACATCGGTGGAGCTACGGGGGCCCCACGAGGCAGGGGGCGCGCCCAGGAGGGGGCGCCCCCCACCCTCGTGAGCACCTCCCGTATCTCCTGACGTGCACTCCAAGTACATCGGGTGGCTTTCCTTCCAAAAATAACTTCTCCAGTTGATTTCGTTCCGTTTTGACTCCGTCTGATATTCCTTGTCCTCGAAACACTGAAATAGGCATAAAACAACAAATCTGGGTTGGGCCTCCTGTTAATAGGTTAGTCCCAAAAATAATATAAAAGTGGAAAATAAAGCCCATAATCATTCAAAACACATAGTAATATAGCATGAATGCTTCATAAATTATAGATACGTTGGAGACGTATCAGCATCCCCAAGCTTAATTCCTACTCGTCCTCGAGTAGGTAAATGATAAAAAAAAGAATTTATGAAGTGTGAATGCTAGAAGGTGCACAAGTTTGATCAATGATAATTTAAATCACCTTTACTAGGATCATTATATGTCATAACAATAGTTCATCTCATAAAACTTTTCACGAACTAGTAACAAGCAATTCACATGTTAAAGCATAGACCATAAACTTTCTTGAAAACTAGCAAACTTCATTCTTAGTCATCAAACAATTGCAATTCATCTTACTTTCAGGAAGAGTCTATGTTAGAGCTTTGGTTTAGCAAACTTCACATACTCAACTATCATATAGTCTTCTACAATTTCTAACACTCACGCAATACTTCTGGTTATGAAGTTTTAATCAGACACAGAGAAAGATTGGGGCTTATAATGTTGCCTCCAAATGTATTCACCTTTGGGTGATGTAAACAATAATAGTTCATGCTAACGTACATCCAATTGGATATATATATCCGGATCACCCCACCACGAAGTGCTTGCCAAAGGATAAAATAAAAAAGGGAAAGGTGAAGATCACCTTGACTCTTGCATAAAGTAAAAGATAGGCCCTTCGGAGAGGAAGCAGGGATTTACAGAGGTGCGAGAGCTCGATTTTGAAATAGAGATAAATAATTTTGAGAGGTATGATCTCATTGTCAACATAACAACCAAGAGCTCCCAATATCTTCCATACTACATACATTATAGGCGGTTCCTACGCAGAATGGTAAAAGTTTATACTCCCCAACCACCAACAAGCATCAATCCTTGGCTTGCTCGAAACAACGATGCCTCCAACTAACAACAATCCTGGGGGAGTTTTGTTTAATTATTTTGATTTGATTTTGATCTTTTTGATCATGGGACTGGGCATCCGGGTTACCGCCACTTCCTCATGAATGAGGAGCGGAGTCCACTCCTCTTGAGAATAAACCACCTAGCATGGAAGACACAGACAGCCCCTGGTTGCTACATGAGCAATTCGGGCATACAAAACAGATTATAATTTGAAGGTTTAGAGTTTGGCACATGCAAATTTACTTGGAACGGCAGGTAAATACCGCATATAGGTAGGTATGGTGGACACTCATGGCAAAAACTGGGTTTAAGGATATTGGATGCACAAGCAGTATTCCCGCTTAGTACAGATATTTAGGCTAGCAAGGGGATAAAGGCAAGCTCAACATGTTTGAATGATCCATGACAATATACTTTAACTGAGATGCGAGAAAACATAATCCATTACGTTGTCTTCCTTGTCCAACATCAACTCTTTAGCATGTCATACTTAATGAGTGCTCACAATTATAAAAGATGTCTATGATAATATATTTATATGTGAAATCTCTCTTCCTTCAATATTCTTTCATGAATTGTTCAAATGACTAATACAATGCTTGCTAACCGTCAATAAATTGACAACCTCTACTTCTTAGATGTGAAGTCATTACTCCCCATGGAATAAGCAAAGGAGGCATATATAATTTCAGATTCATGACATTCAACTCATTCAACAATTTACTCATAGGATATAAGTGAAGCACACGAGTAAATGAAAAACTACTCCAAAAAGATATAAGTGAAGATCAATGAGTAGCTAAATAATTATGCAACTATGCGAAGACTCTCTCTCATTAAAGAATTTCTTATCTTGGTATTGTATTCAATCAGCAAGAAAAATAAAATAAAATGACATTGCAAGGATAGCACAACTCATGTGAAGAAGCAAAAACTTAGGCTCAACCGATACTAACCGAGAGTTGTTGAAGAAGAAAGGTGGGATGCCTACCGGGGCATCCCCAAGCTTAGATGCTTGAGACTTCTTGAAATATTATCTTGGGGTGCCTTGGGCATCCCCAAGCTTGAGCTTTTATGTCTCCTTAATTCCTCTCATATCACGGTTTCTCTTTTTATCAAAAGCTTCATTCACAACAAACTCAACAAGAACTCGTGAGATGGGTTAGTATAAGCTAATGCAAAACCTTATCATATTCTACTGTAACAAATCACTAAAATTATTATTCAACATTGAATACTAAATGCCTCTGTATATTTAATACTCCTATCCTCAAATAGAATCAGTAAACAAGCAAACGTATGCAAACAATGCAACCATAACAGCAATCTGTCAAAACAGTACAGTCTGTAAAGAATGCAAGAGTAAAAATACTTCCCTGACTCCAAAAATTATGAACTAAAATTCCCACTATAATAAATTTATCAGATCTTAATATGCAAAAATATTAAACCTTATACCATTCTCTGACTTTTCTGAGGAATTTTTGCAACAGCGGTAAACTTTCTGTTTTCAAACAGCAACATGCAAACTAGCAAAATAAGCATGGCAAAGGCTATCCTTGAAATTTTAATTGAAACTAAAGATGCAAAACATTATTCTAACTAACAGCAAGCAAAAACTAACAAAAGAAAATGACGCTCCAAGCAAAACACATAACATGTGGCGGATAAAAATATAGCTCCAAGTAAAGTTACAGATAGACGAACACGAAAGAGGGGATGCCTTCCGGGGCATCCCCAAGCTTAGGCTCTTTCCACTCCTTATTCCATAATCCATCGAATCTTTACCCAAAACTTGAAAACTTCAACCACACAAAACTAAAAAAAAACTCGTAAGCTCCGTTAGTATAAGAAAATAAAACCACCACTTAGGTACTGTAATGAACTCATTCTAAATTCGTAATGGTGTAATATCTACTGTATTCTAACATCTCTATGGTTCATACCACTTAATACTAGCCATAGATGCATTAAAATAAGCAATCAACACAATGAAAACAGAATCTGTCAAAAACAGAACAGTCTGTAGTCATCTGTATCAAACGTATACTTCTGGAACCCCAAAAATTATGAAATAAATTGCTGGACCTGAGGAATTTGTCAATTAATCATCTACAAGAAGAATTAACCTAAAAGCACTCTTCAGTAAAAAATGGAAGCTATTCTCATGAGCGCAAAAGTTTCTGTTTTCTACAGCAAGATAATATAAACTTCACCCAAGTCTTCCCAAAAGTTCTACTTGGCACTTTATTGAAACAAAAGCTATAAAACATGATTAATACAGTAGCA
Organism: Triticum dicoccoides; assembly: GCF_002162155.2. NCBI lineage: Eukaryota > Viridiplantae > Streptophyta > Magnoliopsida > Poales > Poaceae > Triticum > Triticum dicoccoides. The sequence continues at coordinate 624,292,002 of NC_041391.1, forward strand.
TAATAATGTGGACACACAAAGATATTATGGATAAATATTGGGTTGTCTCCCAACAAGCGCTTTTCTTTAATGCCTTTCTAGCTAGGCATGATGATGGCAATGATTCTCACATAAAAGATAAGAATTGAAACATAATGGGAGCATCATGAAGCATATGACTAGCACATTTTAAGTCTAACCCACTTCCTATGCATAGGGATTTTATGTGCAAACAACTTATGGGAAAAATAATCAACTAGCAAAGGAAGGTAAAACAAGCATAGCTTCAAAACTTGAAGCACATAGAGAGGAAACTTGACATTATTGCAACTCCTACAAGCATATGTTCCTCCCTCATAATCATTTTCAGTAGCATCATGAATGAATTAAACAATATAACCAGCACCTAAAACATTCTTTTCATGATCTACAAGCATAGAAAATTTACTACTCTCCACATAAGCAAAATTCTTCTCGTTCGGAATAGTGGGAGTATCATAAGAGACTTGAACACTAAAAATTGTTTCCACATTAAAAGAGTAATGTTCAGAAAAAGGGTAATCATAATCATGACAAGATTTGTATATATAATCATCACTACTTTTTATAGCATAAGTTTCATCACAATAATCATCATAAGTAGCAACTTCGTTCTCATCATAATCGATTGAAACCTCTCCCAAGATAGTGGAATCACTAAATAAAGTTGACACTCTTCCAAATCCACTTTCATATTCATCACAATAAGATTCAACATCCTCCAAAATAGTGGGATAACTACTTCCTAAAGTTGACACTCTTCCGAACCCACTTTCATTAATATAATCATCATAGGTAGGAGGCATGCTATCATCATAACAACTTTGCATATCAAAACTTGGGATGCTAAAAATATCATCTTCATTAATCATAGCATCCCCAAGCTTGGGAAAAACATTAATTCCAGAAAATATATTCTCAAATATTTCATACTCATCAAACATAGCTTCCCCAAGCATGGGCCCTTTCATATCATAAGCATAATCACTCTCATCATTAAAAATATGGATAGCACCAATAGTAAAGCAAATATCATCATCACAATGAGTAGTAGGAGCAACATCATTTGGGAGGGATACCTTTCTACCTTTGTTCCTCCTTCTTTTGTTTTTCTTCTTCACATTATGTGTAGGTTCAACCTTCCTCTTTGAGCTCCTTATTGATGAGATTGGCTGAATAGAAAGCTCCTCCTCGTTACTTGATTCATCATAAGAAATAATAGGTGGAGATTGGGAAGCCTCTTCTCTTTCATTAGTATTCTCATCATCTTCCATTTTCTTTCTTTTCTTTAGGTAATTGGCCATATAAGGACTTCTAATGCAATTCTCCACACAATACATATAAATTTTCTCTAGATCAGAATCAAGAATTTTATCAAGATTAAATTTTGGAATACCCTCAGTTATACGTTTCATTTCTTCATAACCCAAAAGAAGGCTATGCTCTTTATGATGCTCAAGGGTAATCAAATTATCACAATATTTGGACACGACTTGATCATGAAACAAATAGCATTGGAGCTTTAAATGACCATGTTCATTGCAAAGTTCACAAGGAGCGCAAAAAATATTGAATCTTTCAGCACATTCATCTAGCTCTTCTTGCAACAATTTAGTTTCTAAGTACTTATGCCTCTTGCAATATCTATCTTCCCTATTTGGTGTGTCCATGCAAATCCAATCTACTCCACAAAAATCAACATGCTTATAGGAGACATTTTCATCATAACTAGTGCAATATCATTAGCATCATGGATATTCAAAGAATTCGTACTAACAACATTACAATCATGCTCATCATTCACATATTTCATGCCAAGTTTTATATGAAGTTCTTCTTCTAGCACTTGAGCACAATTTTCCTTTCCATCATACTCACGAAAGATATTAAAAAGACGAAGCGTATGAGACAAACTTAACTCCATTTTTTTGTAGTTTTATTTCATAAACTAAACTAGTGATAAAACAAGAAACAAAAAGATTCGATTGCAAGATCTAAAGATATACCTTCAAGCGCTAACCTCCTCGGCAACGGCGCCAGAAAAGAGCTTGATGTCTACTACAGAACCTTCTTCTTGTAGACGTTGTTGGGCCTGCAAGTGCACAGGTTTGTAGGACAGTAGCAAATTTCCCTCAAGTGGATGACCTAAGGTTTATCAATCCATAGGAGGTGTAGGATGAAGAAGGTCTCTCTCAAACAACCCTGCAACCAAATAACAAAGACGGTCTCTCTCAAACAACCCTGCAACCAAGTAAATTGTATAGGTGCACTAGTTCGGCGAAGAGATGAAGATACAAGTGCAAAATAGATAGTAGATATAGGTTTTTGTAATGTGAAATTATGAAAACAGCAAGGTAGTGAGTGGTAAAAGCGAGCGTAAACGGTATTACAATGATAGGAAACAAGGCCTAGGGTTCATACTTTCACTAGTGCAAGTTCTCTCAACAATAATAACATAGATAGATCATATAATAAGCCCTCAACATGCAACAAAGAGTCACTCCAAAGCCACTAATAGCGGAGAACAAACGTAGAGATTATGGCAGGGTACGAAACCACCTCAAAATTATCCTTTCTGTTCTATCTATTCAAGAGTTCGTAGTAAAATAACATAAAGCTATTCTTTCCGCTCAATCCATCATAGAGTTCATACTAGAATAACACCTTAAGACACAAATCAACCAAAACCCTAATGTCACCTAGATACTCCATTGTCACCTCAAGTATCCGTGGGCATGATTATACGATATGCATCACAGAATCTCAGATTCATCCAACCAACATAAAAGTACTTCAAAGAGTGCCCCAAAGCTACTACCGGAGAGTCAAGAACGTGTGCCAACCCCTATGCATAGGTTCCCAATGACACGAAACCCGCAAGTTGATCAGCAAAACATACATCAAGTGGCACATGATATCCCATTGTCACCATAGATAATCACGACAAGACATACATCAAGTGTTCTCATAAAAGACTCAATCTGATAAGATAACTTCAAAGGGGAAACTCGATTCATCACAAGAGAGTAGAGGGGTAGAAACATCATAAGATCCAACTACAATAGCAAAGCTCGGGATACATCAAGATCGTGCCATAGAGGGAACACGAGAGAGAACACGAGAGAGAGAGAGAGAGATCAAACACATAGCTACTGGTACATACCCTCAGCCTCGAGGGTGAACTACTCCCTCCTTGTCATGGATAGCGCCGGGATGATGAAGATGGCCTCCAGTGATGGGATTCCCCCTCTAGCAGGGTGCCGGAACAGGGTCCCGATTGGTTTTTGGTGGCTCCGGAGGCTTGCGGCGGCGGAACTCCCGATCTATCTTCTGTTCTGGAAGTTTTACGATACCTAGGTATATATGGGTGCAGGGGGTACGTCGATGGAGCTATTGGGGCCCCACGAGGCAGGGGGCACGCCCAGGGGGCGGGGTGCCCCCCACCCTCGTGAGCACCTCCTATATCTCCTGACGTGCACTCCAAGTCCATCGGGTGGCTTTCCTTCCAAAAATAACTTCTCCAGTTGATTTCTTTCCGTTTTGACTCCGTCTGATATTCCTTTTCCTCGAAACAGTGAAATAGGCATAAAATAGCAAATCTGGGCTGGGCCTCCGGTTAATAGGTTAGTCCCAAAAATAATATAAAATTGGAAATAAAGCCCATAATCATTCAAAACACATAGTAATATAGCATGAATGCTTCATATATTATAGATACGTTGGAGACGTATCAGATTGTTACGGGTATTAATCAATCTTATCTGTGATAAGCAGAACATTGATGTTTTCATCGGTCTTTATGAATCACAATGTATCGAATAGGCTATCAACATAGTAGGCTTAACTACATGAAAAAGATGATGTCACACTCAATGAACAATCATCGGTTTATGAAATGCCTGCTTCTGACCGCCCTGGCCCACCAAAGGTTCCTCTGCTGTGCGCTGCCTGCGTTGGCTCACTGACATGCAGGCCATGCATCCAAAGAGTCCACACGTCAGTGGAAGAACGGCGCGGTGTCCTAGGTTAGAGTCGAGGGCGCCACTCGCGGCACGCCCGGCTAAACATGCCTCCGTGCCGCATTCAAACGCCTCCATGAAACCTGCCCGTGTGGAAGCCGAGAAACCCACTCTAGACACACGTCCGTTCATGACAGGGCCGGCATTAAATGCAACACCGGTCGAGCTCCTCCCATCCTCCGTCTATTTAATCTCCTATTTAAACGAGGCCAAACGCCGGCCAAGAATCGCACACCTCCGCCACTCCCCTATATCCTCCACCATTTTGTCCAATCTTACAATGGCTTACGAAGAGTAGTTATTCCGCATCCAAGCCGGCTGGGTAGCCCGCCGGATACGAGCTATGCAGCTCGCTGATCCACCTCCCTCCCCTCGCCCGACGGAGCCAGTTGCCGCCCCAAGCCGGTGCGCGGTTCAACAACTCGCTGCTCCAGGCCAGCTCGACGAGGAGCGGCGCACGGGCGTCGTTGCTGCCGTCCACGCCACTGCCTCGTACCGCGTCTCTCGTTTCTATGGCCGAGACTCCCATTCTGGCGCCACGCCATGCAAGCAGCGATAGAAGCCGGGTGCACGGAGAGCGACGAGTCGGTGGCCAGCGCCTCCACGTCCGCCGCCGTCTTCGAGGAGAAGTAGAACACGGGAGGCCGCCGCCGCTTGGGTCCCATGAAGGCCACCGCGGAGGCGACGCCGGCGTACATAGCAGGTGTCTTGCCAGATCCTTTTGTTGCGAGGAACTCCGTCGAACCCGCATGGGCTCCACGGAAGAGGGGAATGTTAGGATGAACTCGAGCCGGTGCCGGCCATGGCAAAGTAGTGGCCGGTGATGAAATCAAACCGGTGCCGGCCACCATCATCTTCGGCACCAGCCAATGATATCAGTTGGGCAGTGGGGAAGCGAGCCGTTCTTTGCGCTGAAGCATATATCTCTAGGGCTCCCGGCTGTCCGGTGATCGTGCTGCCGGACATGAGGAACACAAATCGATCGGCGGGCGACCATTTAGGCCAGGTATTATATACATGTGTTGTCCAGAACTAGCACCGCGTAGTTCACTTGAATGTAATGAAATCCGTCATGTTTGTGTGAAAAACCGTTATTTTATATGATTTCCGTCGTTGTTTATATGAAATATCAGTTTTTCTACGTGTTTGCGTGAATTTCGTCTGGTTGGTTGAGTTGCTGTCATAATGTGTGCGGCTATGGTTGGATGGCGTAATTTGCGGGTCGCCGGTCGGTCTGCGGGCGGCTAGGGCGGGGTTGTGGGACAAAAAAACACAGCTCGTGTGAGCTCATCTCCAACGTGCACGCTGGAGGATGCATGTCAGCATGAGCACCCGAGCCATTCCTCGTTCATCGGCGGCAAAGGCACTGGTGGACAAAAGGGTCGCCAATATTTTGGCTACCCCGGGCAAGACCCAAACAGCCCCTCCCAATAGATTCAAATCCCTCGTTCGCCGTGGAATTTTTCCATGTGTTGTTTTCATGGACTAGCAAGATGCCCGTGCATTGCACGGAACATCAAGATGCATTTTTTACAAACTCACACATGCATGAAAGGGATAATTAATGTCCTCCTTTGCTAGTACCACGAGGCAAACACCATTAATATTGCATCGATTAGTATTAGTGGCCTTGTATATCTGCAAATTGTAATTTTGATAGCGGCCCCTTGTATATAAAAATGGAGGGAGAAATATGAGAGATAAGGTGAGGAGGAGTGGGGCGTGGTGCCGTGGTGGTCACTGGTGGTCGGACTGGGCGGAGGCATGGGGATGGACGGCGCATTATGTCTAGGTTTGTATCTCTCTCACACACACCCACGTAGGTGGGGGACGTGCACGAAGAGAAGAGGTGCACGCATGGCGCACATACTCCCGTCTCTTTCCCAACCACACCCGCGCGGGTACACGGTGGAGCTCATTTCTGTACGAAAATAGCAGCCCACGTGGTAATTTGGCACGTGTACTGGTTGTCCACTTGGTGGAGGGAGGATCGTCTATCACGGGTGAACAAACAAACTGCGACTTGACGCGTTATGTTAAATTAAATAAAGACGCAAACCATGTGGGGCCTACCTTAGAGGCAAGGCTCTATACACTGAAGTACTTTTGATGTGTCCCGTCAACTCGCAGAATGAGGAGAAACTTGCTTAGTACACCGTCTCCCCCGCCCACGGGCGCAGTGGCTCGCAGGATGAGGTGAAGCTTACTACTCCCTCTGGTCCTCTTTTCTTTTGCGTCTAAGGTGAAGCCAGGATACCAAGGAGCGATTGATTCGTTTGAAATAGGACAGTTCTATCCCTGATGTGCTACCGAGAGAGGCTGGGGTTAGTTTTTTTAGGCATGCAAACCATTGGTTGAGCCTGCCCCACACCGGAATTCTCGCGCTGCATGCATCTCTCTCTCTTTCAAGTCTGCATGCGTCTCACTCGTCCATGCCTGCATGTGTGTCACTCTATCTGCATGCGCACGCCTTGGGAAGGGGCGATTGGTATGGGAGAGAGAGTTGGGAGTTACTGCGCCTGCACATGCAGTCAAAGCGGAACATATGGGAGGGGTACCAGTGGAAAGAGCGGGGTAAAGAAGCTAAGGCGCAATGCTTTGAGGGAAAAACTGAATTTTCTTAGGCGCAAACCAAAAAGGACCGAAGGGAGTACTACTGTACGCCTTTACGCCCGCTCCCTCGCCCACGCGCGCGGTGGCTCGCAGCACGAGGAGAAAATTTTACTACACCCTCCGTTTACTCCTCGTCCCTACTAGTACGTACGTACTTTGGTTACTACTCCCTCCATTACTTATACAAGGCCACTATAAAAAAATACATTTTGCATCTATACAAGGCCACAAATAGTAATCGAGCCTTTCCAGTTTATGGCTCAATTTCAAAATCTCTCCAACCAAGGTAGACGGTGAGTGGTCGAATTAATTTCGTAGTTTGCATAGTACGCTCGTTTTTCTCAAGAAGTTATGTTTACCGAGGCATTAATTAGAACGAATGCATGAATGACCACTAAATTTCCATGAACTTGTACATGCATTGGTTAGTTTCCTCTTGACACTGCTTGTGTCGGGTGATCTAACGCACCTCGAAATCCAACATGTAATGGTACTACTACTAGTATAGTAGAATTGAGACTTATCAAACGGAAAAACGAATGTTTTTTAGATGAGCCCTATAAACCCTAGTGGGTACGTACTCCGTAAAAACAGATTTTTCCAAAACTAAGTCGCTCCCTTTCATGAATTCTGTAGTATACTCCTCCGTCGATGCTCCCTTTCATGAATTTTGTACTTCCTGTCACCGACATGTGGGACATATAGCAACCGGGTCGACATGTCAAGCACCAAATAACAGTGCAGAACAGCAGGGGGACGCACCCCACTCGTACCGGCCCAGTAGTAGTAATGAGCAATGAGACGTCAAATCACAATGCCGCACCTTCCCAGATGAACGAAGCAACCATTATTTCACACTTCGGTTTGACATCATCTCAAACCACGTACTAGTATTGCTTCTGCCTCAAGAGGGACACGCGCATCGCCTTGGTACATCATGAAACGTGGGACCGCATGACTGGCCATGCTCCCCCGCCGATCGCTCGGTAAAATCACCTCATTTTTACTATACTTCCTCCGGATCGGTTTACTACATGGCATGCACGTTGTTCTAGGTTGAGAATTTAACTGGCTATATATATATGTGTGTGATGAACAGTATGCTAGCCTTTTAAAAAATGTATACTTTTGTACAGTAGTACTACCTCTGGCCTGGTTTATTAGTCCCCTATGTAGTTTGTGCTAAATTTTGACCAAAGATTTAACTAAAAAAATGTTAGTGCACGTTAACAAAAATTATAACGCTGGGTTCATATTCGAACATAGTTTTCAAATATATAATTTTTTGTGACATGCATGACCATTTTGTTAGTTAAATTTATGGTCAAAATTTGGCACAGATTACAATGAGGACCAATAAACCAGGACGGAGGTAGTACTCCACTATCGACGGATTGCGCCATGGAGCAAAAATTGAAATTTAAAAAAAGGTGGTACATATAGAGAGCGCTCGTCGCCAAATTATGCATATAGTATATTAAAAAAGCTAGTACGTGCTTAATTGGGGTGCTAAATTCTATTAAAGAAATACTAGTACTAGTATGTACATACTAAAGAGTTAAAGTAACGAGAAGAAACATAACATAGTTCTGCTGGGGGCTCAGCACAACACACCCCTCAAATTAAACTAAGCACACCTGAAATTAAACTATGCAACTAATCCGGCAGACACTGCATTAGAAGTTTAGAACCACCATAATGCAACGACACTGCCACCTTACTCGGAGTCCTCGTCCACGTCCTCGACTTCGTCCTTGTCCCTCTTCCTCTTGGCTGATACTTCTTTGCTTGAACCGCCAACTTGGTTGTTGCTCTTCATCGAACCCTTGTAGATATTGAAACAAAGGTAGCCATCCATTGCAGCGTACTGGATGTGGTCTATATCTAGTACATTCTACTGCCATGCATGACGATGAAACGTGTATGGAGGTTTCTCCAGTTTATCATACGAAGGATGAACCATGGCTCCTGCCAGGGTCAGCATTGAAGGCTGACGAGAGGACACCAGCCGATTCTTCCGGAGGTCGAAGGGGTTGCCTAAAACGAGGCCTATCCGACGCAGGACTTCTTTGTCGTTCTTAAAGTCTATAGTAACGAATTTGACTGTTTTGTCCTCGAGGAAGTTCTTAAAATCCTGGCACTCAACGTCGGCATGGCATATGTGGTAGACCAAGCAAACGTTATGTATGCAAACCTGGATCACGGCGGGCTTCTTCCTCTCTTCATCCTTTAGATCCTTCTCTCGTCCCACGACTGTGGTGTACTCAACATCTAGCCCAGCGACCCACTCATCATGTGAGCTTTCGAACATGCGTCTAAAGTGAGAAAGGCATCCTTTCACCGTTGCAGAAGTACGGGTGTAGATGACGTCGAACTCATCGCCAGTGATAGTTCTAACCTTGTACTCACCGCCGATCGGGGAGATTTGGGATGCCATGGATTGGGAGGAGGGTTAGGATTAGTGGAATTGCCGTAATGTACTAATGTGAATGGACGGGATGACTAGGAGAGAACCGCCGTAGTATTAAAGGACGTGCGGGGATGAGTAGGAGCAAACTGCCAGCGTGCGAATGGCAGGGTAGTGGCTTTCCATTCTCCCATGATACGGGCTTCCGAGAGCCCTTGGATCTGAGATCGAACGGTTGCATGGCGTGATTCTAGACCTATGGGTGAATATCCTATCCTGGAGGGTTATTCTTAAAATTTTCAGCAACTTAGCATACGACCGTTTGATCTCAGATCCATGGGCTGCCAGCAGCCCGTATCATGGTCGTGCCTACCACGACCGTCGTGTCGCTCACGCGGTCGCGCCCTTGGAGATTTAACACGGTGCGTTAGGCTATCTGATGTTGGCATGTCATACATAGTCATCACTTAGTCACTCATACTACAACAAGGTTGGCTATAAGTGTTTTTTTACTCCTCTCTATCTCTTTCTTCGTACTCCCTCCGTCCCATAATATAAGAACGTTTTTGACACTAGTGTAGTGTCAAAAACATTCTTATATAATGGGACACAAGGAGTACTAGTATTTATTGCATTTGCCAAGGAGTGACCTCTTCCAATGAAATGGTGTTGCTAAGTTTGCTTCATTTAATTAGCTATAGACTCAAAATTGTCTTTTCACCTAGGTACACGCGCTTAGAACCGTTTCTTCCTTGGGTCACCAAACTAGACTCTCTCTTCTTGATTAACTTGCCACATCAGACTTTATGCCTATGTGGCAAGCTTAGGCACCTGTAGGAGCAAGTAAGTACAATAGTGCGCTTTACATGGCATTTTTGCATATGTGGAGGAAAGAGAGGCAAGGAAAAAGTGGAGAAGTGGGCTCTCATGCAAGAGCCAGCCTCTACTACTACATGGTGGAGCATTGGGAGAGGCACCTGTGTGGAGGTGGTCAGGAATCGGGAGACTCACGCCGGTCGTAGCGCCGCAGTTAAAATGATAATGGAAAGTCAAATCACGGGGCCCCACCTGTCCAGCAGTAACTCGCTGTCAAATCACACAGCCCTACGTTTGCAGCAGCCTACTCCCTTGTCTTCTCGCGTCTCTGTTGAATCGACTAGGCGGAACTGCCCCTCCTACCGCGCAAGAAAAGCCCCGCCCTCGACTTTTAAATACAACTACTCCCTCCGTCTAGGTGAGTAAGTCATCTTACGAAAACCAAATAATCCCAAAATACTAAGGCGCGGTGCATTAACTTCTACCTCGTTTCTTGTTTCTTTCACATATCAACCAATAAGAATGCAATAATGTACTTTTTGTGACATAGTAACTCATATTTAGTTAGTCAAATGGATGACCTAGAACTACGTGCAGGCCCTATAAACCGAGACGCCTACAAGTAAAAAACTGAGATGGAGAGGGTAGTTCAGCACGTATCTTTTTAGATCAATATAGTCGGGATTCACCAAGGAGCAAAACCAAGTGGTAGACTGCTCCTGTCGTGTTGGCGTAGCAACTCAAGCAGGCCAATTCAGTCCGCACACAAAATGGCGACACACTTAACATGACCCCTTTGGCAGACATGTGGCTCATTCACCGTCTTGTTCCACATGCGATGCACCAAATTACAGTTCAAAGCAGTGGTTGGAATTGGAGGCACCCGGGTCGTAGTGCCGCAGTAGTAGAAAATGAGCGATGAGGGGTCAAATCACAAAGCCCCACCTTTCCCTCATTAAGTTGGACGGATGAAGCAACCATCATTTCACTCTAGCGCGCAAGAGCATAAAGAAAAGAGGAAACAATGATGCGTGCGGAAGCTACCTAGGGCACCCTAGGGTAGGGGTCTCCACTACAGATCCTTTTTTTAAAGCGCCTCCACTACAAATCGGCTTCTCCCTCGTCCTCTCGAAGAAAACTGATGATGAGTGCGGCAGTAGGGTTTCTAGGAGTACTACGGCGTGCGGAGCCACGTCGTAGTAAACGGGTTCGAGTCGATGCCTTAAATATGTGTGGGCCGCTTGGTTTTACGGGAACGAGGCAACATTTTGGGTTCGGGGACCAGTGGAGATATAGCACGTACAAAAAAATGTGGACGTAGGTTCGACCGAAAGGCAATGATGCATGGGCCCTGCATTTTGATATACCCGGGGCCGTGTGAAATTTGCTACTCTACTCAAAACTAGTAAGGTGCACATGTATTGAACGCATGAGATTTCGAAACCAAATTATGAATAAATACACACTATAGCATGTAAAGCATTGAGTCATATATGCATGATGAAGATGTTCGTTTAGTTCTTATAGTTCATCTCATTCAAAATCAATTAGTTTTATAAAAATGTTAAGATTCATGGGGTTGTGCATTGTAAATAATAAAGTAAAAAACAAATAATGCCAATTCATTTAGAAAAAAATAATCAATTATGATACAGAAGATTCTAGAACAAAGGAGAAGTGCTTGTGTTTTGAGGTTTGTGCATTATGCTTAAGTTCAACCATCGAGTCTTCTAAATTGTACATGTGGCATATCTGGTGGAATGTTGATGATATCCAATGGCCAGTAGTGCTCAGATTTTCCCATCTCTGCACTGTCGGGTTAGCTTCATCCAGCGACCATCTTTCAAAGTTATTGGCACACTATATTTCTTGTGCCATAGTTGCATGTTTTGGAAAAAAGCTACTAGTGGGTTGTACTATCTATTTAGGAATAGAAGATGTATACATGGAAGTTGTAGGGAAAGAGATGACATGGAGGATCTCAATTCCTATGAGTAGGGATTGGAAAAGAGATATCATTTGGTTCACATCATAGGAACTTTTCTATTGAATATAGAGATGACATGTATCTCAATTCCTATGAGGAGGGATTAGTAAAGAGATGTAATTTGGTTAATATCATAGGAACTTTTCTATTGAATATACGCTAATGTTTATTTTCCTTTGAAATTAAGGGAGTATAGGAATCCATCCATATGAACCAAGTGGCTCTAAAGCTATAGAAATGATATCATGTTTATTTCCTTTGAAATGTAGAGTATATGAATCTATTCCTATGAACCAATTGGCTCTAAAGGAAAAAAATCCTATAAAAATCATATCATATAGAGTTCCTATGATATTCCTCGACACTAAAGGATGGTTGAAATTGCTGCGGGTGATACGATGGTCTTTCTTTGTAGACTCCTCACCCATCTTTATAGTTACCTCTCGAAGATGAATGAAATTATATATACAGGGTATTCTACATGTGCAATTTGGTACACAAAAACTCGGTAAAAGTTTGCGAGGTTCTAATTTTCAATAAAGCTATATGCACTGCATTTTGGAATGGAGGGAGCATACGGTAGTTGCTAACACTCACATGGAAGATTTGTGTGTAGGAGGAGTGGATGTTCTGTTAAATGACATGGCAAAACTGACACTGTCGGATGCCGATCTAACGGTTCTTACGACGTTCATCAGGAAAAGGCTTGTGGCGAACGTTTGTCGGATAATTATTTACGGACACATGCATTGCATTGATATGTGCCCACCTGTCTCTCACACACACGCACCCTCACGAGTCACAACTCTCCCGAGTCCTCTCACAGACTCGCACGTGGCACCCATCGTCTATCTGCAGGTAGATGTCACGCACATTTGTGCTCTTCACACCCTACCCTTAGAACTTATAAAAAACAAAAGACGGCGCACACATTTTATTTTAGCTCACACATCACACACTTATATTATTACTCTTGTGGCGAACGTTCTTTGGGCATAGTATATATTGTACTCTCACAAAGAGAAGCGGTGCACGCACATACTAGTTCTCTCACACCCACTCACAGGTACACGTAGGAGCGCATTTTTTTGAAGCCGGTACAACAAAATCACTCCACTATATATAAAAGCGGGAGCCTTAGCGCTTGCTTTACTAGGGTTCCTCTCGTTCACTCTCTCATGCTCTCCAGATCTAAGCAAGACATAGGTGGCCACACTCTCTCTCTCTCTTAGCTCACGGCTGGTCACAAATCCGGCCGGACAACCTCGACCAGGGCAAGGGGTGTAGGTGCATCATTCATGCTGTCATCGGCGGTGAGGGAGGAGACCAACGGCTGCCCACGTGTCCCCATCGGCGGCCGTATCGTTCTCTCCGAGAGAGCACCGGCTCGGGAGGGCCTCCGACCCCTTCTTCCTCCCTGCGGTATTGTGCCCAAGATGCGGCCTCCCGGCACCGTCTTTGCCACATGCCGACGACCCTCAGGTATATATTCCTTCAAAACCTGCCTTGCTCTACTGCCCCAGCTCTTCCCCCTTTGTGTGGATCCTTTTCTACTTTCGTCCGCTGTTCCAAAGCCACCTAGACTCCTACTATTATTAGAAGTAAAGCTAGTTCATACAGTCAACTCAAAGTAGTGGTTCAAACAGGGAAGAAAGTGGGAAAGTTGTAGCATGAATCTAGGACTTGGTTCTAAGAGGAAACGGGGGAAAGTAGTAATATCTGTCATTGTTTAAATAACCGTATTTCGTATTTGCGAAAACAGGGATGTCTGTCTCCATATCGTTTCGGGATGTCTGTCTCCGTATCGTTTCTATCCGCGCAATCAAAAGCACACACCTCAGTTTTGGACAGTTGCACAGACAAGAGGCATTGTGGTCTACTTATTTCTGCAAATAACGGTGCTTAAAGTTAGTGGAATGCACAAGCATTTCAACTGGTCAGTACACTGCATGGTTCAGTTCAACATTCCAGCTGAAACCACAATTATAATTGGTTATTCTGGAATGAGAGAACCTAACCCTGGATGGTGGCAACAAGAAAAAACCAGAGTGAACTCCAGGAAATTTAAGCCTGCCGGGAGGCCCTTTGCTCAGAGAAGCCTTGCTTGTTTTTTCCTGATTTGTAAACCTTCTCACAACTTTGTCTTTTGCTGTGAACTAGTATATGTTTGTTATGTTCTATGAATCATTGAGATGTATAAAACTGCTTAACTTGTGCTTTTCAAGATTTTTATGAAGACGAGTTTAATGTGAGTGTTCCACATGAGCGCTGGACTAGCGTTGAACGTTTGGAATTATTACATTGTGGCCTCAGTTAACTGCATGAACCATTGTAACAAGATACATAGTTGCTTATATGTCAGACAGCAGATTCTTGATTGTTAGCTGGTCGATAGCCTAGTGTTGAAGCGAGCTGAGCCAATGTGCCGTGTTTTGCACAACTGCTTACAAGTGGGGTAGCATCAACAGTGTTCACAAGTAGTACTTATGTATACGTCGGCGCATGGTTCTCGAACGAGTGCTCTATTTCATCAAAACACACACTGCTCGTATGATAAACCGTGACAACTTATGTCTTACCATGCCATATTCATGAAAAAACTAGTGCAGACGCATCTATTTCGGCAACAATTACAATGGTTCTCACATGATTCACGGGTACACAAAAGTAGAAGCAGTTCCCATAGACGGATTCAAACAGAGTACTAGCCCCAGAGGGGTCGATAACAAGCAAGGTTCGGATAATTAGACAAAATCCAAACTACTATTAAACACTAGATGGGGCAATTATTTCATGCCTCGATCTAATTTGGGCTGGACACAAGATGGACCTTGCCATGAACATCATCGAGGACGTCCCACAGCAGCTCAATCATGTGAACCTTCATGAAGACAACCTTGTGGCCTTGCCCCTGATAAACTTGTTTGTGGAGGCATGCCACGTCATCTTCCTACGTAAGCTTGACAAGAACAGTATGCCTCATAAACGAAGGAGTAGCTTTGAACTTCTTGTGCTTCAGTACACCCTGGACAACACGCCTGACAATAGTGAGGCTGGAATACACCTCTTCATTGGTATAACCGCAAATGGCTTCCAGGATCCAACAGCCTAAGAACTCTATTTTCCCAGTGCGTATATTCAGGTCGTCCGCCTCATAGCGAGTTACATGCACAACCACACAATCCTTCTCTGCATCAGGGCTCTAACTGAAACAGAAACAAATTCTGAATTACTTTTCAGTATAAGAAACACAAGTTATTTAAACCACTATGTATAGCATGGCATCGAAGCTAATAAAATTTTGCATTATTAATCACCACATACTTCCTTTTCTAAAAAAAATTACCACATACTTAGATGAAAAAGCACAATCGAGATCGGCA
>NC_041391.1:624307481-624327847 GCF_002162155.2 Triticum dicoccoides
AGCGTATCTGGGGTCGGCTCGGTGATTGCCTCCATCTTCTTGGAGCTCTGTGTCTCATGGGGATCAGCCTCCCGCGTCTGCTCCAATATCGGCAGATCTTTGCCTGGTTCTCCTTGGTCCATCATGAAACTGACGAATACTAGGAGACCACTGAAAGGAAAACACACTCGCAATGACAATGAAACAAAAAAGAGAGTGAGGATCGGTTACTGCTTTGCAAAAGTTCTTTTTTTTCTCTGAACGAAAATATACCAACATCACGGAACTGCTTACCTTCCCTTCGTTGGGAGAGAAGAACAGTGGCAGATGCGAGTGTTGCCTTTCTTGAAGACGGTGAGGGAGAAGGGGATTCAGCGAAGAGTGAAATGATGGTTGCTTCGTCCGTCAAACTTAGACTGCGGGGAGGTGGGGTTTTGTGATACGACGGCTCGTTACTGCCGCGCTACGACCGGTTGACTCTCCGCCTGCATACTGCCTTCTAACTTGGTGAATGGCATTTGGGCCCGCGCGCTGCATGGCCCGCATGTCGGTGAACAAAAGTAGAACGACATTCAGTAGAGGGAGACGTTTCAATGATCTAGGAGGAGCCAGAAGTGGTAGAGTGTCTCCACTGTACTAGTAGTAATTGTTTTTCTGGGTAGCTGTAGAGTGTCTCCACTATACTAGTAGTAATTGTTTCTCTGGGCCCAAGACAAAACAGCCAATCCACACTAGTAAATAGTAAAATCAATTCAAAAGGCGCTACCCAGACCCAGCACACCCCCCCCCCCAAAAACATGGGTGCACTTCTTCCTCCTCGCTCCCACCCACCTCACGTCAGCTCGCTCCACTCGTACCCCCAAATTCCTCACCTCACTCCTACAAAAAACCCTAGCTCCCCTTCTTCCTCACTCCTACAGAAAACCCCCAGCTCCCCTTCTTCTTCGCTCGCACTACAACTAGGCTCGTCATTTGTTACTCTGCTCAAATCTGTGAGCGCGACGCGACGCCCTCAAGGAAAATGGAGTCGGCTGACCCCAGCGCCAAGAAGATGAGGCTCCCGCCAGCGGCGATGCCTGTTGTAGATCCCGCACCCAGCAGCGCGGGGAGAAGCGGCGACCCCGCCCCCACGGGATCCCATTAACCCGTAGAATCTCGGGTGGACCGCATCAGCGATCTCCCGGATGCCGTCCTTGGGGAGATCATCTCGCTTCTCCCCACCAAGGATTGCTGCCGCACCCAAGTCCTCTCAATTCGATGGTGCCCTCTATGGCGCGCCGTGCCCCTTAATCTCAACGGTCGTCAGCTATCTCTCTTCAATGATTTTGAAATCCCCAAAGCCTTGATCTCCTCCCACTAGGGCTCCGTTCAAAGCCTCTGCATCCCGTCATGCTACCTGAGCAAGCATACCATGCCCTCCATGGTGGACGCCTGGCTGAAATCCCCTGAATTCACAGAACTACAGTTGCTTGAGTTCTACTATTCCCCTGGAAATCACATACCACATACCAAACGCCATGAACTTGTGCCCTCAGCACCGATGTCCATCTCGCGGTTTTCCTCCTCTCTCCACACCGCCACCTTTGCGCTGTGCTACCTACCATACAATCTGGTACTAAACCTTCGACCCCCATTTCTCAAGAAACTTTCACTTGTGCGGGTTCGTATATCGGAGGCCTCATTGCACAGCATCATCCACTCCAGTTGCCCTGCGCTGGAGTGCTTGGTGCTTGTTTTCACAGTTAGAATCGGTTGTCTCCAAATAAAGTCGCCTTACCTTGTAAGAATTGGAATTTCTTTTGACGGAAGGCAGCTCACCATCCAAGATGCCCCTTCACTTCAAAGCTTGATCCTTGATTCTAGTTATTCACCGTTGCAAATAACCGTCCTCTCTGCGCCTAAACTGGAGACCTTGGGTGTAATACATGATCTCTGTGCTCATTTCAATATGGTGTTTGGCTCCACAGTTCTTCAGGTACTTTATATTATCATCTACACTTGTAACCATAAGATGCATTTTAAATTTTTGCGCATAATTTATATATCATCTTGGAGTACACATTTTGTACTAATATTATGTTCTATGCTCAATGAAGAGTTTCTCCATGGATGGCCTATCAATGGTGCTGGATTCTGTCAAGATCTTATATATCCAAATGAATAGTTTTGATCTGAACAAGATTATTGGCTTGCTGCAATGCTTTGCATGTCTGGAGAAGTTGTATATAAAGGTGATAATTTCACGCACATTGGAAGCCCGCATATAGTGTACTAGAATTAACCGTTCAGCTGTTGCTCTTTCGACACTCTTCTTTTAGACCTTAACTATTTTCAATCTTCATGTCTATTTAGGCAATAGGACGGGGTAAGAAAGTTATAACCAATCGGTGGATTCGTAAGTATCGGGATTTTCTCACTTCTCATGAGATTCGATTGAAGACAATAACGCTAGAACGATATGTAGCCAACCGTGCAAACACAAGATTTGTCACATTCTTCCTGCTGAATGCGAGATTACTATTGTCCATCAGGCTTAAGTTTATCAGCAGCATGGTTTTGACGGATGGGCATGTCGAAGAGCAAAACAAAGAGTTTCAGGTGCGCAAAAGAGCTTCTGAACGTGTCGGGCTTCTATTTACAACATATTGTGGTCATAATCCAGTAAATTTTACGACCCAGGATGTTCATTCTATGGACCTGACCGATCCATTTGACTGTGACTGCCGAAAACAGTGCTGGAGTTAGATGTCGTTGCCCTTTTCAATCTGGGTTTTTTGTAAACCTGATGAATAATCAACCCTCGTGCTTTTGTACAGTTTGTAAGCTGGAGTTAGATGTTCCTGCCCTTTTCAACTCGGCTGTGACTGTCATATTTTCTTTGAAACAAGGCAAATGGCTTGCCATTCGTTTAATTTAGAGTGAAATATTGTAACAAATCACAACCAAGGGAAATAACATCACTCACGCCGGCTGCTTGAGCTCACTGTGCATTACAAAAGCCAAGTGATTAGCCCCCACCAGCACCCACAAACTTATTTCAAACTAGCACATCAAATGGGCTGTAAATTGGGCTTGACCCATTTGATGGACCCACAATTTACAGAGGAAAGGCTGCATGACCCAGCCTTTCCACATCAAATGGACCCACAAACTTTATCTACTGTTTTGGACTATATTGGGCTTTATTTTCCACTTTTATATTATTTTTGGGACTAACCTATTAACCAGAGGCCCAGCCCAGAATTGCAGTTTTTTTGCCTATTTCAGTGTTTCGAAGAAACAGAATATCAAACAGAGTCCAAACGGAATGAAACCTTCAGGAACGTGATTTTCTCACCGAACGTGATCAAGGAGACTTGGACCCTGCTCCAAGGAACAAAAGAGGCGGTCACGAGGGTGGGGGCGCGCCCCCCCTAGGGAGCGCCCCCCTACCTCATGGGCCCCGTGTTGCTCCACCGACGTACTCCTCCCTCCTATATATACCTACGTACCCCCGACAGATCAAATACCGTACCAAAAACCTAATTCCACCGCCGCAACTTTCTGTATCCGCGAGATCCCATCTTGGGGCCTGTTCCGGAGCTCCGCCGGAGGGGGCATCTACCATGGAGGGCTTCTACATCAACAGCATAGCCTCTCCGATGAAGTGTGAGTAGTTTACTTCAGACCTTCGGGTCCATAGCTAGTAGCTAGATGGCTTCTTCTCTCTTTTTGGATCTCAATATAATGTTCTCCCCCTCTCTCGTGGAGATCTATTCGATGTAATCTTCTTTTCTGTGGTGTGTTTGTTGAGACCGATGAATTGTTGGTTTATGATCCAGCTTATCTATGAATAATATTTGAATCTTCTCTGAATTCTTTTATGTATGATTGAGTTATCTTTGAAAATCTCTTCAAATTATCCATTTGGTTTGGCCAATTAGATTGGTAGTTATTGCAATGGGAGAAGTGTTTAGCTTTGGGTTCAATCTTGCGGTGTCCTTTCCCAGTGACAGCAGGGGCAGCAAGGCACGTATTGTATTGTTGCCATCGAGGATAACAAGATGGGGTTTTTATCATATTGCATGAATTTATCCCTCTACATCATGTCATCTTGCTTAAGGCATTACTATGCTTTCAACTTAATACTCTAGATGCATGCTGGATAGCGGTCGATGAGTGGAGTAATAGTAGTAGATGCAGAATCGTTTCGATCTACTTGTCTCGGACGTGATGCCTATACACATGATCATACGTAGATATACTCATAATTATGCTCAATTCTATCAATTGCTCTTGTTCACCCACCGTAGAATATCCATGCTCTTGAGAGAAGCCACTAGTGAAACCTATGGCCCCCGGGTCTATTCTCATCATATCAATCTCCATTACTTTATTACTTGCTTTGTTTTTACTTTGCCTTTTACTTTTCACTTTGCATCTTTATATCAAAAATACCAAAAATATTATTCATAATCTATATCATATCTCACCCTCGTAAGTGGCCGTGAAGGGATTGACAACCCCTAATCGCGTTGGTTGTGAGTAGCTATCGTTTTGTGTAGGTATGAGGGACTCGAGCGTGATCTCCTACTTGATTGATACCTTGGTTCTCAAAAACTGAGGGAAATACTTATGCTACTTTACTACATCATCCTCTCCTCTTCGGGGAAATCCAACACAGTGCTCAAGAGGTAGCAAGAAGAATTTATGGCGCCGTTGCTGGGGAGTTGCGCAAAAGTCAACTATACCAAGTACCCATCACAATCCCTATCTCTCGCATTACATTATTTGTCTCTCATTTTCCTATCCCCCACTTCACCCTTGCCATTTTATTTGCCCTCTCTTTCCCGTTCTTCTCTCCGCCTTTTTGTTTGCCTTCCCGTTGCCATGGTCGAATCAAAAAGAACTAAGGGATTTCTCCCGAGTTCTAGTGCCTTGGATAACCCCTCTATCCTTTCTAAGCTCATAAATAATGATGCTACGGAAAGACCCACCGGGATCACAAATTTGAATTTAGATGATTTTGATGATGATGACTCCGGAATCTTTTGCTATTTACTTGATGAATCTTTAAAAGATGCTTGTGATAGGTTATTAAGGATTTGGGCTAGTTATGTGCCACAATATCAAATTGAGGTTTACTTAAGAAGTTTCTATGTTGGCTTGCCCGCTTCTTTCAAACAAGTTCTAGATTCTATTTTTGAAGAAGGTTTTCTTGAAGGGGATGCTATAGATACCTATGAAAAAATGAAAACCATATTTGGGAACCCTTTAAATGATAAAGTTGAATCAACTACCCTCTTATGCTTTTATCAAAATAAAATTATCAAAGAGATGAAGTCTAGCTTAGATGCAAATTTCCATAACGTGCTTAATCTCACCTCATCCATTAATGGGAATGTTCTTAACCTGAATAGAAGGATGAATACCTTAGAAAGGAGATCCTCTCTTGCTACTTATGCACCAAGTGCCAAAGATGGCACTCGTTAGATCTGTCCTTGCTTTTATGCCTAGCTAGGGGCGTTAAACGATAGCGCTTGTTGGGAGGCAACCCAATTTTATTTTTTGTTTTTTGTTTTTGCTTATGTTTAGGAATAAATAATCCATCTAGCCTCTGGTTAGATGTGGTTTTATGTTTTAATTAGTGTTTGTGCCAAGTAGAACCTATAGGATAACCAACGATGATAGTTGATTTGATTCTGCTGAAAAACAGAAACTTTGCTCTCACAAAAAACAATTCAATAAATCACAGAAACGTGCTTATGCATTGATTATTTTTGCTTCTGATCAATAAAATTTTTTCCAGTACGTCCTATTTTGGTAGAATTTTTAGAGTCCCAGAAGTTTGTGTTAGTTACAGATTGCTATAGACTGTTCTGTTTTTGACAGATTCTGTTTTTCGTGTGTTGTTTGCTTATTTCAATGCATCTATGGCTAATAAATTAGTTTATAAACCATAAGGAAGTTGGAATACAATAGGTTTAACACCAATATAAATAAAGAATGAGTTCATTACAGTACCTTAAATTATTCTTTTGTTTTCTTTCACTAACGGAGCTCACGAGATTTCTATTGAGTTTTGTGCTGTGAAGTTTTCAAGTTTTGGGTGAATTCTTTTGATGGATTATGGAACAAGGAGTGGCAAGAGCCTAAGCTTAGGGATTCCCATGGCACCACCAAGATAATATAATGACACCAAAAAGTCAAAGCTTGGGGATGCCCCGGAAGGCATCCCCTCTTTCGTCTACTTCCATCGGTAATTTACTTGGAGCTATATTTTTATTCACCACATGTTATGTGTTTTGCTTGGAACATCTTGTATTATTTGCGTCTTTGCTTGTTAGTTTACCACAATCATCCTTGCTGTACACACCTTTTGAGAGAGCCATACATGATTTAGAATTTGCTAGAATACTCTATGTGCTTCACTTATATCTTTTGAGCTTGATAGTTTTGCTCATAGTGCTTCACTTATACCTTTTTGAGCGTGATAATTTTTGCTCTAGTGCTTCACTTAGATCTTTTAGAGCACGGTGGTGGATTTGTTTTAAAGAAACTATAGATCTCTCATGCTTCACATAGATTATTTTGAGAGTTGTTAATAGCATGGTAATTTGCTTAAAGATAATATACTTGGTATTCAAGATATGTGGAACTTTCTTTTGAGTGCGTTGAATACTAAGATATGTTTGATGCTTGATAATTGTTTTGAGATATGGAGGTGATAATATCAAAGCAATGCTAGTTGGGGTGATTATGAATTTAAAGAATGCTTGTGTTGAAGTTTGTGATTCCCGTAGCATGCACGTATGGTGAACCGCTTTGTGATGAAGTCAGAGCACAATTTTATTCATTGATTGTCTTCCTTATGAGTGGCAGTCGGGGACGAGCGATGGTCTTTCCTACGAATCTATCCCCCTAGGAGTATGTGTGTAGTGCTTTGGTTTTTGATGACTTCTAAATTTTTGCAACAAGTGCATGAGTTCTTTTGATTAATGTTGAGTCCATGGATTATATGCACTTTCACCCTTCCACCATTGCTAGCCTCTCTAATACCGCGCACTTTTCGCCGGTATCATACACCCACCATATACCTTCCTCAAAACAGCCACCATACCTACCTATCATGGCATTTCCATAGCCATTCCGAGATATATTTCCATGCAACTTTCCATCGTTACGTTCGTATGACACACATTACTTTTGTCATATTCCATTGTGCATGAATATGTAGTTGACATTGTATTTGTGGCAAGGCCACCTTAATAATTTTCATACATGTCGCTCTTGATTCATTGCATATCCCGGTACACCGCCGGAGGCATTCATATAGAGTCATATTTTGTTCTAAGTATTGAGTTGTAATTGTTGAGTTGTAAGAAAAAATAAAAGTGTGATGATCATCATTATTAGAGCATTGTCCCAGTGAGGAAAGGATGATGGAGACTATGATTCCCCCATAAGTCGGGATGAGACTCCGGACGAAAAAAAAGAGGCCATAAAAAAAGAGAAAATGCCCAAATAAAAAAATGAGAGAAAAAGAGAGAAGGGACAATGCTACTATCCTTTTACCACACTTGTGCTTCAAAGTAGCACCATGATCTTCATGATAGAGAGTCTCATATGTTGTCACTTTCATATACTAGTGGGAATTTTTCATTATAGAACTTGGCTGGTATATTCCAATGATGGGCTTCCTCAAAAGTGCCCTAGGTCTTCATGAGCAAGCAAGTTGGATGCACACCCACTTAGTTTCTTTTGTTGAGCTTTCATATACTTATAGCTCTAGTGCATCTGTTGCATGGCAATCCCTACTCACTCACATCGATATCTATTGATGGGCATCTCCATAGCCCGTTGATACGCTTAGTTGATGTGAGACTATCTTCTCCTTTTTTGTCTTCTCCACAACCACCATTCTATTCCACCTATAGTGTTATATCCATGGCTCATGCTCATGTATTGCGTGAAAGTTGAAAAAGTTTGAGATTATTAAAGTATGAAACAATTGCTTGGCTCGTCATCGGGGTTGTGCATGATTAAATACTTTGTGTGATGAAGATAGAGCTTAGCCAGACTATATGATTTTGTAGGGATAACTTTATTTTGGCCAAGCTATTTTGAGAAGACATGATTGCTTTGATTTGTATGCTTGAAGTATTATTACTTTTATGTTAATATGAACTTTTGTCTTGAATCTTTCGGATCTGAATATCCATGCCACAATTAAGAAGATTTACATTGAAATTATGCCAAAGTACCACTCGGCATCAAAAATTCTTTTTATCATTTACCTACTCGAGGACGAGCAGGAATTAAGCTTGGGGATGCCTGATACGTCTCCAATGTATCTATAATTTTTGATTGCTCCATGCTACTTTATCTACTGTTTTGGACTATATTGGGCTTTATTTTCCACTTTTATATTATTTTTGGGACTAACCTATTAACCGGAGGCACAACCCAGAATTGCTGTTTTTTTGCCTATTTCAGTGTTTCGAAGAAACAGAATATCAAACGGAATCCAAACGGAATGAAACCTTCGGGAACGTGATTTTCTCACCGAACGTGATCCAGGAGACTTGGACCCTGCTCCAAGGAACAAAAGAGGCGGTCATGAGGGTGGGGGGCGCTCCCCCCCCAGGGCGCGCCCCTACCTCGTGGGCCCCCTATTGCTCCACCGACGTACTCCTTCCTCCTATATATACCTACGTACCCCCGACAGATCAAATACAGAGCCAAAAACCTAATTCCACCGCCGCAACTTTCTGTATCCACGAGATCCCATCTTGGGGCCTGTTCCGGAGCTCCGCCGGAGGGTGCATCTACCATGGAGTGCCTCTACATCAACACCATAGCCTCTCCGATGAAGTGTGAGTATTTTACTTCAGACCTTCGGGTCCATAGCTTGTAGCTAGATGGCTTCTTATCTATTTTTGGATCTCAATACAATGTGCTCCCCCTCTCTTGTGGAGATCTATTCGATGTAATCTTCTTTTTTGCGGTGTGTTTGTTGAGACGGATGAATTGTGGGTTTATGATCCAGCTTATCTATGAATAATATTTGAATCTTCTCTGAATTATTTTATGTATGATTGAGTTATCTTTGCAAGTCTCTTCGAATTATCTGTTTGGTTTGGCCAACTAGATTGGTAGTTCTTGCAATGGGAGAAGTGTTTAGCTTTGGGTTCAATCTTGCGGTGTCCTTTCCCAGTGACAGCAGGGGCAGCAAGGCACGTATTGTATTGTTGCCATTGAGGATAACAAGATGGGGTTTTTATCACATTGCATGAATTTATCCCTCTACATCATGTCATCTTGCTTAAGGCATTACTCTGTTTTTAACTTAATACTCTAGATGCATGCTGGATAGCGGTCGATGAGTGGAGTAATAGTAGTAGATGCAGAATCGTTTCGATCTACTTGTCTCGGACGTGATGCCTATACACATGATCATACATAGATATACTCATAATTATGCTCAATTCTGTCAATTGCTCAACAGTAATTTGTTCACCCACCGTAGAATATCTATGCTCTTGAGAGAAGCCACTAGTGAAACCTATGGCCCCCGGGTCTATTCTCATCATATCAATGTCCATTACTTTATTACTTCCTTTGTTTTTACTTTGCCTTTTACTTTTCACTTTGCATCTTTATATCAAAAATACCAAAAAAATTATTTATCATTTCTATCAGATCTCACCCTCGTAAGTGACCGTGAAGGGATTGACAACCCCTAATCGCGTTGGTTGCGAGTAGCTATCGTTTTGTGTAGGTATGCGGGACTCGACCGTGATCTCCTACTGGATTGATACCTTGGTTCTCAAAAACTAAGGGAAATACTTACGCTACTTCACTGCATCATCCTCTGCTCTTCGGGGAAATCCAATGCAGTGCTCAAGAGGTAGCAAGAAGAATTTCTGGCACCGTTGACGGGGAGTTTGCGCAAAAGTCAACTATACCAAGTACCCATCACAATCCCTATCTCTCGCATTACATTATTTGCCTCTCGTTTTCCTCTCCCCCACTTCACCCTTGCCATTTTATTCGCCCTCTCTTTCCCGTTCTTCTCTCCGCCTTTTTGTTTGCCTTCCCGTTGCCATGGCCGAATAAAAAAGAACTAAGGGATTTCTCCCAAGTTCTAGTGCCTTGGATAACCCCTCTATCCTTTCTAAGCTCATAAATAATGATGCTACGGAAAGACCCACCGGGATCACCAATGAGAATTTAGATGATTTTGGTGATGATGACTCCGGAATCTTTCGTTATTTACTTGATGAATCTTTAAAAGATGCTTGTGGTAGGTTATTAAGGATTTGGGCTAGTTATGTGCCACAATATCAAATTGGTGTTTACTTAAGAAGTTTCTATGTTGGCTTGCCCGCTTCTTTCAAACAAGTTCTAGATTCTATTTTTGAAGAAGGTTTTTCTTGAAGGGGATGCTATAGATACCTATGAAAAAATGAAAACCATATTTGGGCACCCTTTAAATGATAAAGTTGAATCAACTACCCTCTTGTGCTTTTATCAAAATGAAACTATCAAAGAGATGAAGTCTAGCTTAGATGCAAATTTCCGTAACGTGCTTAATCTCACCTCATCCATTAATGGCAATGTTCTTAACCTGAATAGTAGGATGAATACCTTAGAAAGGATATCCTCTCTTGCTACTTATGCACCAAGTGCCAAAGATGGCACTCGTTAGATCTATCCTTGCTTTTATGCCTAGCTAGGGGCGTTAAGCGATAGCGCTTGTTGGGAGGCAACCCAATTTTATTTTTTGTTTTTTGTTTTTTCTTATGTTTAGGAATAAATAATATATCTAGCCTCTGGTTAGATGTGGTTTTATGTTTTAATTAGTGTTTGTGCCAAGTAGAACCTATAGGATAACCTACAATGATAGTTGATTTGATTCTGCTGAAAAACAGAAACTTTGCTCTCACGAAAAAAATTCAATAAATCACAGAAACGTGATTTTGCATTGATTCGTTTTGCTTCTGATCAATAGACAAATTGTCCAGTACGTCCTATGTTGGTAGAAGTTTTAGAGTTCCAGAAGTTTGCGTTAGTTACAGATTGCTACAGATTGTTCTATTTTTGACAGATTCTGTTTTTCGTGTGCTGTTTGCTCATTTCAATGCATCCATGGCTAATAAATTAGTTTATAAACCATAAGAAAGTTGGAATACAGTAGGTTTAACACCAATATAAATAAAGAATGAGTTCATTACAGTACCTTAAATTATTCTTTTGTTTTCTTTCACTAACGGAGCTCACGAGATTTCTATTGAGTTTTGTGTTGTCAAGTTTTCAAGTTTTGGGTGAATTCTTTTGATGGATTATGGAACAAGGAGTGGCAAGAGCCTAAGCTTAGGGATTCCCATGTCACCCCCAAGATAATCCAAGGACACCAAAAAGTCAAAGCTTGGGGATGCCCCGGAAGGCATCCCCTCTTTCGTCTACTTCCATCGGTAATTTACTTGGAGCTATATTTTTATTCACCACTGTTATGTGTTTTGCTTGGAGGATCTTGTATTATTTGCGTCTTTGCTTGTTAGTTTACCACAATCATCCTTGCTGTACACACCTTTTGAGAGAGCCATAAATGATTTAGAATTTGCTAGAATACTCTATGTGCTTCACTTATATTTTTTGAGCTTGATAGTTTTGCTCATAGTGCTTCACTTATACCTTTTTGAGCGTGATAATTTTTGCTCTAGTGCTTCACTCAGATCTTTTAGAGCACGGTGGTGGATTTGTTTTAAAGAAACTATTGATCTCTCATGCTTCACTTAGATTATTTTGAGAGTTGTTAATAGCATGGTAATTTGCATAAAGATAATATACTTGGTATTCAAGATATGTGAAACTTTCTTTTGAGTGCGTTGAATACTAAGATATGTTTGATGCTTGATAATTGTTTTGAGATATGGAGGTGATAATATCAAAGCAATGCTAGTTGGGGTGATTATGAATTTAAAGAATGCTTGTGTTGAAGTTTGTGATTCCCGTAGCATGCACGTATGGTGAACCGCTTTGTGATGAAGTCGGAGCACAATTTTATTTATTGATTGTCTTCCTTATGAGTGGCAGTCGGGGATGAGCGATGGTCTTTTCCTACCAATCTATCCCCCTAGGAGTACGCGTGTAGTGCTTTGGTTTTTGATGACTTCTACATTTTTGCAACAAGTGCATGAGTTGTTTTGATTAATGTTGAGTCCATGGATTATACGCACTTTCACCCTTCCACCATTGCTAGCCTCTCTAATACCGCGCTATTTTCGCCGGTATCATACACCCACCATATACCTTCCTCAAAACAGCCACCATACCTACCTATCATGGCATTTCCATAGCCATTCCGAGATATATTTCCATGCAACTTTCCATCGTTCAGTTCATATGCCACACATTACTTTTGTCATATTCCTTTGTGCATGAACATGTAGTTGACATTGTATTTGTGGCAAGGCCACCTTAATAATTTTCATACATGTCGCTCTTGATTCATTGCATATCCCGGTACACCGCCGGAGGCATTCATATAGAGTCATATTTTGTTCTAAGTATTGAGTTGTAATTGTTGAGTTGTAAGAAAAAATAAAAGTGTGATGATCATAATTATTAGAGCATTGTCCCAGTGAGGAAAGGATGATGGAGACTATGATTCCCCCATAAGTCGGGATGAGACTCCGGACGAAAAAAAAGAGGCCATAAAAAAAGAGAAAATGCCCAAATAAAAAAATGAGAGAAAAAGAGAGAAGGGACAATGCTACTATCCTTTTACCACACTTGTGCTTCAAAGTAGCACCATGATCATCATGATAGAGAGTCTCATATGTTGTCACTTTCATATACTAGTGGGAATTTTTCATTATAGAACTTGGCTTGTATATTCCAATGATGGGCTTCCTCAAAAGTGCCCTAGGTCTTCGTGAGCAAGCAAGTTGGATGCACACCCACTTAGTTTCTTTTGTTGAGATTTCATATACTTATAGCTCTAGTGCATCCGTTGCATGGCAATCCCTACTCACTCACATCGATATCTATTGATGGGCATCTCCATAGCCCGTTGATACGCCTAGTTGAAGTGAGACTATCTTCTCCTTTTTTGTCTTCTCCACAACCACCATTCTATTCCACCTATAGTGCTATGTCCATGGCTCACGCTCATGTATTGCGTGAAAGTTGAGAAAGTTCGAGATTACTAAAGTATGAAACAATTGCTTGGCTCGTCATCGGGGTTGTGCATGATTAAATACTTTGTGTGATGAAGATAGAGCTTAGCCAGACTATATGATTTTGTAGGGATAACTTTATTTTGGCCAAGCTATTTTGAGAAGACATGATTGCTTTGATTTGTATGCTTGAAGTATTATTACTTTTATGTTAATATGAACTTTTGTCTTGAATCTTTCGGATCTGAATATCCATGCCACAATTAAGAAGATTTACATTGAAATTATGCCAAAGTACCACTCGGCATCAAAAATTCTTTTTATCATTTACCTACTCGAGGACGAGCAGGAATTAAGCTTGGGGATGCCTGATACGTCTCCAATGTATCTATAATTTTTGATTGCTCCATGCTACTTTATCTACTGTTTTGGACTATATTGGGCTTTATTTTCCACTTTTATATTATTTTTGGGACTAACCTATTAACCGGAGGCACAACCCAGAATTGCTGTTTTTTTGCCTATTTCAGTGTTTCGAAGAAACAGAATATCAAACGGAATCCAAACGGAATGAAACCTTCGGGAACGTGATTTTCTCACCGAACGTGATCCAGGAGACTTGGACCCTTCTCCAAGGAACAGAAGAGGCGGTCATGAGGGTGGGGGGAGCCCCCCCTAGGGCGCCCCCCCCCCTACCTCATGGGCCCCCTGTTGCTCCACTGACGTACTCCTTCCTCCTATATATACCTACGTACCCCCGACGGATCAAATACGGAGCCAAAAACCTAATTCCACCGCCGCAACTTTCTGTATCCGCGAGATCCCATCTTGGGGCCTGTTCCGGAGCTCCGCCGGAGGGGGCATCTACCATGGAGGGCTTCTACATCAACAACATAGCCTCTCCGATGAAGTGTGAGTAGTTTACTTCAGACCTTCGGGTCCAAGCTAGTAGCTAGATGGCTTCTTCTCTCTTTTTGGATCTCAATACAATGTTCTCCCCCTCTCTCGTGGAGATCTATTCGTTGTAATCTTCTTTTTTGCGGTGTGTTAGTTGAGATCGATGAATTGTGGGTTTATGATCCAGCTTATCTATGAATAATATTTGAATCTTCTCTGAATTCTTTTATGTATGATTGATTTATCTTTGCAAGTCTCTTCGAATTATCCGTTTGGTTTGGCCAACTAGATTGGTAGTTCGTGCAATAGGAGAAGTGTTTAGCTTTGGGTTCAATCTTGCGGTGTCCTTTCCCAGTGACAGCAGGGGCAACAAGGCACATATTGTATTGTTGCCATCGAGGATAACAAGATGGGGTTTTTATCATATTGCATGAATTTATCCCTCTACATCATGTCATCTTGCTTAAGGCGTTACTCTGTTTTTAACTTAATACTCTAGATGCATGCTGGATAGCGGTCGATGAGTGGAGTAATAGTAGTAGATGCAGAACCGTTTCGATCTACTTGTCTTGGACGTGATGCCTATACACATGATCATACCTAGATATACTCATAATTATGCTCAATTCTGTCAATTGCTCAACAGTAATTTGTTCACCCACCGTAGAATATCTATGTTCTTGAGAGAAGCCACTAGTGAAACCTATGGCCCCCGGGTCTATTCTCATCATATCAATCTCCATTACTTTATTCATTGTTGAGGAAATCATTAACTGGTAACTGCTCGGTTGGCTAGCGAGTAGGGGATTAATAGGCTAATCAGCAAGTTAATCGGCCATTTAATCAATTAATCGGATGATTTATTGGTTTATCGGCTACTCAGTGACCCTAGGAGTAGGGGTTAATCGGCAAGTTAACTGGTTAATTGGACGAATTCTTGAACAGGGACTTTATTACTTGCTTTGTTTTTACTTTGCCTTTTACTTTTCACTTTGCATATTTATATCAAAAATACCAAAAATATTATTTATCATCTCTATCAGATCTCACCCTCGTAAGTGACCGTGAAGGGATTGACAACCCCTAATCGCGTTGGTTGCGAGTTGCTATCGTTTTGTGTAGGTACGAGGGACTCGAGCGTGATCTCCTACTGCATTGATACCTTGGTTCTCAAAAACTGAGGGAAATACTTACGCTACTTTACTGCATCATCCTCTCCTCTTCGGGGAAATCCAACACAGTGCTCAAGAGGTAGCATCGTCGTCCTCCGCCTTGCGGCCTTGGTTCGCTTGCCGTGCGCGGTGCGCCGCCCTCTTGCGTTGTCAACATCGTTAACAACCGAGAGGATCAAGGAGATGATTGTACGTGGAGAGGATGACAGTAGGGACCCACCAGCGTCATGGCAGTACGCAAGCAAGTGCCTCTATAGTACAAGCCCAAAAATATGGTTCCTCCTAGTCCTAATGGTTGGACATCTAGGGCTCAAGCCATTGTCAACGTAGTCAATAAACGAGAGAATTACACTACTAGCGGCTGACATCAGGGATCCAGCAAGTCGCGCAGTTTTTTTTTGAGGAACAAGCAATTGTTATTTATACTAGTTTTAGCGACGGACCAGGGTAACAACGGGGCTGTGCGGGGGCTGTGGCCCGTCTAGCCAGGGTTTTATTTATGTTTACCACATCATGAGCCCAGTTGTGTTTTTTTCTTACTGAAAATGGCTAGCCCACTTCTATTTTTTTAAAGAAATACCCAAACAAGGCCTACTTGCTTTATCGGACCTACTTGGCTGCAAATCTTTCAAGACGATGAGAGTTTCATTCGGTTTGCCCAGAAATGGCTTGTACATTTTTAAAACACATCAAACCGGGAATTAGTTTCAATTTTTTTTCGTTACAAGATCTTAAATTCCATTGATTTTTATGCATGGACAATTATTTGGATTTTATATTTATAAAAATTATATTTCAAAATAGTTTGAATGTGAATCAATGTTTCTTGATTAAAAATAGTTGACCGCATCGAAATATGCAAAATTTCGTATACTTCTTAACCGTGGCCACAATATGCGGTGTAATGCTAACAAAAAGAAGATGGGCTCCAAAAAAAATCTTAAGAATTAGCAAATGGATTGTACATTATTAGAAATAATAGCAGATGGGATGTATGCTGTTTTCCACAGATTTGAGGCTGACTTGTGCGCCTACTACAGGTTGAGCTTATGCTTTCATAAAAAAAAGGTTGACGCACACGCAACGCCCTGTCAACTTAGTCAACACACGAGTGCAGTGACTGTTGGATGTCCATCCAACAGCTGTCGTGCTTCTTCAATCTCTGTTCTTCATGCTCCAGCCGCTCAAACAAGCGCCGACGGGACTGCCTGCTCCCTCCTCCCGCGGCCGGCTATGCTGCCGCGCAGGCCTCACGGCCCCACCGTACTCCCATCGCTGGCCTAGCCATCCCTCTACTCACCCACACATGCTGTGATTCTCCGGCAACGGCAGACGAACCAGTAAACCCTCGTACTCCTTCGTGTGGGAAACAACTGCTGAGTATTTCCTGGCTCCGTGTCGTTCCCTTACTAGGCCTCGCCGTCGTCCACCGCCCTGGTGCTCTCGGCGCGGCCTGGTCAACATGGTCAATGAACGACATCCATCAGAAGTGGACTTTACGTAGAGAGGCTGACAGCTGGGTCCACGGCCGCATGCAAGGAAATGCCTCCTTATTACGCGCAAAATAATGATTCATCCACCTGACATCTAGGAACCACAGGAAGGGCCTCTGTATTTTGCGAAAAAACATTCCCCCCGCTGACAGATCGGACCCACCAGCTATATCTTCGCACGCAAGGAAGTGCCTCCTTATTACGCCCAAAAAAATGAATACCCCCTACTAGCTAGGACCCACCATATTGTTGGGATGACTTGTGGGCTTACTAAGTTGACGGGGACGGAGGGCTTTGTCAACTTAGTCAATACTCAAGTGACCGTATGATGTCCATCCAACGGCCATAGTGCTTCTTCAACCTCTGGTCTTCTTGCTCCAGCTGCCCAAAGCAGCGCCAGTCATGCCATCTGCTCCTGCCTCCCGTGGCCGGCTGTAGTACCGCCTGCTCCTGCCTCCCGTGGCTCGGCTCCGCATCATCCCCTTCCTAGGCTTCACCGTCGTCCACCAACGTGGTGCTCTCGGCGCGGCGTGGTCAATGTGGTCAACGACCGACTTTCATCGAAAGAGTACTGTACGTGGAGAGGCTGACAGCTGGGTCCACGGCAGCCGCAAGGAAGTGCCTCCTTATTACGCAGAAAATAATTATTCTCCACCTGACAGCGGGGACTCACCGGACGGGCAACTAGTATTTTGCGAAAAAAATCGTTTCCCCCTGACTGCTGGGACCCACCGGACGGGCCACCGTATTTCGCGAAAAAAACGTTCCCCCGCTGCAGCTCTGACCCACCAGAACTGCCTCCTTATTACACACAAAAAAATGAATACTCCTTGGACTAGCTGGGACCCACCTTGGTGGGAGGCTATCTTGTGGGCCTACTAAGTTGACGGGGACGAAGGGCTTTCTCAATTTAGTCAATATGAACGATTCTAGCTCCAGTGACCGTACGATGTCCATCCAACGGCCGTAGTGCTTCTTCAACCTCTGGTCTTCTTGCTCCAGCCGCCCAAAGCAGCGTCGGTCGTGCCGCATGCTCCTGCCTCCCGTGGCCGGCTGTGCTGCCGCGGAGGCCTCACCGCCCCCTACTAGTCCCACCGCTGGCTAGGCCCTACGACGATGGCAGCCTCACACCGCAGCCAAACTAGTGAATCCTCGTACTCCTCTCCGCGCGGGCTTCCACTGCCGCGTCTTCCCCGGCTCTACGTCGTCCCCTTCCTAGGCCTCGTCGTCGTCCATCGCTGTGGTGCTCTCCGCGCGGCATGGTCAACGTGGTCAAAGAACGACTTCCATCGGAAGAGTACTGTACGTGGAGAGGCTGACAGCTGGGTCCACGGCCACAACCCAGTTTTTTTGTGATTTGCCAAGTAAGTTGCTTTGTCAGGCTTGTGGGGCTGTAAATCTTTCAAGACGAGGAAAGCTTTCATTCGGCTGGCCGAGAAAATGGCCCATCAGTAATGAGAAATGGGATGTACATTTTTAAAACACATCAAACCGGCAATTAGTTTCAAATATTTTTTTCATTTCAAGATTTTAAATTACATTAATTTTTATGCATGGAGAATTTGTTGGATTTTATATTGATATACATTTATTTTTAAAATCAGTTTGAATGTGAGTCGAAATTTCGGGATTAAAAACAGTTCGGACCGCACCGAAATATAGAAAATTTCGTATAATTTTTTAACCGTGGCCACAATATGGGCTGTAATGCTAACAAAAAGAATATGGGCTCCAAAAAAACCTTAAGAATTAGAAAATGGGCTGTAAATTATTAGAAATAATGGCAGATGGGATGTATGCTGTTTTTCACATATTTGAGGCTTTTCTAAAAAAATGGTTGACGCACAAGCAGTGATGGTTGGATGTCCATCCAACGGCCGTCGTGCTTCTTCAATATCTGCTCTTCCTGCTCTAGCCGCTCAAACAACCGTCGGCGGGACTGCCTGCTCCCTCCTCCCCGTGGCTGGCTGTGCTGCCGCGCAGGCCTCACCGCCCCACCGTACTCCCTTCGCTGGCCTAGCCATCCCTCTACTCACCCACACCTGCTGTTATTCTCCGGCGACGGCAGACGAACCAGTAAACCCTCGTACAGTCGTACTCCCCTCCGCGTGGGAAACAACTGCCGAGTCTTCCCTGCCTCCATGTCGTCCCCTTCCTAGGCCTCGCCGTCGTCCACCGCCGTGGTGCTCTCGGCACGGCGTGGTCAATGTGGTCAACGACCAACTTCCATCGGAAGAGTACTGTGCGTGGAGAGGCTGACAGCTGGGTCCATGGCCGCAGCAAGGAAGTGTCTCCTTATTACGCACAAAATAATTATTCCTCCACCTGTCAGTGGGGACCCACCGGACGGGTCACCGTATTTTGTGAAAAAATGTTTCCCCCCTGACTGCTGGGACCCACCAGCTACACCTTCGCACGCAAGGAAGTGGGTCCGGGCAAAAAAAAAGATTCACCCCCCTGACTGCTGGGACCCACCAGCTACATCTTCGCATGCAAGGAAGTGCGTCCGGGCAAAAAAAAGATTCACCCCCCTAAGTGCTGGGACCCACCAGCTACATCTTCGCATGCAAGGAAGTGCCTGACAGTCGGGACCAACCTGGTCGAAGCATACGTAGAGTTGTCATTCTGGTCGCGAACGTGTACGTACATATATACTGGTGGATGTAGAGGCGCGCACGTGTCGTAGTAGAGGCGCGCACGTAGCATGTACACGTACGTACATCGGCCAGGGTACAAGAAAGAAAATACGACCACGTATGTGTACATACGGGCGGGGTCTCAAACGCCTACTCGTGCATACGTACAGCGAGGGCTCGTGTACATGGCTGGGTCGGATAGGAGAAACAGTGTTGTCGTCGTGTTCATGGGGAGGCAGCGGAATGCGTCGTGTTCATGGGGAGGCAACGGAATGCTCGTGTTCATCGGGAGGCAACGAAACGTGTGGGAGCCAACCGGCTGGGTCGGAACAGAATGCGTGGTTGTGTGCATCGGGAGGGATTGGACGGAACAGGCGATGGAAACGAGGCCTGGCGTACCGCAGAACTGAGGAAACGGACCTCCTACATTCGGAACGGGGTCCTATTGATCAGGAGGGGTGTGGCATACTACAAAACGGAGGAAACGGACCTCCTATGGTCGAAACGGGGGTCCTGTTGATTGAGAGGGGTGTGGTTTACCGCAAAACGGAGGAAATGGACCTCCTACGGTCGAAACGGGGGTCCTGTTGATCGGGAGGGGTGTGGCGTACCGCAAAACAGACGAAACAGACCTCCTACGGTCGAAATGGGGGTCTTGTTCATCGGGAGGGGTGTGGCGTACCGCAAAACAGACGAAACGGACCTCCTACGGTCGAAACGGGGGTCCTGTTCATCGGGAGGGGTGTGGCGTACCGCAAAATGGGACTCCACGGGATACTGTTCATCTCCACCGTCGACCTCCTCCAGCCTCCACGGGCTACCGTCGACCTCCTCCAGCCTCCACGGGCTCCTGTTCATCTAGCCTCCACCGCGCGCTACTCCACCGGCTACTGTTCAACCACCCCTCCACTGTCTACTATTCATCCACCCCTCCGCACCATGGGGTTCTGTTCAACCACCCCTCCACGGCCACCCCTCCACCATCTATTGTTCATCCAGCCCTCCACACCACGGGGTCCTGTTCAT
>NC_041391.1:624328086-624368279 GCF_002162155.2 Triticum dicoccoides
ATTCATCCAATCGATCGGCTTCAATTAGGAGCGGTAGCGAAGGAATCGCTCCATCGGGTTCAGTTAACAGCCATCGATCGATCGCTCGGGTTCAGTAACGCGTAGCCTGCAGTGCAATCGCTTGGGTTCAGTTAGAGCCCAACGCCTCACTTGGGTTCAGTTAGAGCCAACGCCTCGCACACACGCACGTACGTGTACGAGAGAAACGCGCATCGCTCGGCCCCCGACCTCCCACCGTAACCGGCAACTCCCCGAAATTTTCCTCCCGCTCGCTTCTACCATGGTTTTTTACGTCATGGACGACCCAAAGAATGTCATGTAGCCGCGTCTCCGGCCCGCCCAGGACGAAAAGCCCATTTTCTGTCATGATTTTTTGTCATAGAAGTAGGAGCCCACCACATCTATGATGATACCGGGTTCTGTCACAATTATCGTCATAGAAGTGTCATATGTATGATAGAAAAAAAATTCGTTCAGCCCAAAATGTCACAGATGTGTCTTTTTTTTGTAGTGAATCCAACCGCACTGCTAATCACGGCGAGTGGGAGGTGAGCGGGTTCCACCAGGCAAGTGGGGAGGCACAAAAAGCTTTTACCACCTCTTATAAAGAGATTAGGTCTCTTCCTCTTTACCCACACCTTCTCCTTCCGCTAACTCATTCTCCTCCGCTCGAGCCCTAACGCCCAAGCACTCTCCCTTTCCATTGAAGAGAGGTTTTCCAAAGATGTCTGGATCCGGAGCAGGAGGCAGATGGATGGCCTCTACCGTCCGGGAGAAGGATATCAAGAAGCTCCAGGAAGCCGGGTATCTGGCCAAGAAGATTGGCCACCGTCTCCCACCGGCGGGATAGGTTGTCCCTACTCCGGAGCCTCACGAGAGAGTAGTGTTCCTTCCCCATTTTGTCTGCGGGCTCGGGTTTCCCCTCCACCCATTTGTCCGTGGAGTCATGTATTACTATGGGATTGATTTTCATGATCTTTCCCCCAACTCTTTTCTCAATATCTCGACGTTCATCGTCGTGTGCGAGGCCTTTCTCTGGATTCCGCCTCACTTCGGCCTATGGCTGAAGATTTTCAATGTGAAGCCCAAGGTGGTGAGTGGCGAACACGCCGAGTGCGGCGGTGCCATGGTGAGCAGGATGCCCAAGGTCGTTTGGCCGAAGGGCACTTTCAACGACTCCGTCAAGGAGTGGCAGCAGCAGTGGTTTTATATCACCGAACCACACGGCAAAAAGTGGGCTGCAGCTCCTGAGTTCAGATCCGGAGCTCCACTACGGCTCACGTCCTGGCCCAAGAAGGGCCCGAACTGGTCGTCATCCGATGATCTATCACTGCTCTAGACGCGCGTTCAGAGCATGGTTGACAAGGATGTCAAACTCGTCGACGTAGTCCAGGTGATGCTAGTTCGTCTGGTTCTTCCTTGCCAGCGCCGAGCCTGCACTTTGTGGGAGTTCGACCCAACCGAGCACCAGACCTTTAGGAGCTCTATGATTCCTCCCACGAGGATATCTGGAAGGTGCTCTTTAGGTCCGGCAAATCATGGCCGGACTCTGCTGAGGACCAGGGGTATCAATTATCCCATTCTGCAAGCCCGGTCAGTTACAGCCACGCCCTGTCCATCCATGCTTCAGCTAGCATGTCATGAGGGAGACATTTTAATCGTGTTTCATCATGACCTCAGGGAACCGGCCTGTTGATGGAGGTGGAGCGGATGCATTATCCGGTACCGCTGCCGGAGGAACCGGCCGGACCTCTTCTAACGAAGATACTAGTCCCTGCGCCTTATGAGGCGCCAAAGAAGGAGGCCTCCAAGAAGGTCAAGAAGACCCGGAGTGCCCTCCGTTGCCGCGAAGCTTCAGATGCCAAATCCGAAGGCTCCAGCGACGCTCCTTCTTCCGAAGACGAAGAGGAGGAAGCAGAGAAGGACGAGCCTTGCTCTGAAGGGGGGAAGAAGCGTGCGGCTTCCCCGTCCCTGGGGGCCGAATCACCCAAGAGGGGGAGGGGTTCCCATCCAGAGGCCTCCACCTCGGCTGCTGATAACAGCCCAGAGTGGGATCCCAAGGCCCAGCCCCTGGGAAAATCGTCAGTAACCGAAATCCGAATACGCCTAGGTATCCAGGGTTGTCTGGGTATAGTAGTTTTAACTGTCGCCACATCTCGTACAGCCCGGCGAGGTCTCCTGCCGGACAGTCCTCATCGGAGGATTCGTTGAGCTCAGATGCTGTGGCGAGCGAGACGCCTCCGGGGGCTCCTTTTCCGGAGTCTAGGAGCGACATCGAGGTGTCGTCTCAAAGAGACTAAGAGCCGGATAAGGTCCTGGAGGCCTCTAAGGCTCCAGGATCGGGTGAGCGGCCACCTTCCATGGAGAGAGGTTTGCCTACTCCGCCGGCAACCTTTGTCTACGCAGAGCTGCCGGGCGGTCTATCGACAGTGTTAAAGAACGCTTCTATCGTCGATGAACATCAGACCCTCATGGGTACGGTGGTTGGAAAGATTCGGGCTGCCGAAGGCGGGCTAAATAAGTCCTGTCTTGGCCTTATAAAGGCTTTTGAGGTATGGTTTCTAAGGAACCTTTGAAGAATCATCATGATATGAGGAGTAGCCCCTGATACACTGTCCGGCACAAGAGAGCCGGGTAGGGGATCAAACCCTCTTTTGTAGTGGGAACCTTTGTTTAATGATGTATACCCCTTTGTTTGAAAACAGGCGTCTGCGGAGAAGACGGCCGCTCATGATGCGGAAGTGTCCAAACTGAAGCAGAGCCTGGAACGCGCCGAGGAAGAACTTGGCCGTGTGAAGAAGCAATTAAAGGAGAAGCAAGGTATGTTTAAACATTGTCTTGCATTGGGCACGAATGAATAAGTGTGCCTATTGAAAAGTATTTATGTTATACGCCCTAGGGGAGAGTGCCGAGGATGAGGCGCTGAAGAAGGCAGTGGCTAATGCCCACGAGAAGGTTGTCGCCGAACAGGCGCTTCATGAAAAACACGAGGCCAGGGTCGTCACCACTGAGCAGGAGCTCCGGGAGGCTGTGACGAAAAGCGAGAGCTTGGGGCAGAGTCTAGTAGGGAAAGAATCCGAACTCGCCCAAGCTCTCCAAGCTGCGGAGGATGCTCGGGAAGAAGCCCGAGGTGCTGTACGGGGCATTCAGGAGGCCCGGAAAGTTGCGGCTTGTAAGGCATGTTATATCTATGGCCATTATTACGTGATAGTGGGGAGAACTCTAAGCGGCAAGCTGAATTCTTGATTTTACAGGGGCGTTTGCATATCTGCCTCGTAGTATATCAGATGCCGCCCAATTTTACCGGATTGAGGAGAGGGGGTCTGCAGAGAGGGACTTCTGGTTGCAGTATTTGGCGCCGAACTATTCGGTGCCTTTCATCGATCAGCTGAAGTAGCTGGTCGAACTGCACCTGGCGGCCGAACTAGCCATGAAGGACTTGGTTGTCCGGCTATGGCCTGCAGAGCCATTTCCAAGCAGTTACTTCGGACTCGTAAAGCGGATTGTGGGCGCCTGTCCTCGGCTTGATGCTATCAAGCGATCAATTTGTATAGAAGGTGCGCACATGGCGTTTGCCCATGCAAAAGTGCATTGGGGGAAGCTTGATGCGAAGAACCTGATGACTGAGAGGCCACCGGAGGGTAAGGAGCATCACAAGCCCAAACTGTACTATTAAGGTGTATTGAAGGGGGCCCGCCTGGCGGTGGATAAGTGCACCAAAGACATTATGTTTCCCTGAGGGCATTCTTGCCAATATTTGTAATATGGGATAATGACACTTTTATTATATATTGCCTATTTTGTTTGAACATATGTTCTTCCCGTGCGGCTGTTTATTGTATGTAAATTCTAAGAGTTGGCCAGTCGTCGGCTTCAGCCCCCACGTGAGAAGTACGGGGGTGTTCGGGATATTTCTGTACACTCTTTTGTTGGAAATATGCCCTAGAGGCAATAATAAAAGTGTTATTATTATATTTCCTTGTTCATGATAATTGTCTTTTATTCATGCTATAACTGTATTATCCGGAAATCGTAATACACGTGTGAATACATAGACCACAATATGTCCCTAGTGAGCCTCTAGTTGACTAGCTCGTTGTGATCAACAGATAGTCATGGTTTCCTGGCTATGGACATTGGATGTCGTTGATAACGGGATCACATCATTAGGAGAATGATGTGATGGACAAGACCCAATCCTAAGCCTAGCACAAAGATCGTGTAGTTCGTTTGCTAGAGCTTTGCCAATGTCAAGTATCTCTTCCTTTGACCATGAGAGCGTGTAACTCCTGGATACCGTAGGAGTGCTTTGGGTGTATCAAACGTCACAATGTAACTGGGTGACTATAAAGGTGCACTACAGGTATCTCCGAAAGTATCTATTGTTTTATGCGGATCGAGACTGGGATTTGTCACTCCGTGTAAACGGAGAGGTATCTCTGGGCCCACTCGGTAGGACATCATCACATGCGCAATGTGACCAAGGAGTTGATCACGGGATGATGTGTTACGGAACGAGTAAAGTGACTTGCCGGTAACGAGATTGAACAAGGTATTGGATACCGACGATCGAATCTCGGGCAAGTAACATACCGATAGACAAAGGGAATTGAATACGGGATTGATTAAGTCCTTGACATCGTGGTTCATCCGATGAGATCATCGTGGAACATGTGGGAGCCATCATGGGTATCCAGATCCCGCTGTTGGTTATTGACCGAAGAACGTCTCGGTCATGTCTACATGTCTCCCGAACCCGTAGGGTCTACACACTTAAGGTTCGATGACGCTAGGGTTATAAAGGAAGTTTGTATGTGGTTACCGAATGTTGTTCGGAGTCCCGGATGAGATCCCGGACGTCACGAGGAGTTCCGGAATGGTCCGATGGTAAAGATTTATATATGGGAAGTCCTATTTTGGCCACCGAAAAATGTTCGGGATTTTTCGTTATTGTACCGGGAAGGTTCTAGAAGGTTCCGGAGTGGGGCCCACCTGCATGGGGGGACCCACATGGACGTGGGTAGTGGGGGCAAGGCCCCACACCCCTGGTCAAGGTGTACCAAGATCCCCCCGTAGAAGGAATAAGATCATATCCCGAAGGGATAAGATCAAGATCCCTAAAAAGGGGGGATAACAATCGGTGGGGAAGGAAATAATGAGATTTCTTTCCTCCCACCTTGGCCAACGCCCCAATGGACTTGGAGGGCAAGAAACCAGCCCCTCCACCCCTATATATAGTGGGGAGGCACATGGGAGCTATAGACGAAGTTCTGGCGCAGCCCTTCCCCTCTCCCAAGTCTTCCTCCTCTTCCGCGGTGCTTAGCGAAGCCCTGCAGGATTGCCACGCTCCTCCACCACCACCACGCCGTTGTGCTGCTGTTGGATGGAGTCTTCCTCAACCTCTCCCTCTCTCCTTGCTGGATCAAGGCGTGGGAGACGTCACCGGGCTGTACGTGTGTTGAACGCGGAGGTGTCGTGCGTTCGGCACTTGATCATCGGTGATTTGAATCACGACGAGAACGACTCCTTCAACCCCGTTCACTTGAACGCTTCCGCTTAGCGATCTACAAGGGTATGTAGATGCACTCTCTTTCTACTCGTTGCTGGTCTCTCCATAGATAGATCTTGGTGACACGTAGGAAAATTTTGAATTTTTGCTACGTTCCCCAACAGTGGTATCAGAGCCAGGTTTATTGCGTAGATTCTTTGCACGAGTAGAACACAAAGTAGTTGTGGGCGTTGATTTTGTTCAATATGCTTACCGTTACTAGTCCTATCTTGTTTTGACGGTATTGTGGGATGAAGCGGCCCGGACCGACCTTACACGTACTCTTACGTGAGACAGGTTCCACCGATTGACATGCACTTGGTGCATAAGGTGGCTAGCGGGTGCCAGTCTCTCCCACTTTAGTCGGAACGGATTCGATGAAAAGGATCCTTATGAAGGGTAAATAGCAATTGGCATATCACGTTGTGGTTTTGCGTAGGTAAGAAACATTCTTGCTAGAAACCCATAGCAGCCACGTAAAACATGCAACAACAATTAGAGGACGTCTAACTTGTTTTTGCAGGGTATGCTTTGTGATGTGATATGGCCAAGAAGAATGTGATAAATGATATGTGATGTATGAGATTGATCATGTTCTTGTAATAGGATTCACGACTTGCATGTCGATGAGTATGACAGCCGGCAGGAGCCATAGGAGTTGTCTTTATTTATTGTATGACCTGCATGTCATTGAACAACGCCATGTAATTACTTTACTTTATTGCTAACCGGTAGCCATAGTAGTAGAAGTAATAGTTGGCGAGACAACTTCATGAAGACACGATGATGGAGATCATGATGATGGAGATCATGGTGTCATGCCGGTGATGATGATGATCACGGAGCCCCGAAGATGGAGATCAAAAGGAGCAAAATGATATTGGCCATATCATGTCACTATTTGATTGCATGTGATGTTTATCATGTTTATGCATCTTGTTTACTTAGGACGACGGTAGT
Organism: Triticum dicoccoides; assembly: GCF_002162155.2. Taxonomy (NCBI): domain Eukaryota; kingdom Viridiplantae; phylum Streptophyta; class Magnoliopsida; order Poales; family Poaceae; genus Triticum; species Triticum dicoccoides. Next base: position 624,334,595 of record NC_041391.1, read on the forward strand.
AAATAAGATGATCCCTTACAAAATTTCAAGAAGTGTTCTCCCCTAACTGTGCACCGTTGCTACAGTTCGTCGCTTCTAAGCACCACGTGATGATCGGGTGTGATGGATTCTTACGTTCACATACAACGGGTGTAAGACAGTTTTACACAGCGAAAACACTTAGGGTTAACTTGACGAGCCTAGCATGTGCAGACATGACCTCGGAACACGGAGACCGAAAGGTCGAGCATGAGTCGTATAGCAGATACGATCAACATGAAGATGTTCATCGATGATGACTAGTCCGTCTCACGTGATGATCGGACACGGCCTAGTTGACTCAGATCATGTAATCACTTAGATGACCAGAGGGATCTCTATCTGAGTGGGAGTTCATAAGATGAACTTAATTATCTTGAACATAGTCAAAAGACCTTTTGCAAATTATGTCGTAGCTCGCGCTTTAGTTCTACTGTTTTAGACATGTTCCTAGAGAAAATATAGTTGAAAGTTGATAGTAGCAATTATGCGGACAGTAGAAAGCTTATGTCCTTAATGCACTGCTCAGTGTGCTGAACCCCAAACGTCGTTTGTGGATGTTGCGAACATCGGACATACACGTTTTGATAACTACGTGATAGTTCAGTTAAACGGTTTAGAGTTGAGGCACTAAAGACGTTTTCGAAACGTCACGGAACATATGAGATGTTTCGAGGGCTGAAATTGGGATTTCAGGCTCGTGCCCACGTCAAGAGGTATGAGACCTCCGACGATTTTCTTAGCCTGCAAACTAAGGGAGAAAAGCTCAATCGTTGAGCTTGTGCTCAGATTGTCTGAGTGCAACAATCACTTGAATCGAGTGGGAGTTGATCTTCCAGATAAGATAGTGATGTTTCCCCAAAGTCATTGCCACCAAGCTGCTAGAGCTTCGTGATGAACTATAACATATCAGGGATAGATATGATGATCCTTGAAATATTCGTGATGTTTGACACCGCGAAAGTAGAAATCAAGAAGGAGCATCAATTGTTGATGGTTGGTGAAACCACTAGTTTCAAGAAGGGCAAGGGAACAAAGGGATACTTCATGAAACGGCAATTCAGCTGCTGCTCTAGTGAAGAAACCCAAGGTTGAACCCAAACCCGAGACTAAGTGCTTCTGTAATAAGGGGAACAACCACTGGAGCAGCATTACCCTAGATACTTGGTAGATGAGAAGGCTGGCAAGGTCGATAGAAGTATATTGGATATATATTATGTTAATGTGTACTTTACTAGTACTCCTAGTAGCACCAGGGTATTGGATACCGGTTCGGTTGCTAAGTGTTAGTAACTTGAAATAAAAGCTACGGAATAAACGGAGACTAGCTAAAGGTGAGCTGACGATATATGTTGGAAGTGTTTCCAAGGTTGATATGATCAAGCATCGCACGCTCCCTCTACCACCGAGATTGGTGTTTGCGTTGAGCATAGACATGATTGGATTATGTCTATCGCAATACGGTTATTCATTTAAGGAGAATAATGGTTACTCTATTTTTGAATAATACCTTCAATGGTCTTGCACCTAAAGGAATGGTTTATTGAATCTCGGTCATAGTGATACACATTTTCATGCCAAAAGATATAAGATAGTAATGATAGTACCACTTACTTGTGGCACTGCCATGTAAGTCATAATGGTATAAAACGCATGAAGAAGCTCCATGTTGATGGATCTTTGGACTCACTCGTTTTTGAAAAGTTTGAGACATGCGAACCATGTCTGTTGGTGTATATGCATGAAGAAACTCCATGCAAATGGATCGTTCGGACTCACTTGATTTTGAATCACTTGAGATATTCAAATCATACCACATGGGCAAGATGACTGAAAAGCCTCATTTTCAGTAAGATGGAACAAGATAGCAACTTGTTGGAAGTAACACATTTTGATGTGTGCAGTCGAATGAGTGCTGAGGCATGCAGTGAATATCATTATGTTCTTACTTCACAGATGATTCGAGTAAATGTTGAGTATATTTACTTGATGAAACACAAGTCTGAATTATTAAATGGTTCAAGTAATTTCAGAGTGAAGTAGCAGATCATTGTGACAAGAGGATAAAATGTCTATGATATGATCATAGAGATGAATATCTGAGTTACGAGTTTTGGCACACAATTAAGACATTGTGGAAATTGTTTCGCAATTAATACCGCCTGGAACACCATAATGTGATGGTGTGTCCGAACATCATAGTTGCACCCTATTGGATATGGTGCGTACCATGATGTCTCTTATCGAATTACCACTATCGTTCATGGGTTAGGCATTAGAGACAACCACATTCACTTTAAATAGGGCACCACGTAATTCCGATGAGATGACACCGTATGAATTATGGTTTAGAGAAACCTAAGTTGTCGTTTCTTAAAAGTTTGGGGCTGCGACGCTTATATGAAAAAGTTTCAGGTTGATAAGCTCGAACCCAAAGCGGATAAAATGCATCTTCATAGGAAACCCAAAACAGTTGGGTATACCTCCTAATTCAGATCCGAAAGCAATATGGATTGTTTCTAGTCCTTTCTCGAGGAAAAGTTTCTCTCGAAAGAATTGAGTGGGAGGATGGTGGAGACTTGATGAGGTTATTGAACCGTCTCTTCAACTAGTGTGTGACAGGGCACAGGGAGTTGTTCCTGTGGCACCTACACCAATTGAAGTGGAAGCTTATGATATTGATCATGAAACTTCGGATCAAGTCACTCCCAAACCTCGTAGGATGACAAGGATGCGTACTACTTCAGAGTGGTACGTAATCCTGTCTTGAAGGTCATGTTGCTAGACAACAATGAACCTACGAGCTATGGAGAAGCGATGGTGGGCCCGGATTCCGATAAATGGCTTGAGGCCATAAAATCCGAGAGAGGATCCATGTATGAAAACAAAGTGTAGACTTTGGCAGAACGGCTCGATGGTCGTAAGGCTAATGAGTACAGATGGATTTCAAAAGGAAAACGGACAATGATGGTAAATGTCACCATTAAGAAAGCTCGACTTGTCGTTAAGATGTTTTCCGACAAGTTCAAGGAGTTGACTACGATGAGATTTTCTCACTCGTAGCGATGCTAAGAGTCTGTTGGAATTATATTAGCGATTACTGCATTATTTATGAAATCTTGCAGATAGGATGTCAAAACATTGTTTCCTCGACGATTTTAATGAGGAAAGGTTGTATGTGATACAACCGGAAGGTTTTGTCAACCCCGAAAGATGCTAATAAGTATGCAAAGCTCCAGCAATCCTTCTAAGGACTGGAGTGAGCATCTCGGAGTTGGAATGTGCGCTTTGATAAGATGATCAAAGATTTTTGGTTTATACAAAGTTTATGAGAAACTTGTATTTCCAAAGAAGTGAGTGCGAGCACTATAGAATTTCTGATGAGTATATGTTGTTGACATATTGATGATCAGAAATGATGTAGAATTTCTAGAAAGCATATAGGGTTATTTGAAAACTGTTTTTCAATGGAAAACCTGGATTAGGCTACTTGAACAATAAGCATCAAGATCTATAAGATAGATCAAAATGCTTAATAATACTTTCAAATGAGCACGTACCTTGACATGATCTTGAAGGTGTTCAAGATGGATCAGTCAAAGAAGGAATTCTTGCCTGAGATGTAAGGTATGAAGTTAAGACTTAAAATCTCGACCTCGGCAGAATAGAGAGAAAGGACGAAGGTCGTCCCCTATGCTTAAGACATAGGCTCTACAGTATGCCATGCTGAGTACCGCACCTGAAATGTGCCTTGCCATGAGTCAGTCAAGGGGTACAAGAGTGATCCATGAATGGATCACAGACAGCGGTCAAAGTTATCCTTGGTAACTAGTGGACTAAGGAATTTTCTCGATTATGGAGGTGGTAAAAGAGTTCGTCGTAAAGGTTACGTCGATGCAAGCTTAACACCTATCCGGATAGCTCTAAGAAGAGATACCGGATACGTATTATGGGGCAACAATTTAGAATAGCTCCAAGTAGAACAGTTATTTGGAATAGCTCCAAATAGAGCGTGGTAGCTACATCTAGGAGATGACATAGAGATTTGTAAAGCACACATGGATCTGAAAGGTTCGGACCCGTTGACTAAAACCTCTCTCACAAGCAACATGATCAAACCTAAAACTCTTGGGTATTAGTCACATGGCGATGTGACCTGTGAGTGTTAATCACATGGCGATGTGAACTAGATTATTGACTCTAGTGCAAGTGGGAGACTGTTGGAAATATGCCCTAGAGGCAATAATAAAAGTGTTATTATTATATTTCCTTGTTCATGATAATTGTCTTTTATTCATGCTATAACTGTATTATCCGGAAATCGTAATACACGTGTGAATACATAGACCACAATATGTCCCTAGTGAGCCTCTAGTTGACTAGCTCGTTGTGATCAACAGATAGTCATGGTTTCCTGGCTATGGACATTGGATGTCGTTGATAACGGGATCACATCATTAGGAGAATGATGTGATGGACAAGACCCAATCCAAAGCCTAGCACAAAGATCGTGTAGTTCGTTTGCTAGAGCTTTGCCAATGTCAAGTATCTCTTCCTTTGACCATGAGAGCGTGTAACTCCTGGATACCGTAGGAGCGCTTTGGGTGTATCAAACGTCACAACGTAACTGGGTGACTATAAAGGTGCACTACAGGTATCTCCGAAAGTATCTATTGTTTTATGCAGATCGAGACTGGGATTTGTCACTCCGTGTAAACGGAGAGGTATCTCTGGGCCCACTCGGTAGGACATCATCATATGTGCAATGTGACCAAGGAGTTGATCACGGGATGATGTGTTACGGAACGAGTAAAGTGACTTGCCGGTAACGAGATTGAACAAGGTATTGGATACCGACGATCGAATCTCGGGCAAGTAACATACCGATAGACAAAGGGAATTGAATACGGGATTGATTAAGTCCTTGACATCGTGGTTCATCCGATGAGATCATCGTGGAACATGTGGGAGCCATCATGGGTATCCAGATCCCGCTGTTGGTTATTGACCGGAGAACGTCTCAGTCATGTCTACATGTCTCCGGAACCCGTAGGGTCTACACACTTAAGGTTCGATGACGCTAGGGTTATAAAGGAAGTTTGTATGTGGTTACCAAATGTTGTTCGGAGTCCCGGATGAGATCCCGGACGTCACGAGGAGTTCCGGAATGGTCCGGAGGTAAAGATTTATATATGGGAAGTCCTATTTTGGCCACCGGAAAATGTTCGGGATTTTTCGGTATTGTACCGGGAAGGTTCTAGAAGGTTCCGGAGTGGGGCCCACCTGCATGGGGGGACCCACATGGACGTGGGTAGTGGGGGCAAGGCCCCACACCCCTGGTCAAGGTGTACCAAGATCCCCCCTTAGAAGGAATAAGATCATATCCCGAAGGGATAAGATCAAGATCCCTAAAAAGGGGGGGATAACAATCGGTGGGGAAGGAAATAATGAGATTTCTTTCCTCCCACCTTGGCCAACGCCCCAATGGACTTGGAGGGAAAGAAACCAGCCCCTCCACCCCTATATATAGTGGGGAGGCACATGGGAGCTATAGACGAAGTTCTGGCGCAGCCCTTCCCCTCTCCCAAGTCTTCCTCCTCTTCCGCGGTGCTTGGCGAAGCCCTGCAGGATTGCCACGCTCCTCCACCACCACCACGCCGTTGTGCTGCTGTCTGATGGAGTCTTCCTCAACCTCTCCCTCTCTCCTTGCTGGATCAAGGCGTGGGAGACGTCACCGGGCTGTACGTGTGTTGAACGCGGAGGTGTCGTGCGTTCGGCACTTGATCATCGGTGATTTGAATCACGACGAGAACGACTCCTTCAACCCCGTTCACTTGAACGCTTCCGCTTAGAGATCTACAAGGGTATGTAGATGCACTCTCTTTCTACTCATTTCTGGTCTCTCCATAGATAGATCTTGGTGACACGTAGGAAAATTTTGAATTTCTGCTACGTTCCCCAACATCTTTATCCCATGATTGGGTCCTTATGAGGAGGTGTTTCTCAACACGAACCAGGCAATCGGACTATAGGGATTTACTACTCTCACTTAGCCATAGGAATTCGAGTATGGTCGGCGCAGCCCCTAGTGTTCGGAAGGCCGAACTAGAGGCTCTATTGGTGCCTGATCGGAAGACCGGTCCGTCGCAGTCTGCATTTACAATGGCGTTATGCAGAATAAATCTTTAAGGATTTTACAACCTCTCGAACAGCTGACCAGCTCTCGCTGCATCATGACAGTCGGTTTTCGGCTTTCTCTACTGAGGTGCTCATCCGGCAGAACCGGGACACAATCGTAGTAGTTCTCCCAGCGCTACCTTAGCCGACGGAATGGAACGTAAGGTACCAAAACATGGGAGCCGGGCAAACCCAACCAATGACCCAAGACATGATTCGGAGCTGATGCATATAGTGCTATAAGTTCGGGGAGCCAGGCGACTGAAAAGGTGGTCGGACTTTGTTGCCGTATTGTGAAGCCCCTGGCATAACCAGGCGTAACACGAAGCGTGGCGGCCGTTTCGTGGCAAAGAGGCGTCGATGATAAATGATGACCGATGCATGTTATTTAAGTCTATGCATTGCAGTAGGATGATATGTCTATGCATATGAGTGTGATTTATGATTATGAAAAAGGGATGGTTTTTGGTGGAACCTGTGATGGACGGACTGGAGGGGGTTGTGAATGGATCGAAAGTGAATCTGAATTGTCTTCTACCTGCATGGTCCTGTCCTTGTGTGTCCAGGGCGATTCCACGCCTCCAATCCTATTTTGCATAAAAGTTAGTTTGTCAAGGTAAATGCTCGGAGGCAGCCGAGCGTCCTCCCATGGTAGGTCTAAAGGTTCCTGATCAGACCCTGGTGACCCCATCCGCTATACCAAGAAGTAGCCCGGACTCCTCACTTGGTGTCTGGATAGTTGGCTGTCATATCAAAATATTGATAGGCATGCACGACTTGCTACTCCGTCAGCTGTATGATTTCCGCTCTAGTGGCGGGGTTCGGCCCTGTACGTAGGCGTGAGTATATCACCGGTGTTGGCCTTATGGTTTACCACGTGGAATCTAGTCAACGTGGTTCATCCAGTTAGCAGACGGTGAGTTACCGTATGAGGGGGAATGCGCCGATGATGTGGCGTTTTTTGGTTATCTGAAAACAACCGTTAGAGCGGTGGGCCAATGAACTTGGCCTTTGCACCTGACGTCTTGTAGAAGGTGTTATTTGTAGATTCATACCCGCGGGGGCTTTATGTGTTATGGAGCCCCTGGACTACTAGGTCTGGGGGTACGGCAATTGAATTTCTATGCTTTGTATGGTAGGGGGCGATCGGCCATACTGTTGTGCTCTGGGGGGGTCTATTGACTAGACGCCTCCCTTCATTGTTTCCGGCACACGACCGGTCGCTTTGTTTTGAAGATCCGGCATTCTCTATTGGTATGTTTTGCCATCCTTCTGGGAGTACCATGAATTTCACACGGATGGTCGAGTTTGTGGCTTGGGCCGAATAGGCTTGAGCTGTTCTTTGTCCGTTGACCAGACTGGGAGTTGCTGGACTTGGCACCAGCGTCCCTGACTTGACGTTTATGACCATTGCGGCGAGGCTTGAGGATGCCTCGTCGTGTATCCTTCTTGCTGTCTTGGACCGTAGTGGTGTGCGGACGTCGGGTTGTGTGCTTTTGGTTCTCCTGCTTAGGTTGAGGTAGCCAGTTGTGCCGCGTATGCCCTTTGCTGGGGTGGTCGAGTCCGTACTTTTCAGTGGCCAGGATCTTGGTCCACCTATCCATTAGCAAATCCTGGTCGGCTTTAAGCTGCTCTTGCTTCCTTTGTAGGCTCTTTGCCATGGCCATGAGCCGTTGCTTGAAGCGAACTTGTTCCACTGGATCTTCAGGCACGCCGAATTCGTCATTGCCGAGGCTTACCTCGTCTTCGGAGGGGGGGTGTATAGTTGTCCCTCTCCAAGTATCCCACCGTGGCCTGTCCGGCCTGCTTGAAGGTGGGCTGATCAGGGCTGTGTTACTCTTCGACACTGTCCAGATCGTCTCCGGGGCCGGTATTGATGTGGCAGGGCTTGGAGCGGCGCCGAAGATGCCCATGTTTTGCTTTTCCTCCTGAGGGGTTATCCTCCGCTGCCTCATCGCCATTGGTTTCCTTCGGAGTGTCCACCATGTATATATCATACGAGGAGGTGGCCGTCCACCGCCCTATGAGCGGTGGCTCCTGTACGTCTCCTACATCGTCGTCCATACCATTGATATCTTCGGAGTCGAAGTTAAGCACGTCGGTTAAATCGTCGATCGTGGCAATGAAGCGGGTGGTGGGTGGGGAACGAATTCCTTTGTCGCCTGCTTCCCACTCAGGCCGGACATAGTTCGGCCCAGAGCCTCCTAACAAAGAGAGAGACTTTAATGAATTCAGCATGTCGCCAAAGGGTGTGTGCTGAAAGATGTCAGCAGCGGTAAGCTCCATTACCGGAGCCCAGCCTGGTTCGGCTGGCTCAGGGGTGTGCAGACCGGAACCAACAACCGGATATGAGTCCGGGGGCCCGGGGTTACAGGCTTCCACAGAGGTGAGACCTGTGTTCGGCTCCACCGCCGATGAGTATGTGGCCTGCGAGGCGGGGTCCCCCCCTCCGTCCTTGGGCAACGCAACTTGTTCCGGATTTAGATCCGGGGATACTGCAGGGATGATGTCCCGAGCGTTGTCCGATAGCAGGTCTAGGCCGTGCTCGTCGAGGCTGTCCGGCGCTCCTGGCACAGGCCCAAATCCGTCGAAGATCAAGTCTCCACGAATATCAGCCGTGTAGTTCAAGTTTCCGAACCTGATCTGGTGGCCAGGGGCGTAGCTGTCGATCTGGTCCAGATGACCAAGTGAATTGGCCCGCGGTGCGAAGCCGCCGAACACAAAGATCTGTCCGGGGAGAAAAGTCTCCCCCTGGACCGTGTTGTTAGCGATTGAAGACGCCATCAAGCCTCGAAGCGATGACATAGAGGAACTCTTAATGAAAGCACCAATGTCGGTGTCAAAACCGGCGGATCTCGGGTAGGGGGTCCCGATTTGTGCATCTTAGGCTGATGGTAACACGAAGCAAGGGACACAATGTTTACCCAGGTTCGGGCCCTCTCGATGGAGGTAAAACCCTACTTCCTGCTTGATTAATATTGAAGATATGAGTAGTACAAGAGTAGATCTACCATGAGATCGTACAGGCTAAACCCTAAGAGCTAGCCTATGATGGTATGATTGTAATTGTGATCGTCCTTGTAAGGACCATCCTCTCCGGTTTATATAGACATCGGAGAGGGCTAGGGTTTACATGGAGTCAGTTACAAGGAAGGAAATATAATATACGGATCGCCAAGCTTGTCTTCCACGCAAAGGAGAGTCCCACCCGGACACGGGCCGAAGTCTTGAGTCTTGTATCTTCACGCTTCAATAGTCCGGATGATGTACATAGTCCGGCTGTTCGGATACCCCCTAATCCAGAACTCTCTCACCTTCCACGCAATGGAGAGTCCCATCCGAACACGGTATGAAGTCTTCAATCTTGTATCTTCATAGTCCAACAGTCCGGCCAAAGTATATAGTCTGGCTGTCCGGATACCCCCTAATCCAGGACTCCCTCAATAGCCCCTGAACCAGGCTTCGATGATGATGAGTCCGGCACGCAGATTGTCTTCGACATTGCAAGGCAGGTTCCATCTCCGAATACTCCAAGGTAGATTCTGAACACAAGGATCGTGTCCGGCTCTGCAAAATAATTCCCACATACCACCATAGAGAGCATGATACTTTATAAATCCAATCTGCTGCCAACTTTTCACAGTGTGTCCTCACACTGCAGCCCAGTTTAATATGAACCGTTTTTCCCAGCCTGCCATTACACATATTGCAAGGCGGTTTTATTGGCACGTCTTGTCGAAGCAGAGATCGTGTCCCCCTTATCACGGGATTCTCATCAATACGGGTGTGGGTAACCCAACTACGCCTGTTGGTATGATTCCTTGTTTTTAGGCAAGTCCCAAACGGTCACGCTGGGGACGCTTGATATTGCACCTTCTTTATAGAGGGACCGAGGCTTGTCCCTTTCTTCCCATGCTTGCTCCTTCCCCCACCTCGAGTTCCAACACCCAAAGCTCAGGCTTAAGCACTTCAGACCTTCAATCATATCCGGATCCAACCTTCAAGGTCGGTGGATGGCCTCCTCTGTCACAGAGGAGGACATTGCGAAGTTCGGGGAGGCCAGGTATCTGACCGCCGACATCAAGCACAGGCTTCCTGCCCAAGGGCAGGTCATCCCCACTCCCGAACCCAATGAGAGTGTCGTATTTGTTTCCCACTTCCTCCGAGGCTTAGGCTTTAGTATTGATCCCTTCGAGAGAGGGCTCATGTTCTATTACGGGCTAGATTTTCACGATCTAGCTCCGGATTCCATCCTTCACATCTTGTCGTTTATCGTCGTGTGCAAAGCCTTCCTCCCCATCACCCCACACTTCGCCTTATGGCTCAAGACCTTCAATGTAAAGCCGAAGGTGATTGATGGGCGACATGTGGAGTGCGGAGGCGCTGTAATAAGAAAAAGCGCCGATGCCTCATGGCCATAAGGTTCCTTCCCGGAGGTGTCCGATTTATGGCAACGGGGGTGGTTCTACATCATAGCTCCCCGAGGCACAAAGTGGGTGGCTGCCCCTGCCTACCGCTCGGGCCCTCCGCCTCAACTGGCGTCGTGGGCCAACGTGGGACTGGACTGGGGGCCTGCTAATGACGTATCGACATTGCAGAGCCGTATTCGGGAGATTCTTGAGAGGGATATCAGCCTCATCAAAGTAATTCAGGTAATGCTAGTTCGACGGGCCCTGCCATGCAAACGTCAACCTCTCCGGATGTGGGAGTTCAATCCAGAAGGACCGCGAACAATTCAGCACTTCTTTGGCATGACGCTCGAAGGGATGTATAGGTTATTCTTCGGACCACGAATAAAGTGACCGGACACCATCGAGGATGCGGGCCTGAGCTGCAACCGCCCAGATACTCAAGTAAGTAACCCTACAATCGAACACTCTGTTCATATTTATCACAACATTATTCTGAAAACTATCCGCGACCAGGACTGGCTCAGCAAGGCGGAGAGGATCAAGTGTCCGGCCCCGCTTCCCTAAGGCTCGCCGAATCCTGCATTAACCAGGATGCTTAGACGCGCGCTGAATCAAGTGCCATCGGGGAAAGATGAAGGGAAGAGTAGAGAAGCCCAGAACGAGCTTCATACATTGTACATCCAAACCGGGGGGATTAATGTCTCCGCAAAGGAGGATAATTGGGGAGGTGAATCTAAGGTTCACTCCCCCCGCGGGAAGAAAAGGGCCGCCTCCGAAGACTTGGAAACGGAGGTGCATAAACAAGGGAAGAAAACTTCGCCAGGAGGCCCTGCCTCAGTAGGTGTCCTCACCTTGCAATGCCCGCAAACGGGCCAGCCCTCCACCGAGCTGTAAGTTAATTAAAAGTATAAATATATACTGCTTTTTCCTCTGGGAGAAATAACCAGGATCTATCTCTTGCAGTACAATTAGTAGCCCTTCTCAACAGAGTTCTTCTTCGGGGGATCTTCTTCCGGAGATGATGGAGAGTGAAACTCCACCTGCCTCCCCGCCCCACGGGGCAAGCGACCCCGAGGTGTCGTCACGGAGGATTCCTGATCCGTCAAGGCCAGAAGTCAATGCTTCGGCGGCCCAAAGCCCGGAGTGTTTGGCTCCCAAGGAGTGTAATAGGAAGAGTCCGGGACTGTCCGGCACTCAGCCGGACACACTGACGGGTCTTCTGGAGCAAGCTGCTCTCTCAAAGGATCACCGTTCTTTAATGCGTACAGTGTTTGATAAGATTTCATCCGCCAAAAACGGGTTGAATGAAGCTTTTACGAGCCTGCTCAAAGGCTTTGAGGTACGCAACGAAATACGTAATCTTTCAGTTGTACCGCACACGCTACGTGTGCTCCGTATAGATAGTAGCCCCTGAGACTCTGGTTGCCAGCCCTAGGAGGCAATCGGAGGATCACACTCCCAAGTAATGATCGCACTGTATTATGTGTAGATGGCTAAGGGTCCGACCATTGACCGGACTGCTGAATTCGCCGAACTGAGGCGACAGCTTGATGTGCCGGATGCCGACATCGCGCTTGTGAACAAGCGGCTTGACGAGTCACAGGGTATGTGTTTTGTTTTGGATTATCAGCAAATATCAAGAGGAGCATGATGCTAATATCTATAATATGATGTGGCTGTAGATGGAGTTGCTATCGTGGAGGCCCTAAGGGTGGAACTTGCTTTAGCCAAGGAACAAGCTAGGATAAGCAATGCGGCTGCCCTGAAGGCGGCCGAGGAGTTAAGAGCCGCACAGGCTGCTCATCGCCGGAGCGAGGATAAAATAGCCGAGATGGTTGTGGAGCTGAAAAATGCCGCCAACCGATATGAGCTCCTTGAAAAGGAGAGCCAAGCGAAAGCGGCTGACCTGAAGAAGGCCTTGGATGCAGCCAAGGAGACACGCTCTGAAGTCAGAGCTGTGTGGGAGGAGCTTCGACAAGCCGGAAATATCGCGGCTGGGAGTTCCTATTTGTTGCGGATGAAGTTCGGAGATCCAAAGTACGCTCCTCTGGATCAGTTATGGAGTGTTGCGGACGCGTATGCGGACCTGGCGAAAATTACTGCTGATGCGACCAAGTTCTTCAAGGATCAGAAAGATCAGGAGGTGGAAAGGCTGTTCTGGTCGCAGTTCAGTGCTCCGACACGTCCGCTGCCGTTGAATGAAAGGATGGCCGCTTTGGCCGAGCTCCATAGGTTGATCCGGTCTTGCAATGAGATCTGTCATAGATCATCTTTGGCCGAAGGGACCAAGGCCGGATAGTTATTTTGGTTTAGTGCAACAATTCCTTGGCGTTGTGTCACGTATCGACGCTGTAAAGAAGTCGGCATGCATAGAAGGTGCGTGGATGGCTCTTGCCCGTGTTAAAACATATTGGGCGGATATGGAGGCCACCGGTATTGCAACCGAGAGTACTGCAGGAAGCCAGGACCCGACCGAGCACTATTTTGAGCAAGTCATAGAAGGCACCCGTTTAATAGAGTCTCAGTGCTCGAAGAGTGTCATGTTCGAGTGACAAGTCTTTCGATTATAAAAACAATGTTGTTTTAATTATAAAGGCTGTGTTTATACTTTTGCCCGAAAGTATTGTAGTGCCTCCTGTGCGGCAGTTTATGTATGTATATAACCTGAAAGTTTGCAGTCGTTGGCTTCAGCCCCTATGGATATAATGCGGGGGTGTTTGCGAAAATGCGCGTAATCACACTTGATCCAACGTCTTGGTCCATTAAGGAGGTGATCGCACGTTGAACTAGGCAGCCGGACTATATAGCTTTAAAACTTTCACTTAGCCATAGGAGTTTGACGGTGGGGCTACTATATAGCCCCTGGTACTTCTGCGTGCATCCGGATACGGGTGCATATGTACATGACCGGAAAACGGTACTTCGTTAATGCGGAGGAATCCTGAAGATTCCGATAAGTCCTCGAGTCGTTGACCAGTCTCTCGTTGTATCATGACAGTCAGTTTTCGGCTTTCTCTACTGAGGTGCTCATCCGGAATAACCAGGGCACAATCGCAGTAGTTCTCCTTTTGCCGCCTTAGCCGATAAACAGTTCTGTTTTTTGGACAAATTTTGCCGCAAAGGAGAAGTACATATTCATTTTCGCGAGATACATCAATTCTTCTTGTTGGCGAGGCAGCTAGTAAGCTTAAACTTATGGTGATGTAATGAGAGGCTACCATTTTGGAGAAGGCATATATAAATACAAAGACTTGAAGCCTTGGACCGACAAAGAGCAATATGACACAACAGCAACAAGTTTTGACAAATATTGTCAACGTGCCTGTCACGATCGAATTTTGCTAGGACACAAATCCTATTGCAAGAACGGCAGAGAAGAAAACGACTATAAGTAAAAAAAATAACACCACTAATCACTTGTGCTTAATGTAAAATTACTTGATTAAATTGTTTTTTTCTTCAGGCCGAAAACAGGAATGACACATGCCTAGGTCCAGACATAATTTACTTCCATCCTGCATGACCATTTTCTCAGGACAGTTTTTTTTTACATTGCTTGATACATCAAAAGGGAAATTAGTATTTCATCGTCCCTGTATCTCGGTAAGAGTAAAACTGTTCATAGAGTGCTGAATATCGCCTCTTATGCGCTCCATTTCAGTGTTGCGTCGTGCAAAGTCGGGTGGGTGGTGTGGGGTCGAAAGTGTGGTGCTTCTATTCTCTAGGACAAACACAACAGATGACATCAATGGCCTATCATCTGGATTCTCCTGGACGCACAAGAGTGCTACCTGGATGCAAAGCGAAACTTCATCAGGTGAACAAGTATCAATGATAGATGGGTCTGACAATGCCTCTGCCTTCCCTTCCTTCCACATATTCCATGACTGAAAGAATCAAGAATATCACATTATTTATTAGCATGTTTGTGAATCTAAAAAAATGTTTCGGAAACTTGAAGTACTTCAAACAATGAAACTTCAAAAAAGTCGTGTATGTACTCACATAGACTATGAGGTTAGGGAACCCCATGGTTTGACTATTGGAGCTTCTCCTTATACCCGTTACAACCTCTAGCAGTAACACGCCGAAGCTATAGACATCAGACTTGGCAGAGAAGATGCCTTCCATTGCATACTCAGGTGCCATGTAGCCACTGTTTAATCATTCAATTACAAGAGTGACGAAAAGTAAGTTGAACTTATTTGAATGTTAATTGAAACTCCCTAAGGGATACTCACTATGTTCCGACAACACGTTGGGTATTTGCATTTTGCTGGTTATCCCCAAAGATCCTTGCCATACCAAAATCCGCTATCTTGGGTTTCATTTCTGCATCTAGTAAAACATTTGCAGCTTTGAGATCTCTATGGATTATAGTCATTCTTGAATCTTGGTGGAGGTAAAGTAATCCCCTTGCGACCCCTTTGATTATACTAAACCGTGTTTCCCAGTCCAACAACATTCTCCTTGAATCATCTGTAAATAGAAGGAAATATAAGTAAAAGTATCTTGCAGGTTGTTTTAGGAAATTATGGTTTGTTGCTAGAATACGTTATGTACCAAAAAGGATAGCGTCTAAGCTCCCATTGGGTAGATACTCATAAATCAGCAACTTTTCGGCCCGCTCGCCACAATATCCAAGAAGTCGAACCAAGTTTCTATGTTGTAGCCTAGCAATCAGAATCACTTCATTCCTGAATTCTTCTGTTCCTTTTTACAGCAGTTTCCTTACCACCTAAGAATCCCTATAGTTTTTAATGGCAAAACAGTTTCTCATATGAAGAGCTCAAGTTTAATGGTTTTAATATAAATCATAGGAAACTAGTGAATGAGTTACCTTATAAACTTTGCCAAAGCCTCCCTGTCCAATCATACATTTTTCGGAGAAACTGTCTGTTGCTTGGGCTATTTCCTCAAGTCTCACAAATGCTAATTCATGATCATGGGGAGGGTTTCCATCCTCAAGTTCATAAGAGGTACCCATACCATCAAATGTTATCTTCTTGTCTTTTCTCAGTTTTGTATTCTTGCCTGCTCCAAAAAGCTATGATCATTTCTGCTGTAATGACTATATCACAAACGTAAAAACATGAAAATTGTTATATTTGACTTTGAATTTGACTTTCATGTGTTAACCCATTATAAGTCACAAAACCTATAATTGGCTGTTTAGGAAGAACGGAAGCAACAAATTTGATGATATGGATGAAGATTTGACATAGTGGCAAGATGAGATTCACATGTTAGGAAAACCATTGTCTCCTCCCTTGCCTACCCGTCGTGCACACATATAGACATATCCCACCGAATCATGACCAACCATCACTAGGATTTTCCAGACCTCGTCGACGTCGAGCATATGTAGAGTGTGGTCATTGCCCATGCATGGGAATGAGTAGAAACAAGATTTATTCTAGTTTTCCTAATTTAGGGTACGTAATATAAGACGAACCCCAACCTTAGGTAGTCAGATGGACTACTCTCTCACAGAAGGAAAATACTAGGCGTACCTTTGAATTTTAACCACGCCACGAAAATGCCTATGAGTAGAAGAACGACATTAGTCCCTAAAATTGGCACTACTGCCGAATTGCTCCCTACATACATTTTTTTTAGAAAAGGAGGATGATCCCCGGCCTCTGCATCTGGGAGATGCATACGGCCACTATTAATTATTCTCGAGGACCTTACAAAGTATTACAGATAATATTTCTGAATCCACCATCTCGGCAACATATGCCGCTACTCTTACCCATATGATGAAGGGATGCTAGTTGGGCCACTACCCAAACCACTCACCTAAACCTAACATCAAAAGCCGGAAGCCCCAGCCCCTACATACATACATACATACATATATCATAAAAAAGGAGAATGAATGATGGAATTACGACGTTAGTGAAAACAAATTAAATCAGTAGAAATGAGGGGACATTTGGTACCACCTGGTCCATGTGTTGGCGAGCCTTCAGCTCCAACGCGGAGATAGAGTGTGTTTCCACCAGGTACTTCACCTGTCTTCCCACCGTCAACCAACTCCCCGACCCACACCAAGCACCTCGTCATGTCTCCTCCTGACCTACCGCTGCCCAAGTTGGCGAACGCGTACGCCACACAGGAGCAATTACGGCGGCACTCCGCCTCACACTCCTCCAATGTGCTCTTGTTCCCGCCGACAAATGTGAACCTGTCCGGCGACTTCATCAATGGCAGGGGCAAGAAGCCGCCACCGCACCCGCTTAATGGCACCATTCGTCAGCACCCCTTCGAGAACCTGCCACCGTCCCACTCCTCCTTGCTCGTCGGCTGGAAGCCGTCGAGGCACTTACACGTCGGTACGGGCACCGCCGTAGCGTCGCAGTACCCATACGAGCCACAGTAGCCGTAGCGGGTGCAGTCGGTGGGTGGCCACTTGGCGAGGACAGTCCACTTCAACAACCTGCTGCTCCAACTCTCGAGTTGGTACTCGCCGGAGTAGGTCAGTACATACCTGGTACGTGCAGCACCGTCGGAGAGGCTGTAGGTCACGTAGATCTCCTCGTCGGTATTGACGACAGCCATGTAGACGATGATGGCGCTAGCGTTCGGATCCGCCTGCTGGTACTTGTGTTCGCTCTTCACCCTGAACCCTGTCCATGGGATGTTGCGGTACACAGGTCGTGCCCCATCCCAGATGAATATCTGGAGGAACGTAGCCGGGTCACCGCCGTAGGAGAAACGCCCTGGCGAGGGGTCGCCGGGGCCCTTCCAGGACATCAGGCGATCCCCGGTTCGCGTTCTGTATCTGAGCCCGATCTTCATGCCGGGGAGGAACGTGTCAGTTGGGTGGTCGAAGCTCTGCCACAATATGGTGCCATTTAGTGAGCGGAGGACAAGGTTTCCGGTGTTCAACAGCACCGCCGTCGAGGGAGATGAGCCTGCGGCAGTGGCGAAGCTGGTCGTCGTCCAGATGACACGGCCAGTGCCATTGCCATTGGACAGAACAAGACTTGAGGTATTGGTGAGGGAGAGGTTCGGCAGAGAGAAAGTATTGTTGATGACCGGGGTTTCACGGTTCGCGACCCACACCGTGGTTAGCTCGGAGATGCCGTTGTACCATATGCTGAGATACAAGCTGGCTGGCGTAGAATTGGACGTGGTGAAGAATCCCAAGGCGAAGTCACCACCGTCGGAGACGATGGTGGTCCCAGGACGGAGCGGCTTGCCCAGGACAAGCCGGTCGTCGGACGCACACAGCGGCAGGAAGACGAGGATCAGAATCGTGGTGTAGCAGATGAGAGCTGCCAAATCCATTGACCTGTCCTGCCAAAAGAGTTGCAGTACAGGAGTTGCACTTGTACTTGGAGATTGATGTTAACATGCTCTTACTTAAAGTGCTAATTAGTAGTACTACGTGCCTCCAGAAGCAGCAATTGGTACCAAAGTGTTTGATGGTTTCTTTACGAATTGGCCGCACTGGCCATTCGCATAGTCGTGGAATCGAGTACATGGTCAGAAGATTTTAATAAAGCAAGGACTTTGCAAATATATAAGGCTGGTTTCGAAGTTAATGATTTATATTTTCGTCCCAAAAGTAAACCATTTTAATATGGAAGAACAGGACATGCTATGCTGTCCTTCAATCATCCGTTTACCACCTCATTGTTGGTAGGATTGAGCTGTTTCGTTTCGGAGTTGAAGTTTTTTGTATTATCATTTTAAAAGCAAACCATTTTCATTGCAAGAAAAGGAACATGCATGGCTTGCTGTTCTTCAATCATCCGTTGACCTCCTCATTTTTGGTTGGATTGATTTGTCAGAGACCCAGTTTGTGTCTAGGGTCCGTTGACCTCCACATTTCATTGGTCCGATCCAAATGCAAATATTAAGTTCAATCTATCATGATCATGGGGTGTTGGAATATTTGGAGGGCCAGAAATGGATTCAATAAAACATTTCGTTCTGGTTTGCTAATTATTCTATTTTTATCTCTTGTAGATAAGCACTTGTAGGATTCTCGACACTGTGAAAAAGAAACTCGGCAGGACTCTGCTCGACGCTAAACGGCTGAGGGAAAGTATTACTTGGGTCATGGCATACTCCATGGAAAACGTTAAAGAAGATGAAGAGGAGTGTCGTCGTTGAGTTGTTGGTCACGGCGATGTAGGAGAATCGGAGTTGATAGAAACACCGTGTTTGGTTGCGGGATATTAGAGGCAGGGAATGGAAATTTAAGGGATACGTGACATATAATCCATTGTTTGGTGGGAGAGCAAGTGAATTGAGGTGGGATGGGGAAGGAGAATTAAGGAGGTCAATCCCCACGTATCCCCCCCCCCCTTAGTTCACGTGGGAAGTTATCTCAAATTCCTTTTTCTAATTCCAAACACACACCAAACATGGGAATGGGACTAGAATTCAATTTCCCACGCCTAATCCCCTACTAAACTCTCACGTGTAAACTCCCATTCTCTTTCCCCATTCTAGACAAACACGCTGAGTTGGACCATGAAACCCGTGAAGGAGTTGAGAATACACATGTCATAGCCACAACCTCATTCCACTTCAAAGACTATAAGTCTGTCGGCCATGGCACTATAGGCGTAGCGGTTGTTGAGAAGGGGCAGGTCCTTCCATAGGAAAAAACGCCATGTCGGCGGGAGTCAGCATGGCAGAAGAGGTCGTCCAACATAGATGATACGTCTTCAATGTATCTACTTTTCCAAACACTTTTGCCCTTGTTTTGGACTCTAACTTGCATGATTTGAATGAAACTAACCCGGACTGACGCTGTTTTCAGCAGAACTGCCATGATGTTGTTTTATCTGTAGAAAAGAAAAGTTCTCGGAATGACCTGCAAATCCACGGAGGCACTTTTCGGAATTAATAAGAATTTCTGGGCGAAAGAAATACACCAGGGGTCCAGGGCCTGTCCACGAGAAAGCCCCCCCCCCTTAGGGCGCGCCCCCTATCTCGTGGGCCCCCTGGACCTCCACCGACCTCAACTCCAACTCTATATCTTCCGTCTCGCGGAGAAAAAAATCAGAGAGAAAGTTTCATCGCATTTTACGACACGGAGCTGCCGCCAAGCCCTAATCTCTCTAGGGAGGACTGATCTGGAGTCCATTCGGGGCTCCGGAGAGGGGGATTCGTCGCCGTCGTCATCATCAACCACCCTCCATCGCCAATTTCATGATGCTCACCGCCGTGCATGAGTAATTCCATCGTAGGCTTGCTGGACGGTGATGGGTTGGATGAGATTTACCATGTAATCAAGTTAGTTTTGTTAGGGTTTGATCCCTAGTATTCACTATGTTCTGAGATTGATGTTGCTATGACTTTGCTATGCTTAATGCTTGTCACTAGGGCCCGAGTGCCATGATTTCAGATCTGAACCTATTATGTTTTCATGAATATATGCGTGTTCTTGATCCTATCTTGCAAGTCTATAGTCACCTATTATGTGTTATGATCCGACAACCCCGAAGTGACAATAATCGGGACACTTCTCGGTGATGACCGTAGTTTGAGGAGTTCATGTATTCACCATGTGTTAATGCTTTGGTCCGATACTCTATTAAAAGGAGGCCTTAATATCCCTTAGTTTCTGCTAGGACCCCGGTGCCACGGGAGGGTAGGACAAAAGATGTCATGCAAGTTCTTTTCCATAAGCACGTATGACTATTTACAGAATACATGCCTACATTATATTGATGAATTGGAGCTAGTTCTATATCACCCTATGTTATAACTATTGCATGAGGAATCGCATCCGGCATAATTATCCATCCCTGATCCATTGCCTACGAGCTTTTCATATATTGTTCTTCGCTTATTTACTTTTCCGTTGCTACTGTTTCAACTACTACAAAAACCCAAAAACATGTATCTTTACTATTGCTACTGTTACCATTACTATCGTACCACTTTTGCTACTAAATACTTTGCTGCAGATATTAAGTTATCCAGGTGTGGTTGAATTGACAACTCAACTGCTAATACTCAAGAATATTCTTTGGCTCCCCTTGTGTCGAATCAATAAATTTGGATTAAATACTCTACCCTCGAAAGCTGTTGCGATCCCCTATACTTGTGGGTTATCAAGACTAATTTCTGGCGCCGTTGCCGGGGAGCATAGTTCTATTCTCTGAGTCACTTGGGATTTATATCTGTTGATCACTATGAAGAACTTGAAAGACGCTAAGACCAAGATTTTGCCCTCAACTACGAGGGGAGGTAAGGAACTGCCATCTAGCTCTGCACTAGATTCTCCTTCCGTTATTAGTAGGCTTGCGACACCTAAACCTGCTACTGCTATGAATTCTGATATGTCGCATGTTATTGATGATGCCACTTCTGCTATGCATGATGAAACTACTTCTGTGCGTGATACTACTTTGCCATTAGGGAATTTCTTGATGGACAACTTGGTAGAGTTAGGGGGAATGAAAATATTGAAGAACCTATTATTGATGATAGTGATGATGAACGTTCCCCCAATGATTATGTATTACCTGTTGTTCCTAAGGGTTATGTTATGAATGAAGCAACTGCTATGGAAATTCTTGCTTGCAATGATAGAAATGATCTTAAAAAATTATTAGCTAAATGGAAGCAGCAGTCTCTTAATGCTAGAATGAAACCCGATCCTACTTTTGCCACTTCACCTATCTGTGTTACTGATAAGGATTATGAATTCTTTGTTGATCCTGATATTATTACTTTAGTTGAATCTGATCCTTTTTATGGCCTTGAATCTGAAACTGTTGTGGCACATCTTACCAAGTTAAATGATATAGCCACCCTGTTTACTCACGATGAGAAGTCTCACTATTTATACATCCTTAAGATATTTCCATTCTCATTAAAGGGTGATGCTAAGACTTGGTATAATTCTCTTGCTCCTGGTTGTGTGCGTAGTCCCCAGGATATGATTTATTACTTCTCTGCTAAATATTTCCCTGCTCATAAGAAACAAGCTGCCTTGCGGGAAATATATAATTTTGTGCAAATCAAAGAAGAGAGTCTCCCACAAGCTTGGGGGAGGCTTCTCCGGTTACTTAATGCTTTGCCTGATCATCCTCTTAAGAAAAATGAAATAATTGATATCTTTTATAGTGGACTAACCAATGCTTCCAAGGACCACTTGGATAGTTGTGTTGGTTGTGTTTTCAAGGAAAGAACAGTCGACGAAGCTGAAATACTATTGAATAATATGTTGACTAATGAAAATAATTGGACTCTTCCCGAGCCAGTTCCTGAAGTAATTCCTGAACCAATTGAGCCAACTCCTGAGCCTGTTCCTAAACCCACTCCGAAGAAGAGAGGTGTTTTATTTCTCAGTCCTGAAGATATGCAAGAGGCAAAGAAATCAATGAAAGAGAAAGGTATTAAAACTGAAGATGTTAAGAATTTACCACCTATTGAAGATATACATGGTCTTAATTTACTGCCTGAAGAACCACATTGTCTTGATAACCCGACACAGGTAGTAAAGGTAAATTCTCTCTATAGATATGATAAAGTTGAAATACCCTCTACTAAATTTCATAGCCCATGCTTGGATGAATTTGATGACTTTATGGCTAGACAAGAAAGTTTTAATGCTTATGTTGGTAGAGAGTTAAAGAATAATGCTTTCGAAATAGGACGCGTAGGTGATAATCTGGCTAGAGTTAAAGATGAACTTCACCGCGTTAGTAAATATGCTTTTATGGTTGCTACTCAAGCTGAGCAAGTACTCAAAGCTCAAAATGATTTGCTTGATGAGTTGAATAATAAAAATGACTTTGCCGTTAGAGTGGCTACTAGAACTGGTAGAATGACTCAGGAACCTTTGTATCCTGAAGGCCATCCTAAAAGAATTGAACAAGATTCTCAGAATAATAATCTAGATGTTCCTAATTCTTCTAAGAAGAAGAAAAAGAAGAATGATAGGACTTTGCAAACTTCTAGTGAACATAATGTAGAAACATTGAGAACCCCAATGATACTTCTATCTCTGATGCTGAAACACAATCCGGAGATGAACATGAACCTGATAATAATGCTAACAATGATGTTCATGTAGATGCTCAACCTAGCAAAAACAATGACGTAGAGATTGAACCTGCTGTTGATCTTGATAACCCACAATCAAAGAATCAACGTTATGATAAGAGAGATTTTGGTGCTAGGAAGCACGGTAAAGAAAGAGAACCATGGGTTCAGAAACCCATGCCCTTTCCTCCTAAACCATCCAAGTCAAAGGATGATGATGATTTGGAGCGCTTTGCTGAAATGATTAGACCTATTTTCTTACGTATGCACTTAACTGATATGCTTAAAGTAAATCCTTATTCTAAGTATATGAAGGATATCATTACAAATAAAAGAAAGATACCGAAAGCTGAAATTTCCACCATGCTTGCTAATTACACTTTTAAGGGTGGAATACCAAAGAAACTTGGAGATCCAGGTGTGCCAACTATACCATGCTCCATTAAAAGAAATTATGTTAGAACTGCTTTATATGATCTTGGAGCCGGTGTTAGTGTTATGCCTCTCTCTTTATATCGTAGACTTGAATTGAATAAGTTGACACCTACTAAAATATCTTTGCAAATGGTTGATAAATCAACTGCTATACTTGTCGGTATTTGTGAGGATGTGTCTGTTGTGGTTGCAAATGTCACTATCTTAACGGACTTTGTTATTCTTGATATTCCTGAGGACGATAGTATGTCTATTATCCTTGGTAGAACTTTTCTTAATACTGCAGGGGCTGTTATTGATTGCAACAAAGCCAATGTCACTTTTCATGTTAATGGCAATGAGCATACGATACACTTTCCGAGGAAACAATCTCAAGTGCATAGCATCAATTCTATTGAAAAAGTTCCAACTATCATTTTTGGAGATTTTGGATTTCCTCTCCCTACTGTCAAGAAAAAGTATCATATTCTTATTGTTGGGGATTTTCATATCCCCGTTGAGGTAACTTAGTGTTATTCGAAATTTCTCCGATTCCGTGTTATTTGGAATGAGTTTGTTAACAAGACTTGATCAACCTTGTTAGTGGGTTCATTTTGATGACCACGAGATGGACGAAACTAGAAGGCACAACCTTCTGTACCCTCTTTTTACTTTCTGTTATTTAGAATAAATAAAGCAAAAGTAGTATTGTCCATCTGTTTTCTGAATTATCCGTGCATTAAAAAATAGTCCAAAAATAAAAGTGCTCCAAATGCCCTGCAAATTTAGTATGATTTTTTCTGGAATATTTGAGGATTTTAGGCACTGAAAACACTGCAGGAGGGGCAAGCACCAGGCCACGAGAGAGGAGGGCGCCCCCCTTGTAGGGCGCGCCCCCTTGTCTCGTGGGCCCCTGGTGGCTCCCCTTCACTTATGCCAACACCCACACACTCCATCTTCTACCCAAAAAATCCCCATCCAGCTCAAGCACGAGTTCTAGCTCGTTTTGCTGCGATTTTCGATCTCTTAGCTCAAAGCTCCATTCACAAAACTGCTTTGGGAGATTGTTGCTTGGTATGTGACTCCTCCATTGATCCAATTAGTTTTTGTTCTAGTGCTTTATCCATTACAAATTTTTGCTGCTTGGGTGACCATGTTCTTGAGCTTTCATGTTAAATTTTTGAGGTTCCAAGTAATTCTAATGCATGATATGGGCTCTAGGCACTTGTAGGAGTAGTTGCTATCAATTCTTGTTTGGTTTTATGCACTTTTTTTTTGAAGTTACTAAAATTTCAGATTTTTTTAGAGAATGTTGAGGAAACTTTTGAGGGGCTCTTCTAGCCAAAGCTCCCAGGAAAAACAAGCTAAAGAGAAGGAAAAGACCAAGTATAATCTTCCTCGCTTAACAGAAGTACGACTGTGTGAATGGACATGTGATGATTTCTTGAGAGAGGCTGGAATTTATGAAGACTTTTATGCTTTAATAGAGACTGCAGGCCTCACCGGTTTCATCAACGACCGAATCGATCAGTATCTCTTACTCACCAATACTTTGGTGCAAAACTTTTATTTTTATCCTAAAAAATCACCGCCTGAAGTATCATTTCATTTATATGACGAGTTCAAAGAAATGTCTTTACGTCATTTTTGCGCGGTATGTAGGATACCTTATGAGGGAGAATTAGAGCAACCCCATCATGAAGATGTGGTTGGCTTTGTTGATATTATCGCTGTAGAGGAGCCAAAGAAGGGTTCCGAAGCAAAAGTCTCTAGAATACACTTTCCTGTTTTACGCTACTTTGCCATATTCACTAGTAGATGCTTGATTGGTCGTGGGAATAGTGGAAACTTGAGTGTTCCTGATATTATCATGCTTCAACATGCTTTGCTTGGAGACAATAGTTTTAATATGGGTGCCGTCGTTGCTAAACGGCTAGCCCTTAACCGTACAAAAGGCCTCATATTTGGAGGTATCTATGCCGCACGTCTTGCTAGACATTTTCAGATACCCATTAGGCACCATGAGGAAAAGGAGACAATATTGCCTCCTCACATTTTAGATTACAAGAGCATGGTAGCACATAAGTTTATTGTTGACAACGAAGATAGGATGCTCTTGTATAAACTTAGATTCAATAAGAAACACTTTGAGATTATTATTTTGCCTGCGCCTCTGTTGTTTGATTTGCTTGCAGAAAAATTTCTCGTTACACCGGAGGCGGTGAACAATCATCGAGCTCAGGCCACTCCAGAACCCGACCTGGGCCGGAACCTGAGCTGGACCCTTATCGTGCATCATCTGTCCAGTAGAATCCGGAGATGACTAGCCAGTGGTATCCTGATTATACCTCTCATTACACCGGAGAGAGTAGCGGCGGTCCTTGGTATTAAACCAACTTATGCCAAAAGCCTAACCTTGGGGGAGTACGTATTTCTCACCGACTTTACATTCATGTTCGCACACTAGTCGTCGGTGCTCATACTCTTTCATTGTATTATCCATGCTAGTTTAAATTCCTTTTTCTAATTTTCTTCTTGTGTGCTTGATAAACCTTGAGAAAAACCAAAAAATTAGTTAGTTTAATTTCCATGCTTGTAGTAGGAACTAAAATGAAAACCCAAAAAGATTTCTCGTTCTTCTTTTACTTGTTGGGAGGTTTCCCATGTAAATAGTTTTATTTTCTTTTCTTTCCTTTGGGGGTCGAGAAGACCATATTGAAAATGCTTAGTGGCTCTTATATGCATGATTGTTTATTTAATTTAGAGCCCATATTACTTGACTTTTCTTTTGAGTTGAATGCTTGCAGATTCCAGCTTAGTCCAATGCACGTACACTCTTATTATTATACACATCGTTCGGTCGTGCGAGTGAAACGCAATAATGACGATATATGTGGACTTATTGGGATGAGAAAAGCTGGTATGAACTCGACCTCTCTTGTTTTTGTAAATATGATGAGTTCATCGTTCCTGAGTCAGCTACTATAAAGTAAACATATTTGCAATGACATTTAGAGATTATAGTTACTTGTGCCATGCTTGATTAGCTATGAGTTATAATGGTTTATCTTGCGTTCCAACATGCTATTAGAATGATTATGACGTGGTATGATGGGATGGTATCCTCCTTTGAATGAATCGAGTGACTCGACTTGGCGCATGTTCACGCATGTAGTTGAATCAAATCAACATAGCCTTCATGATATTTATGTTCATGGTGGATTATATCCTACTCATGCTTGTACTCGGTGTGAATTAATTTTAATGCATGCGTAACACTGTTGTCGCTCTCTCAGTTGGTCGCTTCCCAGTCTTTTGCTAGCCTTCACCTGTACTAAGCGGGAATACTACTTGTGCATCCAAACTCCTTAAACCCCAAAGTTGTTCCATATGAGTCCACTATACCTACCTATATGCGGTATCTACCTGCCGTTCCAAGTAAATTTGTATGTGCCAAACTCCAAACCTTCAAATGAAATTCTGTTTTGTATGCTTGAGCAGTTCATGTTATAACTAGGGCTGCCTATATCTTCCATGCTAGGCGGGTTATTCTCAAGAGGAGTGGACTCCACTCCTCATTCATGAGAAAGGGCCGGTAACCGGGATGCCCAGTCCCATGATCCAAAAAGATCAAAGCAAATCAAAATAATTAAACAAAACTCCCCCAGGGCTGTTGTATGTTGGAGGCACTCGTTGTTTCGAGTAAGCCATGGATTGATGCTTGTTGGTGGTTGGGGGAGTATAAACATTTACCATTCTGTTTGGTAACTGCCTATAATGCATTTAGTATGGAAGATACAGCCATCTCATAGGTGTTGCGTTGACAGCGAAAGTATGCCGCTCAAAATGTTATTCAATCTCTATTTTAAAAATCAAGCTCTGGCACCTCTACAAATCCCTCCTTCCCTCTACGAAGGGCCTATCTATTTACTTTTATGTTGAGTCATCACCTTATTATTAAAAGCACCCGCTTG
Organism: Triticum dicoccoides; assembly: GCF_002162155.2. Lineage (NCBI taxonomy): Eukaryota > Viridiplantae > Streptophyta > Magnoliopsida > Poales > Poaceae > Triticum > Triticum dicoccoides. The sequence continues at coordinate 624,361,611 of NC_041391.1, forward strand.
AGAGCACACTGTCATTTGCGTTTATTATTATTGGTTCATATTGTGTATGACTTGACTGGATCTCTTTTACCATGAATTACAATGTTTAGTCAGTCCTTGATCTTTAAAGGTGCTCTGCATTTAAGTTTTGCAGTCTCAGAAAGGGCTGGCGAGATACCATTTTGTTATATCATGTTATGATTGTTTTGAGAAAGTGTTGTCATCCGAGTTTGATTATTATTGCTCGCTAGCTGATTATGCTATTGATATGAGTAATTGTGAGACCCAAGTGTTATTGTTAGTATGGTTAGTTCATAATATTTGCTGAAACTTGAATGTTGACTTTTCATGTTTACAAGAACAAGAGCAAACAGAGTTTGTAAAAGTTTTTTTATCACTTTCAGTTTATCAACTGAATTGCTTGAGGACAACCAGAGGTTTAAGCTTGGGGGAGTTGATACGTCTCCAACGTATCTACTTTTCCAAACACTTTTGCCCTTGTTTTGGACTCTAACATGCATGATTTGAATGAAACTAACCCGGACTGACGTTGTTTTCAACAGAACTGCCATGATGTTGTTTTATGTGTAGAAAAGAAAAGTTCTCGGAATGACCTGCAAATCCATGGAGGCACTTTTTAGAATTAATAAGAATTTCTAGGCGAAAGAAATACACTAGGGGGCCCAGGGCCTGTCCACGAGACAGGGGGGCGCCCCCCCCTGTAGGGCGCGCCCCCCTATCTCGTGGTCCCCTTGGACCTCCACCAACCTCAACTCCAACTCTATATCTTCTGTCTCGCGGGGAAAAAAATCAGAGAGAAAGTTTTATCACGTTTTACGACATAGAGCCGCCGCCAAGCCCTAATCTCTCCTGGGAGGGCTGATCTGGAGTCCGTTCAGGGCTCCGGAGAGGGGGATTCGTCGCCGTCGTCATCATCAACCATCCTCCATCACCAATTTCATGATGCTCACCGCCGTGCGTGAGTAATTCCATCGTAGGCTTGCTGGACGGTGATGGGTTGGATGAGATTTACCATGTAATCAAGTTAGTTTTGTTAGGGTTTGATCCCTAGTTTCCACTATGTTCTGAGATTGATGTTGCTATGACTTTGCTATGCTTAATGCTTGTCACTAGGGCCTGAGTGCCATGATTTTAGATCTGAACCTATTATGTTTTCATCAGTATATGTGTGTTCTTGATCCTATCTTGCAAGTATATAGTCACCTATTATGTGTTATGATCTGACAACCCCGAAGTGACAATAATCGGGACACTTCTCGGTGATGACCGTAGTTTAAGGAGTTCATGTATTCACCATGTGTTAATGCTCTGGTCCAGTTCTCTATTAAAAGGAGGCCTTAATATCCCTTAGTTTCCGCTAGGACCCCGGTGCCACGGGAGGGTAGGACAAAAGATGTCATGCAAGTTCTTTTCCATAAGCACGTATGACTATTTACGGAATACATGCCTACATTATATTGATGAATTGGAGCTAGTTCTATATCACCCTATGTTATAACTATTGCATGAGGAATCGCATCTGGCATAATTATCCATCACTGATCCATTGCCTACGAGCCTTTCATATATTGTTCTTCGCTTATTTACTTTTCCGTTGCTACTGTTTCAACTACTACAAAAACCCAAAAAACATTTATCTTTACTGTTGCTACTGTTACCATTACTATCGTACCACTTTTGCTACTAAATACTATGTTGCAGATATTAAGTTATCCAGGTGTGGTTGAATTGACAACTCAACTGCTAATACTCAAGAATATTTTTTGGCTCCCCTTGTGTCGAATCAATAAATTTGGGTTGAATACTCTACCCTCGAAAGCTGTTGCGATCCCCTATACTTGTGGGTTATCAATAGACCATTTTTTGGGGACCAAAGCGGTGGCTTAGCCGGCGAGGATCGTTGGTTGCAGCACGCCAACTGCAGCACACAATGCGGAGGCTGATGTTGTTGGAAATATGAGCAATTTACCAAATGATTTTATTAACAGAAATATTAGATAAAGCATGACTAATATAACAGGGATAAAACCAGTCATGCGGTGTAACAGAGAGAAGGTAAATAACATCTGCATATATGAACTGTATCCAAGCTTATCTAGAGCAGACAGTAGGGCAAGTTTCATATATGAAGTAGAACCTAACATATCTAGGACAAACACCAGAACAAAGAACTATGGCAGGACGTCGAACAGAAAGGAGAAGAACACATACGGACAGCAACAACATTAGCACTGGACTTGGGTCAGTGTCCTCGCCAGCCATGTCGTCTAGGAGGTTGTCGACGTCGGGGAAGAAGTCGTCGTCGGGGAAGTAGTCGTCGGAGTTCGGGGCGTCCGTGACGAAAAAGTCAGTAGTCACGCTGAGCGCTCCCCAAAAACCTTATCACCCTTCTCCCGTACAGGAATCAAAGAGGTGCGGTTTCGGAGGCCTACTGTCCCGACCTGCGGTGCACGCTGCAAGCCGAGATGGGGAAGAACGTAGCAGTAGCACAATGCTCAGGAACTTGGTGGCGAGAGGGAGATGATCTTTCTGATGTGTCTCTCTGGGGAGGAGCAACCTCTCTTATATAGGCACAGGAGAGAGAGGCGAAGAGGCTATGACGGGAGGTGAAGCAACAAAGGGAGACGAAGCGAACAGGTAGTAGGCCAAGAGGTGCGCCGTTCGTATTCAATCTCCACTACAGCAAAACGTTTCAGCTCCCGTGTGACCGTTCGTATACCCTTCGTGCGTGGCAAAAATTTATACATCGGCTTGGCTTATTCCTGCAACCCGCGGCACGGCGCGTCATGACGAGGCGTGGCGAGGCGGGCGGCGGAGGAGGAGCGCGCGTGGATGTCCCTCTTGTTCTCATGCTCATACATGTGGGGAAAGAACCTCCCTTATAAAGAGGTCCAACTCCCTCTAAACTAACAATGTGGGACTAAGCTTTAGTTCCACCTCTTGCCTTGTACGGACGGGCTGCATGGGCCTCTAGGATTTATTAGGAATTTCTGAAACTGCTATTGGGCTGGCCCAAAATAGACAAAATTTCAGCAATCCCCCACTAGATCACAGAGGCACACAAAATTTTCCTTTGGTTGCAAAACACTGTTTTATATACCGGTACTGCAGTGGAGACTGTTAATTGAACTTCCACCTAGAACTCTATGCTACACTAGTAAGCAACTTGAACAGTGGACTGGGCCTTGAGCTGCAAGTTTTCTACGAATCTAGCTTCAAACAAAGCCTTGATCGATACGTGGCTACCGTGGGTCTTCCCCGCGGGTGGAGCTTATGCGTCATACTCCGAGACCTTTCATGAGTTTACTCGAGAGAATCCTACCGTCATAGATTGCGACGTTTAACAATCAGACTCATATAGGTGCGTTCTTCAAAAGATATTCTGCAGGACAACATCTCTGCTTCAATGAGCCTCTTAGAACACATTAAGATATACATCAACCTGCCATGCAGATTTAGGCGAGTATTGCATCTTCATGGAGTGGTATTTTTAACAGTAAGGGTACTCTCCTCCCAATTGACCAACAACTTGTCTTCCACATCTAATTCAGGGGATCTCCGATCACAAAGATAGGTTAACATTGTGAACAACTCATATTATGGGTCTCATACCCATCTCCCTCGATGCATTATCTATCATATTACGTGATAGACCCTTAGTAAAAGGATCTGCCATATTTTTAGATGTTTGGATATAATCCAATGCAATAACTTCAGAGTTTCTCATTTTTCTGACAAACTTTAACCTTCTCTGAACGTGTCTTGATGACTTCATGTTATCCTTTGAGCTGCTCACTTTCATGATCATAGTTTGATTATCGCAGTTCATAAGGATACCCGGTACAGGTTTCTCAACAACCGGCAAATCATTCAAGAGCCGACGAAGCCAATCTGCTTCGACCGTAGTTGTATCTAGTGCTGTGAGTTCTGCTTTCATTGTTGACCTCGTTAAGATGGTATGCTTGCAAGACTTCCAAGAAACAGCGCCACCTCCATGAGTGAATACATATCCGTTCGTGGCTCTATCTCATCAGCATCTGGGATCTAGTTTGAGTGACTATACCCTTCAAGCACCTTTGGATGCCCATTGTAGTGAATTCCATAATTCATAGTGCCTTTCAAATAACGCAAAACTCTCTCTAGAGATTTCCAATGCACATCTCCTGGTTTTGAGACAAACCGGCTCAGTTTGCTAACAACAAAAAAGATGTCAGGTCTTGTAGCACTGGTTAAATACATAAGCGAGCCAATAATCTGAGAATATTTCAATTGGTCTCTAGCAATTCTTCGATTCTTTCGAAGCAGCACACTGGGATCATATGGTGTTGGAGAAGGCTTGCAGTCACTATAGCCAAAGCGACTCAAGATCTTTTCCACATAGTGAGATTGAAGCAATGTAATCCCACCATCATCGTCTCTCAACAACTTGATGTTCAGAATGACATCAGCCACTCCTACATCCTTCATCTCAAAACAGCAAGATAGGAAATCCTTGTCCTCCTTAATAACATTCATATTTGTTCTGAAAATCAGTATGTCATCAACATAAAGCAAAGGATAACTCCCTCGCCCCAACCATGTCGATAGTACACACATTTGTTAGCTTCGTTCACAACAAAGCCTGCAGTTGTTAAAGTTCTTTCAAACTTCTCATGCCACTGTTTGGGTGCTTGCTTGAGTCCATACAAAGACTTCAGCAACTTGCACACTTTTTCTTCCTGGCCATTTAGTACAAACCCATCTGGTTGTTTCATATAGATTTCCTCGTCCAACTCTCCACTTAGAAAAGCTGTCTTAACATCCATTTGATGAATGAGAAGACCATGTGAGGCAGCCAGTGAAAGTAGAACTCGAATAGTGGTCAGTCGAGCCACAGGTGAGTAAGTATCAAAGAAGTCTTCACCTTCCTTTTGGGTACATCCCTTAGCCACGAGCCGAGCCTTGTATTTTTCAATAGTACTATCAGGCCTAAGCTTCTTCTTGAATACCCATTTGCATCCTATAGGTTTGCACCCATCAGGACGATCAGTTACCTCCCAAGTTTCATTCGCCAAGATGGAATCTATCTCACTACGAACTGCTTCCTTCCAGTAGTCAGCATCTTCAGATGCATAGGCCTCTAAAATAGAACTGGGAGTGTCATGTATGAGATACACAAGAAAATCATCACCAAAGGACTTTGCTGTCCTCTGTCTCTTGCTCCTAGTAGGAACTTCATTGTTCTTCTCCACAGGATTTTCAAAGTGTTCCATCGAAATGGCAGGTTCAGTAATTGTAAATGGTTCCTGATTCAATGAACTAGGCATCTCCTGATTAGATAAGGTAGCCATATCCTTCATGGGAAAGATATCTTCAAAGAAAGTCGCATCATTTGACTCCACGATCGTACCGACATGCATGTCAGGTACCTCAGATTTTACAACCAAGCATCTATAACCAATGCTATGAAAAGCATATCCCAGGAAAACACAATCCACTGTCTTTGGTCCAAGCTTGCGCTTCTTTGGAATTGGCACATTGACTTTCACCAAACAACCCCAGGTTCGTAGATAAGAGAGCTTTAATCTTTTCTTCTCCCATTCCTCGAATGGAGTTATCTCTTTGTTCTTTGTGGGAACTCGGTTTAGGACATGACTGAAGGAAATATGCTCTAGAGGCAATAATAAAGTTATTATTTATTTCCTCATATCATGATAAATGTTTATTATTCATGCTAGAATTGTATTAACCGGAAACATGATACATGTGTGAATACATAGACAAACATAAAGTCACTAGTATGCCTCTACTTGACTAGCTCATTAATCAAAGATGGTTATGTTTCCTAACCATAAACATGTGTTGTCATTTGATTAATGGGATCACATCATTAGGAGAATGATGTGATTGACATGACCCATTCCGTTAGCCTAGCACTTGATCGTTTAGTATGTTGCTATTGCTTTCTTCATGACTTATACAAAGTTCCTGCAACTATGAGATTGTGCAACTCACGTTTACCGGAAGAACACTTTGTGTGCTACCAAACGTCACAACGTAACTGGGTGATTATAAAGATGCTCTACAGGTGTTTCCGAAGGTACATGTTGGGTTGGCATAATTCGAGATTAGGTTTTGTCACTCCGATTGTCGGAGAGGTATCTCTAGGCCCTCTCGGTAATACTCATCACCTAAGCCTTGCAAGCATTGTAACTAATGAGTTAGTTAAAAGATGATGTGTTACAGAACGAGTAAAGAGACTTGCCGGTAACGAGATTGAACTAGGTATTGGATACCAACGATCAAATCTCGGGCAAGTAACATACTGATGACAAAGGGAACAACGTATGTTGTTATGCGGTTTGACCGATAAAGATCTTCATATAATATGTAGGAACCAATATGGGCATCCAGGTTCCGCTATTGGTTATTGACCTAGAATAGTTCTAGGTCATGTCTACATAGTTCTCGAACCCATAGGGTCCGCACGCTTAACGTTACGATGACAGTTTTATTATGAGTTTACAAGTTTTGATGTACCGAAGTTTGTTCGGAGTCCCGGATGTGATCACGAACATGACGAGGAGTCTCGAAATGGTCGAGACATAAAGATTGATATATTGGACGACTATATTCGGACACCGGAAGTGTTCCGGGTGATTTCAGAGAAAACCGGAGTGCGGGAGGGTT
>NC_041391.1:624368579-624375363 GCF_002162155.2 Triticum dicoccoides
TCTTTCCTTCCCCTCCTCTCCCCCTTCCTTCCCCTCCTAGTAGGAGTAGGAAAGGAGGAGTCCTACTCCTACTAGGAGGAGGACTCCTCCTCCTGGCGCGCCCAACAAGGGCCGGCCGGCCTCCCCCCTCCCTCCTTTGTATACGGGGGCAGGGGGCACCCCATAGACACACAAGTTGATCTACGGATCGTTCCTTAGCCGTGTGCGGTGCCCCCCTCCACCATATTCCACCTCGGTCATATCGTCGCGGAGTTTAGGCGAAGCCCTGCGCCGGTAGAGCATCATCATCGTCACCACGCCGTCGTGCTGACGGAACTCATCTCCGAAGCTTTGCTGGATCGGAGCCCGGGGATCGTCATCGAGCTGAACGTGTGCTGAACTCGGAGGTGCCGTACGTTCGGTGCTTGGATCGGTCGGATCGTGAAGACGTACGACTACATCAACCGCGTTGTGCTAACACTTCCGCTTACGGTCTACGAGGGTACGTGGACTACACTCTCCCCTCTCGTTGCTATGCCATCACCATGATCTTGCGTGTGCATAGGAAATTTTTTGAAATTACTACGTTCCCTAACAGTGGCATCCGAGCCTGGTTTTATGCGTTGATGTTATATGCACGAGTAGAACACAAGTGAGTTGTGGGCGATATAAGTCATACTGCTTACCAGCACGTCATACTTTGGTTCAGCGGCATTGTGAGATGAAGCGGCCCGGACCAACATTACGCGTACGCTTACGCGAGACTGGTTTCACCGCTACGAGCACTTGTTGCTTAAAGGTGACCGGCGGGTGTCTGTCTCTCTCACTTTAGTTGAACCGAGTGTGGCTACGCCCGGTCCTTGCGAAGGTTAAAACAGCACCAACTTGACAAACTATCGTTGTGGTTTTGATGTGTAGGTAAGAACGGTTCTTGCTAAGCCCGTACCAGCCACGTAAAATTTGCAACAATAAAGTAGAGGACGTCTAACTTGTTTTTGCAAGGCATGTTGTGATGTGATATGGTCAAAACGTGATGCTATATTTTATTGTATGAGATGATCATGTTTTGTAACCGAAGTTATCGGCAACTGGCAGGAGCCATATGGTTGTCGCTTTATTGTATGAAATGCAAACGCCCTGTAATTACTTTACTTTATCTCTAAGCGGTAGCGATAGTCGTAGAAGCAATAGATGGTGTAACGACAACGATGCTATGATGGAGATCAAGGTGTCGCGCCGGTGACGATGGTGATCACGACTGTGCTTCGAAGATGGAGATCACAAGCACAAGATGATGATGGCCATATCATATCACTTATATTGATTGCATGTGATGTTTATCCTTTATGCATCTTATCTTGCTTTGATTAACGGTAGCATTTTAAGATGATCTCTCACTAAAATTATCAAGAAGTGTTCTCCCTGAGTATGCACCGTTGCCAAAGTTCGTCGTGCCCAGACACCACGTGATGATCGAGTGTGATAAGCTCTACGTCCATCTACAACGGGTGCAAGCCAATTTTGCACATGCAGAATACTCAGGTTAAACTTGACGAGCCTAGCATATGCAGATATGGCCTCGGAACACGAAGACCGAAAGGTCGAGCGTGAATCATATAGTAGATATGATGAACATAGTGATGTTCACCATTGAAAACTACTCCATCTCACGTGATGATCGGTTATGATTTAGTTGATTTGGATCATGTGATCACTTAGATGACTAGAGAGATGTCTGTCTAAGTGGGAGTTCTTAAGTAATATGATTAATTGAACTTAAATTTATCATGAAACTTAGTACCTGATAGTATTTTGCTTGTCTATGTTTGTTTGTAGATAGATGGCTCGTGCTGTTGTTCCGTTGAATTTTAATGTGTTCCTTGAGAAAGCAAAGTTGAAAGATGATGGTAGCAATTACAGGACTGGGTCCGTAACCTGAGGATTATCCTCATTGCTGCACTGAAAATTTACGTCCTGGAAGCACCGCTGGGTGCCAGGCCTGCTGCTGATGCAACTGACGATGTTAAGAACGTCTGGCAGAGCAAAGCTGATGACTACTCTATAGTTCAGTGTGCCATGCTTTACGGCTTAGAACCGGGTCTTCAACGACGTTTTGAACGTCATGGAGCATATGAGATGTTCCAGGAGTTGAAGTTAATATTTCAAGCAAATGCCCGGATTGAGAGATATGAAGTCTCCAATAAGTTCTACAGCTGCAAGATGGAGGAGAATAGTTCTGTCAGTGAACATATACTCAAAATGTCTGGGTATAATAATCACTTGATTCAACTGGGAGTTAATCTTCCGGATGATAGCGTCATTGACAGAATTCTCCAATCACTGCCACCAAGCTACAAGAGCTTTGTGATGAACTATAATATGCAAGGGATGAACAAGACTATTCCCGAGCTCTTCGCAATGCTAAAAGTTGCGGAGGTAGAAATCAAGAAGGAGCATCAAGTGTTGATGGTCAACAAGACCACTAGTTTCAAGAAAAAGGGAAAAGGGAAGAATAAGGGGAACTTCAAGAAGAACAGCAAGCAAGTTGCTGCTCAAGAGAAGAAACCCAAGTCTGGACCTAAGCCTGAAACTGAGTGCTTCTACTGCAAGCAGACTGGTCACTGGAAGCGGAACTGCCCCAAGTATTTGGCGGATAAGAAGGATGGCAAAGTGAACAAAGGTATATGTGATATACATGTTATTGATGTGTACCTAACTAGAGCTCGTAGTAGCACCTGGGTATTTGATACTGGTTCTGTTGCTAATATTTGCAACTCAAAACAGGGACTACGGAATAAGCGAGCACTGGCCAACGACGAGGTGATGATGCACGTGGGAAACGGTTCCAAAGTCGATGTGATCGCGGTCGGCACGCTACCTATACATCTACCTTCGGGATTAGTTTTAGACCTGAATAAATGTTATTTGGTGCCAGCGTTGAGCATGAACATTATATCTGGATCTTGTTTGATGCGAGACGGTTATTCATTTAAATCAGAGAATAATGGTTGTTCTATTTATATGAGTAATATCTTTTATGGTCATGCACCCTTGAAGAGTGGTCTATTTTTATTAAATCTCGATAGTAGTGATACACATATTCATAGTGTTGAAACCAAAAGATGCAGAGTTAATAATGATAGTGCAACTTATTTGTGGCACTGCGCGTTTGGGTCATATCGGTGTAAAGCGCATGAAGAAACTCCATACTGATGGACTTTTGGAATCACTTGATTATGAATCAATTGGTACTTGCGAACCGTGCCTTATGGGCAAGATGACTAAAACGCCGTTCTCCGAAACTATGGAGTGAGCAACTGATTTGTTGGAAATCATACATACTGATGTTTGTGGCCCAATGAATGTTGAGGCTCGCGACGGGTATCATTATTTTCTCACCTTCATAGATGATTTGAGCAGATATGGGTATATCTACTTGATGAAACACAAGTCTGAAACATTTGAAAAGTTCAAAGAATTTCAGAGTGAAGTGGAAAATCATCGTAACAAGAAAATAAAGTTTCTATGATCTGATCATGGAGGAGAGTATTTGAGTTATGAGTTTGGCCTACACTTGAAACAATGTGGAATAGTTTCGCAACTCACGCCACCTGGAACACCACAACGAAATGATGTGTCCGAACGTCGTAATCGTACTTTACTTGATATGGTGCGATCTATGATGTCTCTTACTGATTTACCGCTATCATTTTGGGGTTATGCTTTAGAGACGGCCGCATTCACGTTAAATAGGGCACCATCAAAATCCGTTGAAACGACGCCTTATGAACTGTGGTTTGGCAAGAAACCAAAGTTGTCGTTTCTTAAAGTTTGGGGCTGCGATGCTTATGTGAAGAAACTTCAACCAGATAAGCTTGAACCTAAATCGGAGAAATGTGTCTTCATAGGATACCCAAAAGAGACTATTGGGTACACCTTCTATCACAGATCCGAAGGCAAGACATTCGTTGCTAAGAATGGATCCTTTCTAGAGAAGGAGTTTCTCTCGAAAGAAGTGAGTGGGAGGAAAGTAGAACTTGATGAGATAACTGTATCTACTCCCTTATTGGAAAGTAGTTCATCATGAGAATCGGTTCCTCTGACAACTACACCAATTAGTGAGGAAGCTAATGATAATGATCATGAAACTTCAGATCAAGTTTCTACTGAACCTCGTAGGTCTACCAGAGTAAGATCCGCACCAGAGTGGTACGGTAATCCTATTCTGGAAGTCATGTTACTTGACCATGATGAACCTACAAACTATGAGGAAGCGATGATGAGCCCGGATTCCGCAAAATGGCTAGAAGCCATGAAATCTGATATGGGATCCATGTATGAAAACAAAGTATGGACTTTGGTTGACTTGCCCGATGATCGGCAAGCCATTGAAAATAAATGGATCTTTAAGAAGAAGACTAACGCTGATGGTAATATAACTGTCTATAAAGCTCGACTTGTTGCAAAAGGTTATCGACAAGTTCAAGGGGTTGACTACGATGAGACTTTCTCACGCGTAGCGATGCTTAAGTCCGTCCGAATCATGTTAGCTATTGCTGCATATCATGATTATGAAATTTGGCAAATGGATGTCAAGACTGCATTCTTGAATGGATTTCTAGAAGAAGAGTTGTATATGATGCAGCCGGAAGGTTTTGTTGATCCAAAAGGTGCTGACAAAGTGTGCAAGCTCTAGCATTCCATTTATGGACTGGGGCAAGCATCTCGGAGTTGGAATAAACGCTTTGATAGTGTGATAAAAGCATATGGTTTTATACAGACTTTTGGAGAAGCCTGTATTTACAAGAAAGTGAGTGGGATCTCTGTAGCATTTCTAATTTTATATGTAGATGACATATTATTAATTGGAAATGATATAGAATTTCTGGATAGCATAAAAGGATACTTGAATAAAAGTTTTTCAGTGAAAGACCTCGGTGAAGCTGCTTACATATTGGGCATCAAGATCTATAGAGATAGATCAAGACGCTTAATAGGACTTTCACAAAGCACATACCTTGACAAAATTTTGAAAAAGTTCAAAATGGATCAGGCAAAGAAAGGATTCTTGCCTGTGCTACAAGGTGTGAAGTTGAGTCAAACTCAATGCCCGACCACAGCAGAAGATAGAGAGAAAATGAAAAATGTTCCCTATGCTTCAGCCATAGGCTCTATCATGTATGCAATGCTGTGTACCAGACCTGACGTATGCTTAGCAATAAGCTTGGCAGGAAGGTACCAAAGTAATCCAGGAGTGGATCACTGGACAGCGGTCAAGAACATCCTGAAATACCTGAAAAGGACTAAGGATATGTTTCTCGTATATGGAGGTGACAAAGAGCTAGTAGTAAACGGTTACGTCGATGCAAGCTTTGACACTGATCCGGACGATTCTAAATCGCAAACCGGATACGTGTTTTTATTAAACGGTGGAGCTGTAAGTTGGTGCAGTTCTAAACAAAGCGTCGTAGCGGGATCTACATGTGAAGCGGAGTACATAGCTGCTTCGGAAGCAGCAAATGAAGGAGTCTGGATGAAGGAGTTCATTTCCGATCTAGGTGTCATACCTAGTGCATCGGGACCAATGAAGATCTTCTGTGACAATACTGGTGCAATTGCCTTGGCAAAGGAATCTAGATTTCACAAGAGGACCAAGCACATCAAGAGACGCTTCAATTCCATTCGGGACCAAGTCCAAGTGGGAGACATAGAGATTTGCAAGATACATACGGATCTGAATGTTGCAGACCCATTGACTAAGCCTCTCTCACGAGCAAAACATGATCAGCACCAAGACTCCATGGGTGTTAGAATCATTACTATGTAATCTAGATTATTGACTCTAGTGCAAGTGGGAGACTGAAGGAAATATGCCCTAGAGGCAATAATAAAGTTATTATTTATTTCCTCATATCATGATAAATGTTTCTTATTCATGCTAGAATTGTATTAACCGGAAACATGATACATGTGTGAATACATAGACAAACATAAAGTCACTAGTATGCCTCTACTTGACTAGCTCATTAATCAAAGATGGTTATGTTTCCTAACCAAAAACATGTGTTGTCATTTGATTAATGGGATCACATCATTAGGAGAATGATGTGATTGACATGACCCATTCCGTTAGCCTAGCACTTGATCGTTTAGTATGTTGCTATTGCTTTCTTCATGACTTATACAAGTTCCTGCAACTATGAGATTGTGCAACTCACGTTTACCGGAAGAACACTTTGTGTGCTACCAAACGTCACAACGTAACTGGGTGATTATAAAGATGCTCTACAGGTGTTTTCGAAGGTACATGTTGGGTTGGCATAATTCGAGATTAGGTTTTGCCACTCCGACTGTCGGAGAGGTATCTCTGGGCCCTCTCGGTAATACTCATCACCTAAGCCTTGCAAGCATTGTAACTAATGAGTTAGTTATAAGATGATGTGTTACAGAACGAGTAAAGAGACTTGCCGGTAACGAGATTGAACTAGGTATTGGATACCGACGATCAAATCTCGGGCAAGTAACATACCGATGACAAAGGGAACAACGTATGTTGTTATGCGGTTTGACCGATAAAGATCTTCGTAGAATATGTAGGAACCAATATGGGCATCCAGGTTCCGCTATTGGTTATTGACCGAGAATAGTTCTAGGTCATGTCTACATAGTTCTCGAACCCGTAGGGTCCGCACGCTTAACGTTACGATGACAGTTTTATTATGAGTTTACAAGTTTTGATGTACCAAAGTTTGTTCGGAGTCCCGGATGTGATCACGGACATGACGAGGAGTCTCGAAATGGTCGA
>NC_041391.1:624375775-624394485 GCF_002162155.2 Triticum dicoccoides
CCCCCTCTTTCCTTCCCCTCCTCTCCCCCTTCCTTCCCCTCCTAGTAGGAGTAGGAAAGGAGGAGTCCTACTCCTACTAGGAGGAGGACTCCTCCTCCTGGCGCGCCCAACAAGGGCCGGGCGGCCTCCCCCCTCCCTCCTTTATATACGAGGGCAGGGGGCACCCCATAGACACACAAGTTGATCTACGGATCGTTCCTTAGCCGTGTGCGGTGCCCCCCTCCACCATATTTCACCTCGCTCATATCGTCGCGGAGTTTAGGCGAAGCCCTACGCCGGTAGAGCATCATCATCGTCACCACGCCGTCGTGCTGACGGAACTCATCTCCGAAGCTTTGCTGGATCGGAGCCCGGGGATCGTCATCGAGCTGAACGTGTGCTGAACTCGGAGGTGCCGTACGTTTGGTGCTTGGATCGGTCGGATCGTGAAGACGTACGACTACATCAACCGTGTTGTGCTAACGCTTCCACTTACGGTCTACGAGGGTACGTGGACTACACTCTCCCCTCTCGTTGCTATGCCTTCACCATGATCTTGCGTGTGCGTAGGAAATTTTTTGAAATTACTACGTTCCCTAACAATGACATGCAGTCAATATTACCTCCCCCCACCATGCCTTGGAATGAGCCAATGTGTCTAACATGGCGTTAACCAAATCAGTTAGAGTACGGTTCTTTTTTTTTGGCCACCCCATTTGACTGAGGTGAATAGGGAGGCGTCCTCTCATGGATTATACCATGTTCCGCACAAAAGGCATCAAATTCATTGTAAAAATACTCTCCACCACGGTCGGACCTAAGCCTCTTGATTTTCCAATCAAGTTGGTTTTCCACTTCAGCTTTATAGATCTTGAAAAAGTTCAAAGCCTCATCCTTAGATTTCAGAAGATACACATGACAGTATCTAGTGGAGTCATCAATTAACGTCATGAAAGATTCCTTTCCACCTTTTGTCAAAACACCATTCATTTCACATAGATCTGAATGTACGAGTTCTAGTGGTGCAAGATTTCTTGTTTCGTCAGTCGTGTGAGACTTACGAGGTTGCTTAGCGTGCACACACACTTGACACTTAGATCCCTTGACAGTGGTGAAACTAGGTATTAAGTTCAAATTCGCTAATCGCGACATGCAACCAAAGTTAACATGACAGAGACGTGAATGCCACACATTTGATTCACTATTATTGCAAACATGATTAACAACTTTATTAGAAACGTCTGACAAGGATAAACGAAACAAGCCTCTTGACTCATAGCCTTTACCAACAAAGATTCCATACTTGGATATTACACATTTATTCAACTCAAAGACAAGCTTGTAGCCATCTCTACACAGAAGAGATCCGCTAACAAGATTTTTATTGACGGAGGGGACATAATGCACGTTCTTCAGCCACACGATCTTCCTCGAAGTAAACTTCAGATCGACCGTGCTAACACCACGAGCATAAGCACTTGAACCGTTGCCCATCAGCACGGTGGAAGTCCCTGCGGTCTGATAAGACAAAAATATGGAAATATCACCGCATACATGCACATTAGCACCCGTGTCAATTAACCAATCAGGAGAATGACATACTGAAAGAATACTGGGAAATATACCATACCCAACATCCTTCATGGCATTGTCTTCAATGACAACATTAGCGGTCTTGTCGCCTTTCCCAAGATGACACTTGTCATAGCGATTAGGGCAACTAGGAGCCCAATGGTCAGGTTCTCCGCACACATGACAAACACCTTTCTTCTTGTCATTTTTCTTCATGAAGTTCGTGTGCTGTACAGCCTTGTTCTTCCCATCAAACTTGCCCTTGTTCTTGAACTTGTGGGGCTGGAAGTTTTTCTTCTATACCAGATTGGCACTAAAACCTCCCTCAATACCTCAAGCATGGTTGTCCTTTGCTCTCGCCTTTTCTTCCACATCAAGAGTACCAATGAGATCCGAAACAGAAAACTCATGTCTCTTATGCTTCAGTAAGGTAGCAAAGTTCCTCCACGTGGGAGGAAGCTTAGTGATGATACCTCCGGCAATAAACTTGTCCGGTAGGATACAATTGAAGTGCTCAAATTCTCTAGCAAATGACTGTATCTCATGAGCTTGCTCAACCACGGAGCGCTCTTCAGTCATCCTGTAGTCATAGAATTGCTCCATGATGTACAACTCAGTACCAGCATCCGAGACCCCAAACTTGGCCTTGAGTGCGTCCCACATATCTTTTCCATTATCAATTGACGCATAAGCATCAACTATGTTCTCACCAAGAACACTCAAGAGAGCAGACTTAGACAAGGTATCCATTTTCTGAAAAACTTGTGCCTGTTGAGCATCATGCTCTCCTTCAGGTTTGCCAAGAGTGGCGTCATAGCAACTCATGGTTTGAAACCAGAAGACTGCTCTCACGCGCCACCTCTTATAGTGGATACCCTCAAACATAGTAGGTCTCATGGAAGCAGCAAACCACTTGGGGTAAATTGTCTATCATAAGGTTTTTGAATTGTTGGAAATATGAGCAATTTACCAAATATTTTATTAACAGAAATATTAGATAAAGCATGACTAATATAACAGGGATAAAACTAGTCATGCGATCTAACAGAGAGAAGGTAAATAACATCTGCATATATGAACTGTATCCAAGCTTATGTAGAGCAGACAGCAGGGGAAGTTTCATATATGAAGTAGAATCTAACATATCCAGGACAAACACCAGAACCAGGAACTGTGGCAGGACCTCAAACAGAAAGGAGAACACATACGGGACAGCAGCAACATTAGCACTGGACTTGGGGTCGGTGTCCTCGCCAGTCATGTCGTGTAGGAGGTTGTCGACGTCGGGGAAGAAGTCGTCGTCGGGGATGTAGTCGTCGGAGTTCGGGGCGTCCGTGACGAAAAAGTCGCGCCGAGCGCTCCCAAAAACCTTATCACTCTTCTCCCGTACAAGACTCAAAGAGGTGCGGTTTCAGAGACCTACTGTCCCGACCTGCGGTGCACGCGAGGTGCGGTTTCGGAGGCCTACTGTCCCGACCTGCGGTGCACGCCGCAAGCCGGGATGGAGCAAAATGTTTCAGCTCCCGTGTGACCGTTCTTATACCTATCGTGCGTGGCAAAAACTTAGACATCGGCGCGTTCCCGCAACGCGTCGGGACGGGCGGCGGAGGAGGAGCGCGTGTGGATGTCCCTCTCGTTCTCATGCTCATACATGTGGGGAAAGAACCTCCCTTATAAAAAGGTCCAACTTCCTCTAAACTAGCAATGTGGGACTAAACTTTAGTTCCACCTCTTAGCTTGTACGAACGGACTGTGTGTGCCTCTAGAATTTATTAGGAATTTCTGAAACTCTTATTGGGCTGACTCAAAATAGACAAAATTTCAGTAGATGTAGTAGTCCATGTAATTAACCGTTGTCCAGGAGGGCGTCCCCGACACAGGTACTGAGTTCCGGCCTTCCGGGAGCAGTGATGACCATTGTACATCCGCGGCCTGAATGGTCTCCGTGCCCATGTTTGTCTCGTTCTGACGAAGAGGTGATGCCGCGTATGTCGATTGTGGAGAATCTGAGACCTTTGAGGTTTGATGTGAACTAGTGGAACGATTAACTTTTCATATTTCACTGGAATCAAGGAAAGAGTTAAGATGATATAGGCTCTGGCCAAGCACGTTCCAATTCAGCGAGTACTTGCTCCCAATCTGAAAAAGGGGGACTGGTTGAACAGAAGTTTCCAACCCTGGTAGCATCATTTCCACCATTAGAGTGGCGGTTGAACTTTGGAGATCCGCACGTGTTGAGTGTGGGCATGTCTTTCAAATTCATGAAATCTGTTTCTAGCCCGGTGGGTTGCCGCGGTCTCTCGTCTATGATGCCTTGGTGTGGTGTAAACTACATGCTTCCCCTCCTTAATACTTCCTTCGTTCCATAATATAAAAGCGTTTTTTACACTACTAGGGAGTAGAAAATACATGCAATGCCTTTGCGTGTTCTTGTAAAAAAAGGAAGACGGGTATGCTTGGTTCAGAATATTAACGTTTAGGATGCACTCTGTTCCGTCCTAAATAGCTCGACAAGATAAAAATATTTCAGCACCTATTTGGATTGATCGATTTTCCCAACTCCAAGTGTGGCTGCACATCATCAAGACTAAATCAGCATATAGAATTTGTGTGAAATTTATATAAGAAAAACTTTGAGAAATTTTGCAAAATATGCAAACAAAAATTTGTTGCCGTTGGTTCAATATGCAGGTATACTGAACCAAGATGCTGTGCATGGAGACGTGAAAAAATCTTAGTCGACTATCGCGACTAACTTTCATGCACCCCTGTCCATCTCTAATTTTTTGGCGATATTCTGTTCTTTCAGATATCTTTTTATGGACTCTTTTCATGTTAAATTTAGCCTATCCTGACCTTCCTAACATTACCAACATGATTTAACCGTTCTCCGTTATCTGGCACTTCTGAAGGCCTGCGTTAAAATACTGAAACCATCTCAGAAATGATAATAGCTTCGCTCGGGTTTGAACCGGATACCTTCTGTGTGTTACACTAAACTGATACCCAACTACACCATAAACCTTGGTATATATACATAGTGGAATAATGAATACACCCACCACACACAAAAAGGGACAATAGTTGAATTCAGAATAAAATTGTCCTGGTACACACACTAAGTGAGATAAATAAATGATATAATGTTGAAAGCTAAAACACGATATCTGAAATGAACAGTGTGCGTGAAATGGTGGTCCATAGCACATAACATCTCAAAAGGAAATAGAAAGTATAATAATATATAAGTTCATTACCAAAACGAAGAATCACACTGAATCTATCAGGCATCAAAACATGCAATTTGATCTCTTCATATTCAGTTAACTAAGAGAGTGGTACTCATAAGTTTCCATCTCCCCGGCAGTAGTGAAGAATAACCTGGGCAAGGCTCAAGGGCCGGTGCAGATCGGGCAGTGTGACCACCTCCCGGCTGCCGTCCTCAAGGTGATCCTGATACATGTGAAGTCGAATGCTGGCATCTCCATAGTGATATATACAATTACTCCCTCCGTTCCAAAATAGATGACCCAACTTTGTACTAACTTTAGTACAAAGTTGGGTCATTTATTTTAGAACGGAGGGAGTACCTTGGACGGCAGGAAGATGATCAACGTTGACGCAGAGACAACAACGGCGACCTAGGAAGATAGCACGGTTTCCGATGCTCCTGACCAGCTCCAGGACCTTGCCCTCCAAGTCAACCTTGAAGATATGCGTGCGCTTGGCATAAATTGAGTGCCACTGCCACCACGGCACACACACAAGCAACAACTCCCCAGCATTATCCACGAGGAAGTTTTGCCCTAATTCCCTGCTTCTATTGATGATGGTAGTGATCTCAGGCTTCTTGTGACCTTCCAAGCAATCCACAGCCATAACCGACCCACCAATGTCAGTGATGTATACCCGGCCTTCGAAGGACAGCACGGTGCAGACCGGGGTGCTGCTTATATGCTCGATCCTAAACCACCTAGGGGAAGGATGACTCGGGTCACACCAACGTCCGCTGTCAGGCGAGAAGAGAAAGAGCACTGGCGCCGTCTTGCCAGCACCCATGGCGACGCGGGAGCGAAAGCGATGAGATGCAAGGCTTGAAGGGAAGCGAACCATGGAGCCTGTGAGAGGATTGAGGACACATATGTTGTAGGCACGCCCTCGAGCCATTTCTAAAACGAGGAGGCCGGCCGCCGCGCCGATGTAGTTGTAGCCGTTGTTCAGGGGCAGGTCCTTGCACAGGAAGCGTCCGGTGTGGAGGTTGAGGAAGAGGCGGGAGTCGACGCGGCGGGAGAGGTCGTCGTCGAGCATCACCCATCTGTGTGGGCGGAAGCGGCGGCTTAGGCCGCGCGGTTTGTCGGTGGTGGCGCGCCAGCTGCGGCACACGGCGCGGAGGTTCACGTAGTAGTCGATGTCGCCGGCGTCGAGGAAGACGTCTCCGACGCAGCTCACTAGGTCGGGGGACAGCGAAGACCAGTCCTTCGGTGGCATGGCCGCCGCGCGTCCGTGCTCCGCCGCTGGTTGTTTGGCGTGGGACGTGGGCTGGTGCGGGTAGATGGGATCTCGCGCTGCCATGCGCGGTGATCGTGGAGAATCTAAACCACCACGATATCTTCGGATCGATCAGTTGGTACTTCCAAAGCTTCAAGACTCTACGTGAAATATAATTTCTTGTAGAAGAGGTAAGCAAACATTTTGGCACGAGCCTTCTTTTCTGATGCATAATCTAATGTCGTTAGCTTTGAAACGAACAAAAAATTGTATAGGAATGAATGAAAGGCAAAACACTAAACTGAATCGAACATTGACTTGAAATGTCAGATGGTAAACCAAAACATTGCACGAGTCCATTCATAAAATAGCTAATCTCACTAAAAATCTTTTAGGCACCCGCCAGATGCATAATTTTAGGTTGGATTGAGTTGTCAGAGACCCGGTGTGTTTATATATAGGATATATAAAGTACCAGTAGATATTAGTCATTGCATAGTTATTGGTCAGATGAAAATGCAAAAATTAAATTCAAACTTAGGCCGTCGAATTTTCTCTTCTTGATCGTATGGCAATGATCCACACCTGAAACTGAGAGGCAGCAAAGCTCATGTCTCTGTTTGGGGGGAAACAACAGAAATAATGTACACTATCTCTGCATTTTTTGACAATAATTATGTCTTACATATATTCAGTCAGTGTTACAAGACCAGCACAGGTGCAGAACGTATGGAGCCATATATATAGGAAAATATCATGACAATGAATATGTCTTACATTTATTCAACCAGTCTTACAGAAAGGAAGTTTAAAAGCCTGCAGAATACACGTCAAATACTTGCATAACACCAGTTCTGGACAAGCACTTGCTCATAATTTAGCTGTGGCGGTGGATCCTTGCCAATGCGGCCCAACCAAAGGTAACTATGATGGGCCAAAGTGCAAAGACCACTATCTGCATGTGCATCTTTAGTAACACTTTGGTTCCATGGAATAGCCCTATCCTAGTACATAATGGTCGTGCTAGGATAACACATTGGAAAATAGAATCCCTGTTTACACTTATCAACACGGCAGGAGTAATAGCGCATACCGCAACAGCGGTGCTACGAGCGACTGGAGCTAGCACCATATACACACCCAGCGCAAAAGCAGTAGACATGGATGTGAGTGAGCTCGACATTAAAAGCACGGCCACTGAAGAGTTGACTCGGCGGGTTTTCAGGTTAACCATGGGAATTCCAGCAGACACAAAGCCAATGGTAGCGACTATGGAGCAGATGAAAGCTAATGTGGTGGCCATCATGAACGCGTCAAAAGCATAACTCCCAGCACGTGTTGGCGTACCTCCATTTTTATGGTCATCGGCTCTGTAACCTCCAGGCAGGGCAAAAGTTGCAGTGAACGCCACAGTTGCTATTAGGACTGCTGCAATTTGTGCTGAATTTCCCAGCATGTGTGATTCTTTGTCCTCGTCCCCTGGGTTTACAGGCCGCATGTATCTTTCATTAAGCTTATCCTTTCGAAGGGCACCCCTTCTCACCCCAACATGCCATAATACCTGGAGTATTTTACACTCAGGGTTCTGAAATAAAAGCGGATAGGAATGCATGAGTAGCAAATGGAGAAATTTGGCATGAATAATTTGTTTTTCTCAAGGGGTGAACTTGAAAGTAAAACAGAGAATGTATTACCTCTATATAATTCCGTGTGGAACCTTACTTCCGGCTAGATCACGGAGAGTTTCCCCTTGGTTATTTATCAGATTCAGATCCACCCACGGAGACCCAAATAGAGCACAAAACATCTTAAAATTCCGAGCCTCGATAGCCAAGTGCAATGCAGTGTTCCCATCATTGTCTTGCATATTCACAATCCAAGCTAAAGATGGAGTTCGACATACATACAAGACTATGTGCAGATTTTCCTTGTCGACGGCAACATGAAGGAACGTCCTTCCTTTAGCGTCACACAATCCGGCACTATCTGGGTAATCATTATAGAAGAATTGCACGACATCTTTGAGACCTACAGAGGCAGCCACATGTATGGGAAAATATCCGTCCTTGTCAGCTTGGTACAATGCGGCGGGGTTCGCATTGAATACTACATCGTGTATCTTGTATCCCCAGGGAATCCACACAAAACGACACCAAGGGAGAGTGCGGAGGAACATAAAACGCAGATCCGAGCCAGTCCGGAAGTACACCGATGAAGCAAAGTGAAGCGGCGTGCTCCCATCTTTGTCCACTTGTGTAGTAAGGCTTCTGTTCCAATGCACTAGGAACTCTACCATCACTGTGAAAAATATGCTTTTCATGTTAATGAACCAAAAAAAAACTACAATGTGCATATTGCACTAAACATTTATATATAAGAGCATCTCCAGCAAATGAAAAACTTCATGCCCAAAAAATGATTATAGAATAGGAGGGAGAAGTTTTTTGAGCACCACGCATGTTGTTCCTTTTGTAGATGATGTAAAACTAGTGCCCTAAAAAAGATTACTTGAACATGAATACATAATTGCACATTTTGAAATTTCAAACTCTAGTTGAACATTAAACATTTCGAACATCATAATTATACACTACTAAGATAGACCGCCGCTAGTACAATAGATCATCACAGACCATGATGCCTACAGTATTTGTCGAACTTGTCGTCGTCGTTGAGGTTGATCACCCCTGGTGGAGTAATACCAACAAAACAAGGATAAAATGGGAAGAAAGATGTGTGGATGAGAAAGACCATAGCCAAACAAAATCTTCTATATTAAATTGGTGGTTATGATTTGTTTTAAACTACTTGCTACAAATTATCTTTTGTTATACTGAAAATGTTGAAAAAAATTCTCATGTTATCAACCCAAATTTTCATTAAGAACGCGCAACAATGCGCGGTATCCTCTAGTAACATAAACAAACCACACATGCAGTTAGAAAAAATATGGGTGAAGACTTCTCCTATGCAATTGCGTGAAACACTGCTGGTTGGGTGTGACTAGCTCTTATCTAGATGAGAAATAACTATGTCTCATCTAACTCACACCTTCAAATTTTACACGAAGATTTGTGGGAATTTTTCACTTATTTTTTTGTTTGGTTAATGAAATAGTGTAAGAATTAGATGAGACTTTGTTAATTCTCATCAAGATGTGAATTAGCAAATCCACTACTTGTTTATAGATGGGAAACGACATAGCTTAAAACCTCCATGCGAGATAAAACGACATACTTAGGTTCAAACCTCCCCGCAAAAGAAAACGGCATACTTAGCTTGAAACCTCCCGCGAAAGAAAACGACATACTTAGCTTGAAAACCTCCCGCCGAAAGAAAACAAAATAGCCATCTAAATATATATACCTATAATATAATAAAGGGGCTATTGCTTCTGGCGATAAGTCATGAAAATTGCCTTTAAATTGCCAATAATTACCCACTATGCCATCTGTAAGTGAAAAAATTATTTATTTCACTGGATAGACCGTTTTGTTTGGGTTATATACAGTGTGGTCCTTGATATGTCACATCCACATAGCTAGCGTAGTGGAAAACGCCTCCCTTCTCTACTCAGTAGACTCGGGTTCAACCTCAACCACGTCCCTTTTTTCCACTTCTTCTTTTGGTGCAAATTCAAATGCTTTTCAAAATATTCATATCTTTCAAACCCTAACTCCAAATCTAACATGTCATATATGAAAACCCCTTAGAAAAATGTGTAGATTTGAAATATGCTATTATCTTGCATGTTAATCATTTTTAAAATTAAGTAGATATGATACTCAACCATTAACTTGAGTAGATACGATATTCAACCATTATCTTGTTGTTCGCTGTGTGGAGATCTCAAGGGATTTGTTGATATTGTCCAGGGTGTGTATAAGGGTGTGATTTTTTTTTCTCCTGTTGCAATGCACGGGCATGTTTGCTAGTAGCAGTAAATAATATAGATAGGTACGGTATTAATAATATATATTTTTGCGGATGAGATAGGTATTAATAATATGACGAAGCAAGGTAATTACATGGGGTATATGTAAATTGAAAATCCCGATAATCGCATGCATGTACTAAACCATAGAAATTAATGTAATCCTACATGGGGTTGGTCAAAATTAATGGGCAGGCAAGTTCCAAAAATAGATGCATTTAGGCTAGTCATAGTGGGAGTAACTTAGGTAGTAACATAGCGCATTTCAAGAAAATTTTGCTTACGTGGCAAATAGTTAATGAGAGGTGGTAACATAATATGTTACTGTAACATAGCACGTCCCGAGACAAGATGAGTCTACAAGTTAATAAATGAAGCCATCTATGATACTACTATTATATTACTTTGCATTATGAAGGTAGTAACTTAAACTAGTGTCATGCTCACAATGACCAGCCTTAGTGGGTACGTACCTGGGTCCTGAAGAACCGCAACATGCAAGGCATTTTGTCCATCTGCTCCGGAATAGGAGAGATTGCCACGACTCATATGATATAGAATCAGTGCAATGGTACTCTTCCCCAGCAAGATGGCTTGGTACAAGGGTGAAACGCCGTCTGCAGGATAATTAGCCAATTCGGAATCAGCACCCATTAGGAGCTTGACTATGTTCTTTTCTTCCTTTACACCGGCAGCATCTTCCTTATTCTTTTCTTCTCTGGCGGGGTCAGCAGCACCAATAAATGCTTCCTTCTCCTCATAACGCAGACCTCTACCGTACTGAAAACGGACAGCCTGGTGCAGGGCCGTCTCGTGACGGTTATTTTCCATTCTCAAAAGCCTGAGCTTCGTGTCGGCACCTTCAGGAGTAGCTAGATGAATGAGACAAGAAACCATTTTGGGTCGCCCAGCTCTAGCAGCACGATGTAACGGTGTGTCGCCATTGTGATTCCTGGAAAACAGGATTCTCTTGTCCCTGTTGCAGATGATGCCCGCATACTTCAAGAAATTTCGGCCCCCTCCATTGGCGACCACATGCAGTGCAGTATCCCCTTGAGGGGTGAGGCCCTTGAGGAGTGCTCCAGCTGCAACCGAAGATACAGGCTGGTCGTCGACGCCCTCTTCTACATCACCAGCAGCTGACACCGGGATTCTTCCCTGGGCGCTGCTGCTTCTCGCTATCAACTGAAGAAACTTGCGAGTAGGAACCATCATTTGTGGCTTTTTTGCGTCTTCCCTCTCCAGAAGGAGATTCAGCGCTTCCCAGGAGCCCCCACGCGCAGATGCCAGAAGTAGGGGGTTGATAATGTTACCGGCAGGGGGTTGGTCCTCCCCGGGAGGCTTCTTGTTCGTCGCCGTCACCACAACCATCGCCATGGCATCCTCCTGGTTCAGCAGATCCTTCAACTTCTTGACATCACCACCGTCAGTGGCCACCTTCGGCTTGGCGTCCATGGCCAGTGTGTGGTTTGATAGTTGGATGGAGTGTATGAGGTTGGTAGTGCTCCCAATTCGTGTATGGGCGCACTCTTAAAAGTTACAGCAAGTGTGAAGTCTTCTCTCTTCTCCGATTAACCAAGTCGTGTTTTTAATTAGTTGCTCACTCGCTCCTAAGTCGTAATGTTAATTGTTTCTCGCTTGATGATGGCCTGGTGGAGCTTCTTCGGGGGCAAATGGCGTTATGGGCTCGGAGAACCTACTCCTTGTACAGTATTAAACAATCTTCATAGTGTCCTCGAGATGTGCAAGGCCACATGAACACTTGGAGTTCTCAGTGCTGGGCAAACCACCAAGGCGGGTCTCCCCCTCCGCGTCGGTAGCCACCCCGGCTCCGGCGGCCACCCCTCCGCGCCGGCAGCCACTCCGGCTCCGGCGGACACCGAGCATGGCTAGCCGCGTTCAGCTCTCGGCCTCCCCTTCCGCCAGCTCCGGCTCGCCCTTCCCCGCAGATCTCGACCTTCCCTCCCCTCCGCCGGCCCCACCTGCCCCGCGGCTCCGCTCCCTCATCGTCGCCCCTCCCCGGCCGCCGCCGCCCCGCCCCCTCCGTCGCATCCTCCCGCTCCTGCCCCGGGGGATGGAGGTGCCCCCTGGCAGCAGGTGAGGAGCCGCAAGGACCGTCGCCCTCCGGCGCCAAGAA
Organism: Triticum dicoccoides; assembly: GCF_002162155.2. Classification (NCBI taxonomy): domain Eukaryota; kingdom Viridiplantae; phylum Streptophyta; class Magnoliopsida; order Poales; family Poaceae; genus Triticum; species Triticum dicoccoides. The sequence continues at coordinate 624,387,886 of NC_041391.1, forward strand.
AGCAGCCCGCTTGGCTCCTCTCGGCTCGACCTCGGAGCCCAACCCTGCCAGCTTCGCTGCACGGTTGCTGCTACAACTGTGGAGAAGACGATGGCCACATCTCGCGCCATTGCACCAACCCGACTCGGTGCGTTCGCTGTGGGGGTCAGAACCACATCTCCAGAGGCTGCACCCGCCCTCGCAGCACCTCTCCGGTGGATTCAGCTCGCCTCCCGCCCGCGCTTCGGCCTTGCATCCTGTCGGCGCCGGCCGCGCCCTCCAGCCTGCCGCCGCCACCTCTTCCATCTCCGGCTGTGGGGGCCGCTCTTGGCCCGCGCGTTGTGCTCCCCCCTCTGCCGCCCGGCCCTCCGCCTGCGGGTGCCGTCCGGCTGGTGAGGCCTTGGAGACAGGTGGTGCGCTCGGGTTCGAGCGGGAGTGTCGCCGGCCCGGGCTTCTCGGCCCCCTTCGCGCCGATTGCCGCCCCGGCCCTGGAGGCGAATCAGGTGGACGTCTGCTTCATGGAGACCGGGCCTGACCTCGAGGCCATGGAGGTGGAGCTGGCCCGCGCGGTGGTGGTCTCCATGGTGGGTCGGCTTGAAGACGCCGACTTGGCGACGGTGGCGGCTGTGATTCATGCGGAGTTTGAGGTGGACTCTTCGGTCATGTCCATCAGGCCGTACTTTCCTGAGGATTTCCTGGTGCTCTGCCGCACGCCCGAGCTGCGTAACAGGATGGTACGCCGTGGCCGGGCCGGCTCCGACAGCTTCGATCTTCTGCTCCGGCCCTGGATTCGCCAGGCAAATGGAACCGGCATTGAAATGCCGTTTTTGGTCCCGCTGGCGCTGCGTGGCGTGCCGGCAAATGCGTGGACGAGGCGCACCGCCGACGTGCTTCTTCATGGGCTCGGCATCGTCGTCAAGGTGGATGCTTCTACGGCTGCTAGGAGCGACATGTCAGACTTCAGGGTGTGGCTGCGCACCGATGACCCTGTGCGCATCCCGCCTCGGCGCCTCCTCGCCGTCGAGGAGCCGGGCCGGCGGAGCATCCGTGCGCTGCGTGGGGAAGGCGTGGTGGACGCCATCTGGTACCCTGTCTCCATCGCCCAGGTGGCTGCGGCGGTTCGCGTGGCCCCGCCAGCAAGTGCTCCCCCCCCCCACCGCCGCCCCCGCCTCCGCCATCGCCGCCGTCGGACCGGGAGGACGGCCGGAGCAGGCCAACGCATGATCGTGGTGGGGGTCGGGATCTTCCTGGTGGTGGGGCCAGCCCTGACGGGCACTCGGGTGGATCTCCGGCGAGCTCGTCGGCGTCGGCTCCTACGCCGGCCCGACAGTGCGGGATTCAAACGGTGGGCGTGGAGGGTCGCGTGGGGCCTAACTCCAGCGTCATGGCGGACGTGGCTCGGGACGTAATCGAGGCCAGCGTGGTCGAATCTGCAGCGGTTGACGGGCCAATGGGGCTTCGACAGGCTGTGCGGCAGCAGGACGCCGGGGCCACACTACAAGAAATATGTCAACTTATGACCTTCTGTCAGTGACCCTGGAAGAATTGGTCATAGATTTATGACCATTTGAAACCAATTGGTCAAAAGCTGTTCGAGGGGCTCCAAACCCTAAACCATTGCGACCATTTTGGTCAGAAAGGTCATAATTTCCTTACATGAAATGGTCATAAAGCTAACAACGTTAGTCCGCTGCCTTATTTCTAGTTGTTAACGACCAATATAGATGGTCATAGCCTTGTAAATTGTGGTGGGTTGCTATGACTAGGCGCCACCTCATCAGTTTTGCCTATGTGTCATGTCCATGTGGCAGTTTTTGCCCTAGGTTGTGAAGCAACCTATATTTCTGTCATTCCCAAAATTTCCAAAAAAAATCTCATAAATTCTTTGGGTCATATCTTCGTCAAATATGTAAAAACCTTCCTTGCCTAGTTCAAAAATAATTCAAAAATATTCATTTTCCTATTCTGTTCAGAGTAACAGTTTGTGAAGGAAGTACCACTTTGGCATGTCCAAATAGTATCCATTTTCTACAGTGCTTTCCTATGCCCAAATAACCATCCTCCACCAAATGCCAGCTCAATTCATTCATTATTTTGAGCCGAGCTTCAACATTCGTATTTATGTCCAGTGTGGTGGTTTGCAAAGCAAGTACCACCTAGGCTCCTCCTTTTGAGCTGAAAATTTGTGAAAACGGTCTTCTTAGTAACTGATCATCCTCAGCCAAAACTCACGCCCATTAGCCATGTACATTTCCCGTACCGCTAATCAAACACTTGGCTGCTAATTCATGTTTGAGCATCGATTGGTCTCCTTGTGAGAATCTTATGTTGTAATTTTCTTCCTAGCACCAACCTGGGGAGTGCCCAACCCACTAGACATGCCTAAGCCACCCAGAACACATGGCAACGCCACGGTCACGCGGTGACCACGCGGCGGGCATGCGAGTTTACGCGCTCTAGAGTTGGGGCCCTCGGCCACCGCCCAAACCTCGACGTATCGCCACCAAACCATGTATTTATGATTAAATAGGTACTTATGTAACTAGAAATGATTTTTGGAAAAAATAAATAGCAAACTATGAGGCAGCTACAGTTCAAATTTGACCCGCTTCCAACTGAATCGGCGGAAATTTGTCTTTTTCACGAGAGGTGGATCAAAATTTTTTACACCAGACCATTTTGTCAATTGTGCATTAAATATGGCCTAGTATTTTATAAAAATTATTTGGTCCAATTTTGTAACAACTAGTTGGTAGTTCCTTCACAAAAAAACCTCCTTTCGGGCACTCGAAAAATGGAAAATGGTTTTTTCGTCCAACGAAAATGAAAACTTCCTTAGGCAACATTGTTTGTCATTCCAATATGCACCCTTGTGCACAATATGAGATCATTTGAACAAACTATGCCATGAATGTGGCCATAAGATTGATCATTTGGCTTGAAAGCCATGAATCTTCACACTTGATAGCTCATTTCTGAGAACATTTTTTTAAAATAATTACCGTATTACAAGTTTATTATTTTTCCTGGAAACTTGGTCACATATAATGACACAATGCAAAGGTTTTCCATTTTTTGATTTTTTTTGAATTTTTTATGCCCGTTTCGAAATGCGGTCAAAACGGCGGGCTTGACCGTTCCTAGCTAGTGGTTGAATCTCGGAATTTTTTTGGTGTTTCTATGATTAAATAGATACTTATGTACCTAGAAATGATTTTTGGAAAAAATAAAGAGCAAACTATGAGGCAGCTGCAGTTCAAATTTGACCCGTTTCCAACTGAATCGACGACAATTTGTCTTTTTCATCAGAGGTGGATCAAAACTTTTTGCACCCAACCATTTTGTCAATTTTGCATTATATATGGCCTAGTATTTTATAAAATTGATTTGGTCCATTTGTGCAACAATTATTTGGTAGTTCCTTCAAAAAAAACCTCATTTCGGGCACTCGGAAAATGAAAAATGAATTTTTCGTGCAAAGAAAATGAAAACTTCCTTAGGCAACATTGTTTGGAATTCCAAGACGCACCCTTGTGCACAATATTAGATCATTTGAACAAACTATGCCATGAATGTGGCCATAAGATTGATCATTTGGGTTGAAAGCCATTGATCTCCACACATGATAGCTCGTTTCTGAGAACACTTTTTAAAAATAATTACCGTATTACAAGTTTATTATTTTTCCTGGAAACTTGATCACATATAATGACACAAATGCGAAGGTTTCCCAATTTTTTTGATTTTTTTTAAATTTTTTATGCCCGTTTCAAAATGTAGTCAAAACGGCGGGAATGACCGTTCCTAGCTAGTGGTTGAATCTTGGAATTTTTTTGGTGTTCCTCTGATTAAATAGGTCCTTATGTAACTAGAAATGATTTTTGAAAATAAATAAATAGCAAACTATGAGGCAGCTGTAGTTCAAATTTGACCCGCTTCCAGCTGAATCGGCGGAAATTTGTCTTTTTCACGAGAGGTGGATCAAAAAAATTTACACCCAACCATTTTGTCAATTGTGCATTAAATATGGCCTAGTATTTTATAAAAATGATTCGGTCCAATTTTGCAACAATTATTTGGTAGTTCCTTCACAAAAAAACCTCCTTTCGGGCACTCGAAAAATGGAAAATGGTTTTTTTGTCCAACGAAAATGAAAACTTCCTTAGGCAACATTGTTTGCCATTCCAATATGCACCCTTGTGCACAATATGAGATCATTTGAACAAACTATGCCATGAATGTGGCCATAAGATTGATCATTTGGCTTGAAAGTCATTGATCTCCACACATGATAGCTCGTTTCTGAGAACACTTTTTTAAAATAATTACCACATTACAAGTTTATTATTTTTCCTGGAAACTTGGTCACATATAATGACACAATGCGAAGGTTTCCCAATTTTTTGTTTTTTTTTTGAATTTATTATGCCCGTTTCAAAATGCGGTCAAAACGGCGGGAATGACCGTTCCTAGCTAGTGGTTGAATCTTGGAATTTTTTTGGTGTTTCTCTGATTAAATAGGTCCTTATGTAACTAGAAATGATTTTTGGAAAAAATAAATAGTAAACTATGAGGCAGCTGCAGTTCAAATTTGACCCGCTTCCAACTGAATCGGCGGAAATTTGTCTTTTTCACCAGAGGTGGATCAAAAAAATTTACACCCAACCATTTTGTCAATTTTTCATTAAATATGGCCTAGTATTTCATAAAAATGATTCGGTCCAATTTTGCAACAATTATTTGGTAGTTCCTTCACAAAAAAACCTCCTTTCGGGCACTCGAAAAATGGAAAATGGTTTTTTCGTCCAACGAAAATGAAAACTTACTTAGGCAACATTGTTTGCCATTCCAATATGCACCCTTGTACACAATATGAGATCATTTGAACAAACTATGCCATGAATGTGGCCATAAGATTGATCATTTGGCTTGAAAGCCATTGATCTCCACACATGATAGCTCGTTTCTGAGAACACTTTTTTTAAATAATTACCACATTACAAGTTTATTATTTTTCCTGGAAACTTGGTCACATATAATGACACAATGCGAAGGTTTCCCAATTTTTTTTTTTTTTTTGAATTTTTTATGCCCGTTTCAAAATGCGGTCAAAACGGCGGGAATGACCGTTCCTAGCTAGTGGTTGAATCTTGGAATTTTTTTGGTGTTTCTCTGATTAAATAGGTCCTTATGTAACTAGAAATGATTTTTGAAAATAAATAAATAGCAAACTATGAGGCAGCTGTAGTTCAAATTTGACCCGCTTCCAGCTGAATCGGCGGAAATTTGTCTTTTTCACCAGAGGTGGATCAAAAAAATTTACACCCAACCATTTTGTCAATTGTGCATTAAATATGGCCTAGTATTTTATAAAAATGATTCGGTCCAATTTTGCAACAATTATTTGGTAGTTCCTTCACAAAAAACCTCCTTTCGGGCACTCGAAAAATGGAAAATAGTTTTTTCGTCCAACGAAAATGAAAACTTCCTTAGGCAACATTGTTTGCCATTCCAATATGCACCCTTGTGCACAATATGAGATCATTTGAACAAACTATGCCATGAATGTGGCCATAAGATTGATCATTTGGCTTGAAAGCCATTGATCTCCACACATGATAGCTCGTTTCTGAGAACACTTTTTTAAAATAATTGCCGTATTACAAGTTTGTTATTTTTACTAGGAACTTGGCCACATATGATGACACAATGCAAAGGTTTCCCAATTTTTTGATTTTTTTGAATTTTTTATACCCGTTTCAAAATGCGGTCAAAACGGCGGGAATGACCGTTCCTAGCTAGTGGTTGAATCTTAGATTTTTTTTGGTGTTTCTCTGATTAAATAGATACTTATGTACCTAGAAATGATTTTTGAAAAAAATAAATAGCAAACTATGAGGCAGCTGCAGTTCAAATTTGACCCGCTTCCTGCTGAATCGTCAGAAATTTGTCTTTTTCACCAGAGGTGGATCAAAACTTTTGACACCCAACCATTTCGTCAATTGTGCATTAAATATGTCCTAGTATTTTAGAAAATTGATTTGGTAAAATTTGCAACAATTATTTGGTAGGTCCTTCACAAAAAAACCCATTTTGGGCACTCAGAAAATGAAAAATGATTTTTTCGTGCAAAAAAAATGAAAACTTTCTTAGGCAACATTGTTTGCCATTCCATTTTTGTTATTTTCCTGAAAGGTAGTTCACAATTGGTGACACAATGAGAAGGTCTTTTATTTTTTTGAACTTCTGTGGTCATAAAATAGCTTACATGATTTTAACATCTTATTTTTAAATCTATCACGACCAATTTAGTTGGTCATAATGTTGTACTGCATTCTGATTGGTCCGTGGACCAGACACGCGGATCATGCACGAAACACCGTTGGATCCTCCCGGATCCAACGGCAGCCCTCACCCCTCGCCTCCCCCACCAACCCCATGTGAGGCGAAACCCTAGCTCTCTTCTCCCCCGTTTTCCATCCACCCCCCCGCCTCCTTTCTTTCTTTCTTTCTCTCCCTCCCCCTCTCCCCCGATGCAGATCCCCCTCGTCGCCGCCACCCACCCCTCAGAACCTCCCCACCACCCACCTCCGCCGCCGCCCTCACTCTCCCCTCGTCTCC
>NC_041391.1:624394819-624406426 GCF_002162155.2 Triticum dicoccoides
GCCTCGCTCGGTCCGTCGCGCCTTTCGCCTCCTCCTTCGACTCCACACTCTCCTTCGACTCCACCTTCTCTTTCTCTCCATGCCGAAACCCTAGATCGATGTTATGGCCACCTCGCAGGCGGCACGTGTAGGTGAGATCTGGTATTGCCCCCCTTTCTTCTCCTCCTCCTTCTAGATTTCTTCAGCTTGCTCGAATCTCATTGTGTTTGTGCGGGTTTGTGCAGGCCATCCAAGACGGCGGGGCCATGTTCGCCTCGTCTGTGGGGACGGAGGCAGCGGCAATTGTCAGGAAGATGGTGAACCTCAGCTCCCCTCCCCGGCGGCGCTGCAGCAGCAAGATGGTGAAGGGACGCACTGGCCAGCGCGTGAGGCTCTACCTCCGCGACACCATCCTCGGATACAAGAGGTGAGAAGCTCCCTCCGCCGGTGCGGCTCTGCTCCTTCTCCCTAGCGTGGGTATCTGAATTCCTGGACGCCCTCCTCTCTGTCGAAGGTCGCCGGAACCATGATGGCCAGCGCGCCCGTGCGCGAGGATACGACGACGACCCCGACAAGCCCTCCAAGGCCAGGAAGAAGGCCGCCGCCAAGGGCGACCAGCCGCCCCAGCACCAGCAGCAGCAGTACCTCCAAGGTATCGCGCACGTGCGCCCCCTGATCCCACCACCTCTATATATTGCTTGGTCCCGATCTCGGCCATCTTGTTGATTGCCTGTGAAGCCGAATGAACAGCCTTGGCTCGTTCAGTTTTGTAATCACTAGTATGTTCAGCCTTGACATTGAATCTGAATTAACAACCTTGCTATTTTATTCTGGAATTCCTTTTGATCCCTGTGACTGCTGCACTAAGCTCTCACATGTACCATGGTGCTAAACAACTGGTAAATTAGGATATATACAAGAAATGTTTCTATTTTTCACTGCTCATACTGTACATACTGTCTTCAATTAAAACTGTATCAAATTTTGTCGCGCATGCCATGATCCATCTGATGGATTTCTTGCACCTGCAAACCTTGATGTATAATTACACACTTTGATAAATCCAATACCTTATTACAAATCCATTCGGCCAGTTAGATCTTAAGCCTTTGCAAGCTCGGCTGATATGATCTATTATGTGAGCATTTTACTAAATCCTTTTCCTACTTCCATTTGTGTTTTATGATAAACTGATGTGTAACATTTTGCATAGAAGCAATTATCTTTCTCTGTATTCAACAGTGAATTATATAACTAAGATTTATTTTGGCAAGCCAATGCTGCTAATGAATGAATGCTAATGCGTGTGTTTCTTTGGAGGTTGCTCCGATCTGGTTGTGTGAAGGATCATGCAAGGTCTGCTACTGCTGTTGTGCTCCCTTGAACGATCTGGTGAAGGACATTTTGGTCCATAGGTCGTCCCCCCATGCTATCTCTCTCTGCTGCATAGTTAGGTTTAGTTTTTTTGTTCTCTTTCTAGTTTAAGCGTAAGCAGATTCCAGTAGGTCTCTATGTATGTGGATCATGAGTTAGAACATCTGATCTAATTACGGACTGCAGACTTGCTATGTCATGATCAAACTTGCTTGCATTCAGTTCAGAAAATTTCTGAATTCTCTGGTGTTTGCTTTCACTCAATGATTGTGGTACTGGTAGTCAAATTAGATGCCTCCTTTGCTGTAATTCACTCGTTTCCCTGTCATGATTTATCTTGAATTTTGGTAGTGTGACAAACACATTAGCAAATCTAAATAACTTTGACATATTTGCTCTATTATCTTGCACTGGATTCGCACCTTTCATTACCCTGTACAAATATATCTCAATTCCGCTAACACTGATCCTTGTGTATGGTCTTAACCCTTCTGGTTGCATGATACTTCTATATCTGTAGCCTTTAATGAATTCAATGTATGATTGTGATGAGAATTATATGATACCTACCTGTTTTTATCCTTGATCAGTATCATTTATGGTCTCGGTTCTTATTACTTGCTGTACGTTTAGTGCCTATACATCGTTGTGTTTTGTGGGTCTAGTCCTTCACTGTTATAGTTTGAAACCACTTCATAACTCATAATTTGTTTGTCATGATTCATTGCTTATGAAAATTATTACAAATATGTTGAAAATTGCATAGAAGAATTTTGTGCCATCTCTGCAACTGTGCTAGATGTGATGTTCCTGAAACTTATTATGGTATCTGTACTGTCCTTATGTTGCAACACTATAGTTATTAGTTCTCATCCTTACGCAGACAAGAAAGCTAACTTTGCTCTAGCCTTCTCATCCAAGAATAGAAATAAATAAAGGTCGGCACATCTTTAAAATGACATGTCAAACTTAGTTTTTGAGGCTATGTTGCATTTGTAGTTCTTGCTCTATTAAATTTGAGGCTACGTTGCATTTGTAGTTCTTGATTGCTATATTAGGGCAGCACTGACCATGTGTTGTTTTTCTTGAAGGAAGTTATTTTTCTTAAAGGAAGGGCAAGGAGGAGGCAACACGTTGGAAGCTGGAGGACCCAGGGATGGATAATATGTGTTGGTCTCGCCGTCTACCTGGCCCTTTTGTTGATCAATCCATTGCGTAATGATAAGCTTCCTGTGGCTCCACTTTGAACTAGTGAGACATGTTGTATCTGCATGAATTTGGTCCATCTTAATAGTATGGAATGCCTTTACAACTATATATGTGATCCTTGACTAGTTAGTTTCTAGAATGCTTGTCCGTATGGAATCTTTTTTAATGCGAGTCAGCACCAATCCTTGACAGGGTGATCGTGGAAGGGATGGAAATTCATATTGCTGTTAGTAATGAAGGTCACAGCCTAATCCTGACTATGGTCGTCTAGTGAGTATGGCATATGGTTCATATGACAGGAGCATGTGCCCAGTTTGTGATCGCTATTGACAGGAGCTCCATTCTGAAGAAGAGAAGACAATTGTGGAGTTGTAAATTACTGTAGCCAGCCATCACACTTGTAGAGCTTGTAATATTGTGATTCCAATTGTATTACGTGTTATTGGTAGAGCAAGAGCTCCATACTGATTCTGGTTGTTGTTATTTGAAGTATTACATGTGTTTTCTGTCTATTTGAATTTAAATATTTGTTATTTATTCACTGGCTTATTGAAATCTGAAGAACATGACGTTGACATGAGGGACCCACAAAATAGAACCTGACATTTCGGACCCACTTACCAGAATCTGAAAAAACAAGAAAACAAAGGCCATGGCCCAATAATAAAAAGGCTAAAATGTTGGGCTATGCCCATGTGGCTGACGAAAACTGATATATAAAATATAAATAGGCTGAATTGATGGGCTTGGCCCATGCAACTCATGAAAATTGACAAAAAAACATAAATGGGCTGAATTAATGGGCTCGGCCCATGTAGAAGTTGGACTCGGCTGAATCTTGTTCCACATCAGCTTGCCACGCTGGATGCCTACGTGGCCTGGGGGAGGTTGCTAGTGACCAAAACGCCACAGTAGGAATATTTTGGTCGTAAACGTCTTTGACCATTCCAGAAGAAAGGTCGCTATAGTCAGTTTACGACGGCCAGCTTTTGACCTTCTGTTTTTGGTCACAAAAAGGTCATAAATGGAAATTTGTGACCTTTCAGTGACCAATAGTGGTGGTCATAAGTTGACATATTTCTTGTAGTGCCACCCGGTCGGTGCAAAGCTGCGCCCGGGCCCGCCCCCCGCCCGTTTGGTGGAGGGCCCAGGACAAGAGGCGGATCGGTCGCGGCTTCCAGAGACTGCGGCCTCCTCTCCCATTGGCTCTCCGCGCCACACGACAGGATGCCGCGCAGACGGGACTGCGGATTCCCCAACAATCAGGGTTGGTGGGTGGGATCTGTGCATCGCTGCTGCAGGTCCCACGGATGAGGGGTTGGGCTTTTCTCAGTCGAATCTCCCAGAAACCGAGGAAGATTTGCCGGGCGCTGGGGATCAGGCCAGGCCGGGACCCACCCTGCATGGTGACGTGACCCCCCCATGCACGCGGGAGGACGGTTGGTTCGTCGTTAGCCTCTCGGCAGAAAATCAGGATTCCTCCCCCCCTGCTCGGGACGTCCAGGATGGGGTTCTAGCTCAGTCAACACCGCCTTCATCGCCCCCTCCCCTCGGTCCCAAGTCGCACAACTGTGCAACGAGCTGCGGCGCGCTTTATCGCCCATGCTCCCGCAGCCTTGCCGTGGAGAGCTACCGAAGCAGCAGAAGAGACCAAGGCAGAAACGGCCACCAGTCACCACACCGCGCAGGAGCGTCAGGCTAGCAAAGGGAGGCAGGGGATCCAAAGCTTCCAAACAACAAGAGGTCATCATCAAGAAGCTATGTTTGGCAAACGAGGGCGGCCAGATTAGCGACGAGGAGCTCGAGGCCTACGCTAGGCTTTTCGATAAGCCGCTGCTAGATTGCCACGTCAAGGCCATTCTAGCGTTGTTCGGTTGGGACGCTAACTGTCTTCCACTCGCGAACGAGGAGGTGGCCATGGTAGAGGGTCAGTAGGTTGTGTTGCCTAGTTGTGGGGCTGTGTGGGCTTGGATAATGTCAAACCACCCACCTAAAGTCCTTGTGTGGAATGTACGTGGGCTAAGCGCGGCGGCAAGACGTAACGCGGTGTTCCAGGTTGTGGAGGGGGCAAAGGCGGCCATCGTATGCCTCCAGGAAACCAAGCTTGAGGTCATTACGCCAAAAATTGTGAGGCATTGCCTCGGTAATAAATTTGAAAACTTTTACTATGTACCAGCTGTGGGAACACGTGGTGGAATTCTGCTTGCGTGGGATGCCTCAATGGTCTCAATCTCCAACCGCCACATCTCGGAGAATTCTGTCACGGCCTTGGTGCAACAGGAGGGGGCACCCATGTGGTGGATCACAGGGGTCTATGGGCCGCAAGGAAACACGGAGAAGATTGCTTTTCTCCAGGAGCTCGAGGACATCAGGGATTTACATGCCGGACCGTGGGTTTTAGCGGGTGACTTCAACCTCATTGTCAATGCAGAGGACAAGAACAACGAACACATTAACCGGCGGATGTTGGCAAGGTTCAGAGCCCTCCTGAACAGGCTGGAATTGAAGGAGCTTTATCTCAACGGGCGAAGATACACGTGGTCGAATGAAAGACAAAACCCCACGTTGGAGAAGATTGATCACATCTTTGCTACGAACACTTGGGAGGATGGCTACCCGGCAAACCTGCTTACTGCCTTGGGTACGTCCATCTCGGACCACTGCCCACTACTGCTTGACTTGGATGCGGAGTTCCATATGGGACGCAGATTTCGCTTTGAGAACTTTTGGACTAAGGTGGACGGGTTCCATGATGTAGTTCTCCAGGCGTGGCAATCGATTCCGGCGGCTGGCAACCCATTCCTAGTGTTGGACAGCAAGTTGAGGGCGACGGCGAAAGCCCTCCAGAGTTGGAGTGACAGGTGGATTGGGAACATCAAGCTTCAGATTGGGATGGCCATGGAGCTGATTGCTCGCCTAGATGCGGCGACTGATAGGAGGGTGCTCACGCCCAGGGAACATGACCTGTGGAAACTGCTGAAGAGGAAACTACTTGGCCTATGCTCCCTTGAGAGAACCATAGCTCGGCAGCGATCTCACCTTCTCTTCCTGAAGGAAGGTGACGCGAATACTGGCTTCTTCCACAAACATGCGGCCTACCGACAACGAAAAAATGCCATCCTATGCCTGTGCCATCGAGATGAGATCATAACAGGCCAAGAGGAAATATCAGCGGTGGTGGACGCGTACTACGACGCCTTGTTGGGGGATTCTAATGTCAGAGCGGCTTCCATCAACCTTGACCACTTGGATTTGCCCTCATACGACCTCTCCCACCTTGAGGTCCAGTTCACAGAAGAGGAGATAGAAAGAACCATCAAGGCAATGCCGCTCGACAAGGCTCCCGGCCCGGACGGCTTCACGGGCCGCTCCTATGCCTCCTACTGGCAGATTGTAAAAGCTCACTTCATGAGAGCGCTTGACCAATTCCATCGAGGGGACATGCGTGGACTAGCGGCCATAAATAAGGCGCTGGTATCGTTACTACCAAAACGGGATGGGGCCGTGGACATCAAGGATTTTAGGCCGGTGAGTTTAGTGCATAGTGCCATCAAGATTTTCGACAAAGCTCTCGCTCTCAGATTAGCGGAGGACCTACCAAGACTCGTGGGGAAGCACCAGAGCGCATTTGTGCGGGGCAGATCACTACATGACAATTTCATGTTAGTTCAGGGCACGGTCAGGAGACTGCATGCACTCCGGCAACCTTCCATCTTACTCAAGCTGGACATTACGAAAGCTTTTGATACGGTGAAGTGGTCTTTCTTACTGGAGGTGCTTGAGAGATGTGGATTTGGAAGCCGCTGGCGTGCATGGATGTGTGGCTTACTGGCCACCTCGTCAATGAGGGTGATGATAAACGGGACTCCGGGCAAGCCGATATTGCCATGCAACGGCCTTCGGCAAGGGGCTCCGCTCTCTCCAATGCTCTTCATACTATGCATGGAGCCCCTTCGCTGCCTCTTTCAGTTCTGTCAGCAACGTGGGGCACTCTCCCCCCTCTCCAACAATGGGCTGCAACAACGAGTATCACTATTCGCAGATGATGTCATGGTTTTCTGCAAACCCACTGAGCTGGAGACCCGAGCCTGTGGTGCTGTCCTAGATCTGTTTGGGCATGCCTCTGGGCTGTCGGTTAACATGAGTAAAAGTGCGGCCATCCCTATCAGATGCTCTCAAGAGGAAATAGGGCTTGTCAGCACAGCTCTCGGGTGCGCGATTGGCTCCTTTCCGTGCACATACTTGGGGCTGCCTCTCTCCCTACGCAAGCAATCGGCCGCCCAGCTTCAAGGCATTGTTGACAAGATGGCGGACTGCCTGCCACATTGGAAGGCAGCAATGCTGCCGAAGAGCGGAAGACTAACGCTGATTCTGTCTGTTCTGTGCGCGATACCGATCCACTCCATGTTAGCGTTGAATATCCCGGTGAAGACGATCAAGGCAATCAACAAAATCTGTCGTGGTTTCCTATGGTGTGGGAAGAAGGAAGCAACGGGTGGACACTGTGTCGTGGCTTGGGACAATGTTTGCAGACCCAAGTGGGCAGGAGGGCTTGGAATCCCTAACCTAAGCTGGTTGAACAAGGCCCTGCAGGCGAGGTGGCCATGGCTACAAAAAACTGACAAGGAAAGGCCATGGGCGGAATTCAACATCGATGTCCCGGCCGCTTCACGCGCGCTATGCACGGCGGCCACCAGGATGAGCGTGGGAGATGGCCGTCGAGCCCTTTTCTGGGAGGATAAATGGCTCACAGGAAGTACGATTAGCGAGATTGCTCCGGACATCTACCAGCGCGTCCCGAAGAGGACGAGGGCCTCGCGGACAATCGCAGATGCGCTGGCAAACGAGCAATGGGCGAGAGACTTGGGACCAAACCTCCAGGAAACCGAGCTGTCTCAGTTCTTGGCGCTGTGGCAAAGGGTAGAAACCACCAAGCTAGTGGAGGGGGAAGAAGACACCGCTTCTTGGGCCTGGGAGCCGAATGGGAATTTTTCGGTGCGATCGGCGTATGCGGCCGGTTTCATGGGCCTTGAAGAATCACCAACTGCTAAGTTTACTTGGAAGTTAAGGGCACCGCTGCATTGCTGCTTTTTCCCCTGGCTCGCGATCCAAAACAGATGTTGGACATCGAATCGTTTAGCCAGACGAGGCCTCCCTCATCAAGATGCACGCCCCCTCTGTGATCAACAGGAAGAAACTTTGCAGCACCTTCTGCTTGGCTGTGTGTTTGCGCGACAGGTTTGGCATGAGATGAGCCGAGCAACAGGGCTTCGGGAGTTGGAGCCGTTACAGAATGAATCTCTGAGTGCATGGTGCCAAAGGCAGGATCGGGAACCGAGAAGCAGGAGATCAACTAGGGCTAAATGTATCCTGGCATTGTGGATAATTTGGAAGCATCGAAACGACATCGTGTTTAATGGGGCTCAGGTTTCGCTGTCACGAGTCAAAGAGCGGCTACTTGAGGAGGGAAGGCTCTGGGCGAAAGCTGGAATGTTTAAAGATGACATTAGAGGCTTTGAAGAGCTAGGTAGTGAGCGGACAGCTAGTGAGTAGTTTGTAATACAAGTTGGTGCTTGGTGGACTCGGGACCTTTGTAACTATTGTAGCCCGCGTGGATTTTGGGGAGTCTTTCCCCCCTCTCCTTTAATGAATGATACGCATACTCGTGCGTATTCGAGAAAAAAAACACGAACACTTGCTCTAAACCTGCTCTTGTATTAGTCTATCTTGATGATAACCTCGAGCCATGCAAAGAGACATGAACATTGGGTGTATAAACGTACTCTTGTAATCTATCTTCACGATGTCCTCGAGATGTGCAAGGCCACATGCACACGCTGCTATCGTCCAAAATGTCAATATCGATCGGGGGTAATACATAACTTCTTTAAACAGAAGCATGGCCGTCGGTGGAGATCTATCGTTCCCTCTTCTACAAACGCACCAGGAGTACAACGTCTTCAATTATTTGTTTTTTACCTTTTTGGTTTTTGCACAATGGGAGGTCACCCTCCCAGCTCCCCACTTGCAATGTTGCAAGGGGCACACAGCCATAATTTATTCAAAAGTAACAGCAGAACGGCTTTCACTAACAGCACTTTCAGGAAGAATGCAGCGCACACACAGCAACATTGTCGGAACCAGCCAGTGAAAAGGCAGAGCACATGTTGTCACCCTAGAGTTCACACGAGACAACGCCTTTCACCGCCTAGTGTTGAATCTCTCTCTCTCTCTCTCTCAACCTACAACACGTGCAAGGCCACATGAGCACGGTACTATCCTCCAAATTGTCAGTGGCGACCTGTAGTGGTTTCTTTAAATAGAAACATGGCCATCAATACGGATTTGAATTATTCTCCCTTTCACAATGGTTCACACAATGATCTGAGACCTTCTTTCACTTCATCTTTCATGGAACTCCAAGATCCAAATAGCTGGGCACAGCGGTGTTCTCACGAAGTTGGCTGCTATTTTTTTCATGGAGCACCACGTTGTGCTAAGAGGTTCCTCTCAGTTTCTCCATGGATACACCCATTGCACTGTTTTGTCATAATGCAAGTTTTTTGCAGTTTTCAATGAATGTAAGTTTGTTTTAAATGTATGGAGATTGAGGAATGGTTATTTCGTGCCAATCCCAATCTGTTCCAAATTTATCTGTTTATTTGGTTCTCGGTACCATGGCGGCGCCGACGGCTGACCGGCCTGGCAGATCCTGGCCGGTTGATGGCTTTGTTAATTCAAAGCCGGGCTCTTCTTGAGCCTACGTTTCAAAAAAAAAAGGATGTTGCAGATCTCTTTGCTGGAGATGGGTCAGTGGTTCGATGGTGGTAGCAGCTTATGAAGCATGTACAGGTGGTGTACCCTTTGGGTGTGCTGCACCTAGTGTTTGCTACTGGTACGTCATGCAGGCGGATCTGCGGTGACACCAGCTCTAGATGGTAGGGCATGAGGGCATTCCTCATTGTCGAGTATGTAGGTGTTGGTGGTGGCTTTAGATTGCTGATGTATGTTCTTGTCGGGCCTTTGTTGAATAATTAATAATATGATTGTATGCATCGCTCGATGCAGAGGCCGGGGCTTGCTCCCCTTTTGAAAAAAAAAATTGGTTCTGGGTGCACTACCTGACGTAGGTACACAAACGTAGCTACAACAAGTGCATATATACATGTTCATCCATGGTCTCTCTTTATATTTATTTTAGATGGTATAGATTATTTCTTGCTGCTGCTATAGATGCTTGAAAACAACCCTTAAAAAGGAAAACTGATATTTTATGAAATCGTCTCACAATACTAGTACGTATGCTATACATAATTTCAGTTGGTTGTCTCACAAGTCACAGTCACTAGTCATTTTGTAGGTTAATTTCTAAACCACAATCTGATGGAGGTTCTTTCAGGGCACATGCCTAAAGAAAGAAATAAAAGGAATAGGTCCATACGTGAAGATGAGCCGGACATGTGCCAAAGCACATGCATGGCTTGACTAATACGACGGTCTCGGGTAGTCTCTTGGGAAAATCACAGTGCTGTCGTTAGAGAACTGAACGTCTGTAATATATACGGGGGTCATTGGAGTAATGAACATTTTCTTTGCTGAATATTGCTAGAGTTGATATGGATCTTCATCTTGTTGACGGATCTTTTGCATTAAGTTTTGATTGCTACAGTTGAGGGCGGAAAAGTTGGGACATTTCAATGTTAATGTCAGCCCCTTATGATTTCGCTGTTGAATTATGGCTAGGCCTAAAGCCCATATAACAAATAATTCCTAAATGAACCTCAAAGACTCATATGGGTTCCGTGACATAGTGGACAGTTTAGTATAACCCCAAAAGTGGAGGAGAGTTGAGACCAACATATAAGAGATTCTCTTTCAGATACTATTGGAGCATGAAAAAAATGAGTGATACATGCACACTCCTTCGCCGCTCACGCTCACGGGCGTCGTCTTTAGTGAACAAGTCGAGGTTGGAGGTTGTTGGTAAGCCTCCTCGTGCATCAAACCACCAACGACCGCGTAATCTAAGAGTACATATCCTTATTTACGATAGTGATATTGTTGGGAATTAGCACACACTTGTGGTCTAAAGCTGTAGCGGAAATAATGTAATCTTAGCAACACTCATGTAGTAACTACAAGGATTGTTGTTTAGCAGTTAGCACGGAAGAAAACATATGCATCAAACATATATGAAGATACTAGGTTTAGCCTGAACCTAGGATAAGTCTTGGGTGCAAAAAACAGATATGTAGGATGAGTACTAGCTGATTTCAGCAACCTGATAGGACAAGTCCTATGTGCTTTCAACCAAAAAATGTAGCCGCAAAAATCAATAGAGACACCAAATTTTACGTGGAAAACTCCCCAACTTGTGCGGACAAACCACAGGCTGAAGCCACCCAAATCTTCTTCCACTATTATCCAATGTGTGATACAACAGGTTCTCTGCATAGCACAAGATCTCATATATCAAGATTTATGCATCTTGGATAGTAACAATAAGATTTGGGATGCAAGAACTAGGGATTGAAACAATGTCACAAAGGATGGTGGAACCGCAGCTTGAAGGAGATCAAGTGGTGGATCTGGACTCCACAACGTTGAGGAGAAGCTCCATTTGCTTGGTGGCAAGCTTCTTCATTCAATCCTACTCTCTTTCCCCGTTTCTCTTGGTTTCTCTTTTCTTCTACAATGGAAGTTGAACTCAGATTTTTCACTCTTGGTGGTAGTTGTTGGATAAGAGGGTAACACCCCCCTCCCTTCTTTCATGTGCAAAGTCAAGCATGACACAAGGTCATAATCCTAATTATTTGTGGGCTATTGCACACCTTTGGCTGCCTAAAAGGCTTCAAAGGTCATCTCTTCACAATCCACATGAAGACGATATCCCAAGAGATACTTGCCAAACAAGCATCGAAGGGTTGTTTGGTTGGAAGTGACCCTCTCGTTTGTCGGGGCAATCGTTGGCCTGGCTCAGGCCGCAGATCTCTAAACCCCTCTATTCCCTTCCCCTTCAAACTCAAGCAACCAGCGACTCGGTCT
>NC_041391.1:624406559-624407844 GCF_002162155.2 Triticum dicoccoides
ACACCACGGTTAGCTTGGAGATGTCGTTGTACCATTTTTTTGCTCAAGTAGAAAAGCAATCATGGCAATCACATGAGTTACTAGAGATCAAATCAACAACAAACCATCAAGTTCAAACTGCCATATGTTGAGTTTCCTCTTCTTGTTCATCTTGCCACACACTTGAAAAATAGTAAGTTCGATAACCAAAATGATGACAAGTTCAGTCATCTCGGCTCCAATCTTGCAATGGCTCACACCTAAAGGGAAGCAAAGCTCGTTTCTCTTTTCGAGAAAAAAAAACAGAAATAATATCCACTATCCCTGCATTGTTGTTTGAGTAAAGAAGCTACAAATTTTCCATGGCTAGATCAATAACCAAATCAACAACAGCATACCATCAGGTCCCAATTCACACGATAACCGACATTCTTCACGAGATTAGGTTGAGTCCAACTCCCACACACCATCAAGTTCCCAAGTTCGCGCGATGCGCACACATTCTTCATGCACAAACTAGAGATTAGGTTGGGTTAGCTCCGACAAACTAGATAGTCTTTACCTAATAATAAAGCAAATTGGGTTTCTTTCGTCCGTCATGACATTTTTTCAGAAAAGTCCCTCTATTTCAGAGAATTCAACCCGCAATCCTGTTTTAAGTTAAAACGAAGCGTTATTTTCGTATTTTACACAAACGTCCCTGTCTTTTCTTGAAATCAACCCCCCGTCCGGATTTAAGTCACACCCGAACCGTTATTTTACATTTTTCGAAACCCCCCTGATTGTTTAGGTAATTCATCCGCAGATCATATTTAAGTCAAACAAATGCTTTCTAAAATCATCCATATCTTTTAAACCGTAACTCCGATTTGAACAAGTCATATATGAAATTTGATTAGAAAAATATGTAGAATATGAATATGAGATTATTTTTACCTGTTAAGTATTTTTAAATATTACTTTAGCATATATTTGAGTCAAACCAAATGATTTTCTAAATTATCTGTATCTTTTAAACCGTAACTTCGATTTTAACATATTATATATGAAATTTTATTAGAAAAATGTGTGAAATCTAAATATGATGTTAATTTTACCTGTTAAATATTTTTAAAATATTGTTATGGAAGCAAACTTATAATTTATAGCGCAAGATCCGTTTTTTTTATACCGGCGGCGATCCGGATTGCAAATAAATACCCCACTATAACCATATACGGAAAAAAACATCGATAACTACACGTGCATACCTCTAAAAAATGTCGCAAGGGAAAACAACAGATTTCTCATCGCGAGAGTGAGAGAA
>NC_041391.1:624408053-624422725 GCF_002162155.2 Triticum dicoccoides
ACGCCTTAGGATTAACCATATTCAACACACGTTTTTTGTTGTTTTGTGTGAACACCGAGGCCATCGCCGGCGAGGGTGAGAAGGAGGATAAGCGACAACACAAATATGATGCATCGCAAAAATAAACGAGATGGACCTATTGTGGTCTTGAGTGATGGTTGTTGAGTTAAGAGTGTGTGTTATGTTTTCTCTCTCGTTGTAACGCACGGGCTCTTTTGGTAGTAGATACCAATAAACTGCCTCCTCCACCAAACCTCCCCCTCTTCTTCGTCGGTACGAAGGCCGCCGGATCGGGGGCACGGCACGGTACTATACCAGTAGAACTCCCTGAGGTGCGTGCAAGTGGCCGAGAAGGAGACTACAACGCTCTGCCAGCACATTCGTCGGACAGCCCCGGCACGAGCAAGGTCCTAAGGGTGGCGGGGCAGCGCTTTGCTCACGCAATAGCATGTATGGGCTGCACAAGGCCTCCGTTCCAACTATCATTGGGTCAGCTCGTTAGCGAGATCTGATCGGATTAAATCATGTGAAATTGCTTTTGCTCTCAAAAATATATGTTTGATAACTAAAGAAGCTAGGGTTTAAGGGTCAGTCGTAGTGAAAAAAAGGTGAGGAGGACCTTGGATTTTCATAGGCGTTTTCACAAGTTAAATTACCATGATTTCCATGGCATGATTTCTATGGTCTTTATCGGCAACATCCGGACGAATGGTGCGACACCATTGAGAATAAAGATATTTTGGTTCTTCTCCTGTTGTGGCGATGTCTTATCAGGCCGTGCCATGAAGCCAGATAGTCTGTCTTCGCAGGTTTGGTGTGTTTTATTTTGCTAATTTTAGTCAAAGGTCCTCGCAGATTTGTTCACACCGATTCGATAAGTTTTATGTCAATGCTTTTTGTTGATTTTGTTGCTGTGATATAATTGACTTTGGAGTCCTTCCTTTGCGTTATGGTGAACAACTTGTATTTTGATGATCAGAGGAACATCCCTGGCCTAAGTATGTTCAACGATCAGATCTCCCCACTTTTTTGGATGAACAACTCAAGATCAGTGGCAGAGCCAAGATTGAAGCAAAGCCAGAGCCCATTTTTTCCCAACAACATGGAAAAACACTGGCACTTATAACTACCCAAAAACACACCATGACATTTAAGAAATACCATATGCGATAACATAAAAAATAAATCACAATTGTTTAATAATATAAGAATTTAACTTCCGTGCTTAACAATCCAATAAAAGAGATAAAACTAGAAATAATACCTTCAAGACAAATGGCAGATGCTTATTTCATTTGTGCCTCCCATAACATGACAAATGGCAGAAGAAGAAGCAATACCTTCAAGACATCAGAAGTGAAAGTAATAAGAAAAAGGCATAAACAATTAAACATAGCAAAATGATTACCATTGATTCAAATCTAAAACTTACCTCTACGAGGAGGTAAAAGCCCTCTGCGATCTCTATAGGCTTGAAAGCGGTATAAAATATCATCATCGGCAAAACTTGCAAATACATCTTCCTCAATATAGCACATCATCTTATAATTCAACCAATCATCACCCATCTTATTCCTAAACTCGGTCTTGATAATACTCATAACTGAGAAAGCTCTTTCTACTAATGCGGTTGCAACCGGCAAAACCAATGCTAACTCTATGAGTCGATATACCAAAGGGACAATGGTGTTTCCCTCTGGCCCTTCCATTGCCTACAACGATGAAAACTATCTCTTCATCTTCTATTTTTTTGAAAAGGAGGAAACCCCCGGCCTCTGCATCAATGGATGCATGCAGCCATCTTTATTAATTATTCCACATTCAGTTTCTATTTCTGCAACATGAAATGAATTGACATCAAAATGCTTTAGTTTCAGATCAACAATACATAAAGAATTAGGCAAGGCTGATGACTGAATGGTTGAATTAAACTTTCTTCGTATCATACATAGACACGGGAATAGTTGTTCAAGTTTCAATTAAACACGAAGACACACATACCCAGCCGAGAGCGGAGAGCCAACAAATCAGTCCTGGACGTGGACGGACTCCTAGTTGCGCGGGGAGACGAGGAGACCGGAGACGGGATGTGGCCGGAGCAGAGCGGCGACGGCGCCCCGCTAGAGCAACAGCGGCAGTCCTGGTAGCGCGGGGAGCCGGGGATGGCCGGCTGGGGAACTTGGGGTGGGGGTAGGCGAGCGGCAGGCAGCGCCCGGGCGGGGCGGTCCATGGGAGTGGCAGGAGCGTGGGGGCAGTCGCCGGCGGCGGCGGCGCGGCGCACTCGCAGGAGGCAGCTTTTGCGGTCTGGCGAGCGAACTGCTTAGGTCGTCCGTCGCTCGCTCGGCGCCTGACCAGCCTGGGCTTGGCTATGTCGTGGGCTAGGCCCCGGGCCATATGGAAAACATAGCTTAAAGAAAAGCCACGCCTCGGGCCTGGGCCCGGCTGAAGATGATCTCTAAAACTGATGAAGGAAGTTAAGTCGAAATCACTAATTGAGAAGTACTCATTGCATGTACGCCACCTTTTCAGGTTGCGATAGGTGGTGCACTGCATGTACGCCACTTGTCGCAACCTGGGAGTTTTCTCATTTTTTCGTAGATTTCAAAATATTTTATCTCTTAAACCATGTGTCCAAATCTCGAACCGTTTTCACTCTTGTATTCCTCGTGTCGAGATCTTCAAAACTAGATATTATGTTGATGGTTACTCAAAAAAAAAAGATATTATGTTGATAGGTTTTGATGAACTTTTTTTAAGAAAAAAACAGTACGAAAAAACCGAACCGTGAGCACGGGTTTTTCCTTTTCCGAAAGAGGCACGCCCATGCTCTCGCGAAATCACAACCTTACCTCTCGCGGAAGCAAAACCGTGCCTCTCGCGGAAGAAAAAAAAGAAAAGAACACGTTTTTTCCGTTTTCGAGAGGCACGGTCGTGACTCTCGCAAAACCACAACCGTGCCTCTCATGGAATAAAAAAATGTGACTCTCGCGGAAGGAAAAAAAACAGAAAACAAGTTTTTTTCCGTTTCCGAGAGGGATGGCCGTGACTCGCGAAAGCACAACCGTGCCTCTCGCGGAAGCAAAATCGTGACTCTCGCGGAAGGAAAAAACAGAAAACGCGTTTTTTCGTTTCCGAGAGGCACGACCGTGACTTTCGCGAAAGCACAACTGTGCCTCTCGCGGAAGGAAAAAATACAGAAAACGCGTTTTTTTCCTTTTTCGAGAGGCATGGCCGTGACTCTCATGAAAGCACAACCGTGCCTCTCGCGAAAGCAAAAACGTGGCTCCCGCGGAAGGGAAAAATAGAAAACGCATTTGTTTTCCGTTTCCGAGAGGCACGGCCGTGACTCTTGCGAAAGGAAAACTATGCCCCTCGCGAAAGCAAAACTGTGATTCTCTCGCAATTATTTTGTTCTAAATGTTAAGGAAGACCAGTTGAAAACCGAAACTTCGAAAACCCCCAGAAAACCCGTTTTAAAAGCTATAAACGTGTGTGAAAAAACAAAAAAAAATTAGAGGGAGCGCCGAGAGCGCGACACATAGCGGGCGGCTGAGAGCGCGTCAAGTGGCGGTGAAAGTTGTGAGACTCCCGAAGGAGCGCTCGTTAACTACTTGCTCCCTAGTTAAGTTCATGCAGCATAAAAAAGGTTAAGTTCATGCAAGTACAGTGAAAGTATCGCTACTCCGATCTGATTGCATTTTCTCAACTAAAGCCTTGACAGTATTCGTGTTACAAAGATTGATGCCATGTAGTAGACATTTCTAAGACATTCCATTGTAATTCATAGTTCAAAGAGTTACTTTGTACTAGTTTTTTGGATCTATGATCCAAAACATTGCACTTGTAATATTTATCAATTTACAAAAAATGTTAAATTGGTTATCAAAAATTGAGAAAAGTGCAATTTGCTATGCATATTTCACAAGAAAAATTTTCGGTGTACGAAAGTATGGGCCTGTCTGTACCCCTTACTCGTGCGCAGGCAGTCGTAGCCACACATGTGGCAAGGCTTGGCGGGGCAATACAAGGTAAGATACAAGACTACCAAGACAATATTCAAGCCAATGAATAAAGAGCATAAAGACAAGCTAGACTTCCCCAGGCAACACCCTTGCCGGGGCGGCCTACGTAGCCCCGGCGAGAGCCTTGCCGGGGCGGCTTGTGAAGCACCAGCAAGTCCACCACCCTTGAAGCTGAGAGCTCTGACACCATCGACATCGTCAAGGCCAAGACTCGGGGGCGCATGCGTAGTAGCATGCGGATCTTTGTGAAGACTGGTGGCATGCAGGTCCACGTGGAGACCAGAGAACGAAGACCCCTGAAAAGGCCCTTGCCGGGGACGACTGCGAGGCCCCGGCAAGACCCTTGCCGGGGGAAATTGCGGGGCCACAGCTAGGCCCGCACCTGACAAGGTTTGGCCACCTCACAGCCGTTTCAGCGTGGCGACCAACCTGCCAACTAAGCAAGCACCTGCATGGTGGCATGCAGATCTTCGTGAAGGCCCTACCACCGCGCCAGCACAGCGGCTAGCCAGCCAGCCTGGCGCTACATGGCTCATCAGCCTAGACGCGTGTCAAGACAGGGTGAGGCGGCGACGGACGGGACAGGCTCTATTACCGTCCCCGATAAAGTTGAAGGGCACGTAAGCAGCGCATTTAATGCGCTTGTCCTACGATATTAGTGATAAGCTTGTACACTGTAGCTACTTTACACCTCTGTGTGCCACTATAGCGACCCCTTTGACATATAAAAGGAGGCCCAAGGCATACTGGAGAAGGATTCGGACTTTTTGGACTGGGCATGCATAGCATCTAGTCTAAGATCTCAAGAACACTAAATATACACCCAAAGCAGGACTAGGGTTTTACGCTCCTCAGCGGCCTGAACCTGGGTAAAAATCCCTCATGGTGTTCACCAGACCTACCTGCTCTTAATTTGTGCAACTCTCTCCCCGTCAACCGTAGAAGGGATCCTCGTGATCCCATAGATGTCGTTTTCCCGACATCCTTGGCGCGCTGGGTAGGGGGTGGAAGTTGTGCAAATCTGGTCTAGTAGTTAGTGTGTCAGTTTCTTCATCGCCATGGCTCCGAAGAAGACGATCATGGCGATCGGTTCGTCTGGAGCCGGTTTGCCCGTGCCAGCGCAAACAAGCGACGAGGCAGACGCTGGTGGTGGAGGAGATCAAGACCATCTACATCATTATGGTACCGGCGGCCAGGCGAGCGGTGTCGTCTGCAACCTCAACAACGATCCGCGCAGCAACGAAAAGCTAAGTCACGCCAAACCTTGAGTGATTTCCTTTTTGTAAGGTTATTTTCCTCGAATGGTTTCGGTTTTTGTATGGAAAATCTGCACGCACTACTATGGAAATGCTTATACACAGGAGCTTAGTAGTAGTGCTTTTAATAAGCAAGCGCTGCTGCTGAGTAGCAGTAGCGCTAGGTGAGCAAAAACGCTGCTAATATGAGCATAGCAGTAGCGCTGGGTCTGTAAAATGTGCTACTACCAAAACTGACAACCGTTCCAGGCATGCTAGGGATACTAGTAGCGCACATTCTTAGAGAGCGCTACTACTACAGATTTTGGTAGTAGCGCCTTTTATGGACAAGCGCTACCACTATGGGCCCTTATCCAAACCAGCCCGCGCGAGTCCTCTCAGTCTCCCCCTCGCACTCTCATCGCCTCCGTCGCCGTCACCACCGTCCTCCTCCGTCGTCGGCATCCTCCTTCCCCCAAGGTCCCTTCCTCCTCCTCCCATCTGAAGGAAATATGCCCTAGAGGCAATAATAAAGTTATTATTTATTTCCTCATATCATGATAAATGTTTATTATTCATGCTAGAATTGTATTAACCGGAAACATGATACATGTGTGAATACATAGACAAAACTATAGTCACTAGTATGCCTCTACTTGACTAGCTCATTAATCAAAAGATGGTTATGTTTCCTGACCATAGACATGTGTTGTCATTTGATTAGTGGGATCACATCATTAGAAGAATGATGTGATTGACATGACCCATTCTGTTAGCCTAGCATTTGATCGTTTAGTATACTGCTATTGCTTTCTTCATGACTTATACAAAGTTCCTACAACTAAGAGATTGTGCAACTCCCGTTTACCGGAAGAACACTTTGTGTGCTACCAAACGTCACAACGTAACTGGGTGATTATAAAGGTGCTCTACAGGTGTTTCCGAAGGTTCATGTTGAGTTGGCATAATTCGAGATTAGGATTTGTCACTCCGATTGTCGGAGAGGTATCTCTGGGCCCTCTCGGTAATACTCATCACCTAAGCCTTGCAAGCATGTAACTAATGAGTTAGTTATGAGATGACGTATTACAGAACGAGTAAAGAGACTTGCCGGTAACGATATTGAACTAGGTATTGAATACCGACTATCAAATCTCGGGCAAGTAACATACCGATGACAAAGGGAACAAAGTATGTTGTTATGCGGTTTGACCGATAAAGATCTTCATAGGATATGTAGGAACCAATATGGACATCCAGGTCCCGCTATTGGTTATTGACCGAGAATGGTTTTAGGTCATGTCTACATAGTTCTCGAACCTGTAGGGTCCGCACGCTTAACGTTTCGATGGCAGTTTTATTATGAGTTTATAAGATTTGATGTACCGAAGTTTGTTCGGAGTCCCGGATGTGATCACGGACATAATGAGGAGTCACGAAATGGTCAAGAAATAAAGATTGATATATTGGAAGCCTATATTTGGACATCGGAATGGTTCCGGGTGAAATCGGCATTTTACCGGAGTACCGGGAGGTTACCGGAACCCCCCGGGAGGTTAATGGGCCTACATGGGCCAAGAGGGAGAAGAGGAAGGAGCAAGGAAGGGGCCGCGCTCCCCTCCCCCCTCCTAGTCCGAATAGGACAAGGGAAGGGGGGCGGCGCCCCCCCTTTCCTTCTCCTCCTCCCCTCTTTCCTCCTTCTCTCCTACTCCAACTTGGAAAAGGGGAGTCCTACTCCCGGTGGGAGTAGGACTCCCCCCTTGGCGCGCCCCCTTAGGCCGGCGGCCTCCTCCCCCTTGGCTCCTTTATATACGGGGGCGGGGGGCACCCCATAGACACACAAGTTGATCTACGGATCATTCCTTAGCCGTGTGCGGTGCCCCCTTCCACCATATTCCACCTCGGTCATATCGTCGCGAAGCTTAGGCGAAGCCCTGCGCCGGTAGAACATCAAGATCGTTACCACGCCGTCGTGCTGACGGAACTCTCCCTCGACACTCGGCTGGATCAGAGTTCGAGGGACGTCATCGAGCTGAACGTGTGCTGAACTCGGAGGCTCCGTACGTTCGGTGCTTGGATCGATCGAATCGTGAAGACGTACGACTACATCAACCGCGTTGTGCTAACGCTTCCGCTTACGGTCTACGAGGGTACGTGGACGAACACTCTCCCCTCTCGTTGCTATATCATCACCATGATCTTGCGTGTGCGTAGGAATTTTTTTGAAATTACTACGTTCCCCAACAGTGGCATCCGAGCCTAGGTTTTATGCGTTGATGTTATATGCATGAGTAAAACACAAGTGAGTTGTGGACGATATAAGTCATACTACCTACCAGCATGTCATACTTTGGTTCAGCGGTATTGTGAGATGAAGCGGCCCGGACCGACATTACGCGTATGCTTACGCGAGACTGGTTTCACCGTTACGAGCACTCGTGCTTAAAGGTGACTGGCGGGTGTCTCTCTCTCTCACTTTAGCTGAATCGAGTGTGGCTACGCCCGGTCCTTGTGAAGGTTAAAACGGAGTCAATTTGACAAACTATCGTTGTGGTTTTGATGCGTAGGTAAGAACGGTTCTTGCTAAGCCCGTAGCAGCCACGTAAAATATGCAACAACAAAGTAGAGGACGTCTAACTTGTTTTTGCAGGGCATGTTGTGATGTGATATGGTCAAGACGTGATGCTATATTTTATTGTATGATATGATCATGTTTTGTAACCGAAGTTATCGGCAACTAGCAGGAGCCATATGGTTGTCGCTTTTATTGTATGAAATGCAAACGCCCTGTAATTGCTTTACTTTATCACTAAGCGGTAGCGATAGTCGTAGAAGCAATAGATGGCGTAAACGACAACGATGCTACGATGGAGATCAAGGTGTCGCGCCGGTGACGATGGTGATCACGACGGTGCTTCGAAGATGGAGATCACAAGCACAAGATGATGATGGCCATATCATATCACTTATATTGATTGCATGTGATGTTTATCCTTTATGCATCTTATCTTGCTTTGATTGACGGTAGCATTTTAAGATGATCTCTCACTAAATTATCAAGAAGTGTTCTCCCTGAGTATGCACCGTTGCCAAAGTTCGTCGTGCCGAGACACCACGTGATGATCGGGTGTGATAAGCTCTACGTCCATCTACAACAGGTGCAAGCCAGTTTTTGCACATGCAGAATACTCAGGTTAAACTTGACAAGCCTAGCATATGCAGATATGGCCTCGGAACACGGAGACCGAAAGGTCGAGCGTGAATCATATAGTAGATATGATCAACATAATGATGTTCACCATTGAAAACTACTCTATCTCACGTGATGATCGGTTATGGTTTAGTTGATTTGGATCACGTGATCACTTAGATGACTAGAGAGATGTCTGTCTAAGTGGGAGTTCTTAAGTAATATGATTAATTGAACTTAAATTTATCATGAACTTAGTACCTGATAGTATCTTGCTTGTCTATGTTTGTTTGTAGATAGATGGCTCGTGCTGTTGTTCCGTTGAATTTTAATGCGTTCCTTGAGAAAGCAAAGTTGAAAGATGATGGTAGCAATTACACGGACTGGGTCCGTAACCTGAGGATTATCCTCATTGCTGCACAGAAGAGTTACGTCCTGGAAGCACCGCTGGGTGCCAGGCCTGCTGCTGATGCAACTAACGACGTTAAGAACGTCTGGCAGAGCAAAGCTGATGACTACTCTATAGTTCAGTGTGCCATGCTTTACGGCTTAGAACCGGGTCTTCAACGACGTTTTGAACGTCATGGAGCATATGAGATGTTCCAAGAGTTGAAGTTAATATTTCAAGCAAATGCCCGGATTGAGAGATATGAAGTCTCCAATAAGTTCTATAGCTGCAAGATGGAGGAGAATAGTTCTGTCAGTGAACATATACTCAGAATGTCTGGGTATAACAATCACTTGATTCAACTGGGAGTTAATCTTCCTGATGATAGTGTCATTGACAGAATTCTTCAATCACTGCCACCAAGCTACAAGAGCTTTGTGATGAACTATAATATGCAAGGGATGAACAAGACTATTCCCGAGCTCTTCGCGATGCTGAAAGCCGCGGAGGTAGAAATCAAGAAGGAGCATCAAGTGTTGATGGTCAACAAGACCACTAGTTTCAAGAAGAACGGCAAAGGGAAGAAGAAGGGGAACTTCAAAAAGAACGGCAAGCAAGTTGCTGCTCAAGAGAAGAAACCCAAGTCTGGACCTAAGCCTGAAACTGAGTGCTTCTACTGCAAGCAGACTGGACACTGGAAGCGGAACTGCCCCAAGTATTTGGCGGACAAGAAGGATGGCAATGTAAACAAAGGTATATGTGATATACATGTTACTGATGTGTACCTAACTAGAGCTCGTAGTAGCACCTGGGTATTTGATACTGGTTCTGTTGCTAATATTTGCAACTCGAAACAGGGACTACGGAATAAGCGAGCACTGGCCAAGGACGAGGTGACGATGTGCGTGGGAAACGGTTCCAAAGTCGATGTGATCGCCGTCGGCACGCTACCTCTACATCTACCATCGGGATTAGTTTTAGACCTGAATAATTGTTATTTGGTGCCTGCGTTGAGCATGAACATTATATCTGGATCTTGTTTGATGCGAGACGGTTATTCATTTAAATCAGAGAATAATGGTTGTTCTATTTATATGAGTAATATCTTTTATGGTCATGCGCCCTTGAAGAGTGGTCTATTTTTATTGAATCTTGATAGTAGTGATACACATATTCATAATGTTGAAGCCAAAAGATGCAGAGTTGATAATGATAGTGCAACTTATTTGTGGCACTGCCGTTTAGGTCATATCGGTGTAAAACACATGAAGAAACTCCATACTGATGGACTTCTGGAATCACTTGATTATGAATCACTTGGTACTTGCGAACCGTGCCTCATGGGCAAGATGACTAAAACACAGTTCTCCGGTACTATGGAGAGAGCAATAGATTTGTTGGAAATCATACATACAGATGTATGTGGACCGATGAATGTTGAAGCTCGTGGCGGATATCGTTATTTTCTCACCTTCACAGATGATTTGAGCAGATATGGGTATATCTACTTAATGAAACACAAGTCTGAAACATTTGAAAAGTTCAAAGAATTTCAGAGTGAAGTAGAAAATCATTGTAACAAGAAAATAAAGTTTCTACGATCTGATCGTCGAGGAGAATATTTGAGTTACGAGTTTGGTTTACATATGAAACAATGCGGAATAGTTTCGCAACTCACGCCACCTGGAACACCACAACGAAATGGTGTGTCCGAACGTCGTAATCGTACTTTACTTGATATGGTGCGATCTATGATGTCTCTTACCGATTTACCGCTATCGTTTTGGGGTTATGCTTTAGAGACGGCCGCATTCACGTTAAATAGGGCACCATCAAAATCCGTTAAGACAACGCCTTATGAACTGTGGTTTGGCAAGAAACCAAAGTTGTCGTTTCTTAAAGTTTCGGGCTGCGATGCTTATGTGAAGAAACTTCAACCAGATAAGCTCGAACCCAAATCAGAGAAATGTGTCTTCATAGGATACCCAAAAGAAACTGTTGGGTACACCTTCTATCATAGATCCGAAGGCAAGACATTCGTTGCTAAGAATGGATCGTTTCTAGAGAAGGAGTTTCTCTCGAAAGAAGTGAGTGGGAGGAAAGTAGAACTTGATGAGATAACTGTATCTACTCCCTTATTGGAAGGTAGTTCATCACGAGAACCGGTTCCCGTGACAACTACACCAATTAGTGAGGAAGCTAATGATATTGATCATGAAACTTCAGATCAAGTATCTACTGAACCTCGTAGGTCTTCCAGAGTAAGATCCGCACCAGAGTGGTACGGTAATCCTATTCTGGAAGTTAAGTTACTTGACCATGATGAACCTACGAACTATGAGGAAGCGATGATGAGCCCAGATTCCACAAAATGGCTGGAAGCCATGAAATTTGAGATAGGATCCATGTATGAAAACAAAGTATGGACTTTGGTTGACTTGCCCAATGATCGGCAAGCCATTGAGAATAAATGGATCTTTAAGAAGAAGACTGACGCTGATGGTAATGTTACTGTCTATAAAGCTCGACTTGTTGCGAAAGGTTTTTGACAAGTTCAAGGGGTTGACTATGATGAGACTTTCTCACCCGTAGCGATGCTTAAGTCTATCCGAATCATGTTGGATATTGCTGCATTTCATGATTATGAAATTTGGCAAATGGATGTCAAGACTGCATTCTTGAATGGATTTCTAGAAGAAGAGTTGTATATGATGCAGCCGGAAGGTTTTGTTGATCCAAAAGGTGCTGACAAAGTGTGCATGCTCCAACGTTCCATTTATGGACTGGTGCAAGCATCTCGGAGTTGGAATAAACGTTTTCATAGTGTGATCAAAGCATATGGTTTTATACAGACTTTTGGAGAAGCCTGTATTTATATGGGTGGGAGCTCTGTAGCATTTCTAGTTTTATATGTTGATGACATATTATTAATTGGAAATGATATAGAATTTCTGGATAGCATAAAGGGATACTTGAATAAAAGTTTTTCGATGAAAGACCTCGGTGAAGCTGCTTACATATTAGGCATCAAGATCTATAGAGATAGATCAAGACGCTTAATAGGACTTTCACAAAGCACATACCTTGACAAAATTTTGAAAAAGTTCAAAATGGATCAGGCAAAGAAAGGATTCTTGCCTGTGCTACAAGGTGTGAAGTTGAGTCGAACTCAATGCCCGACCACAGCAGAAGATAGAGAGAAAATGAAAAATATTCCCTATGCTTCAGCCATAGGCTCTATCATGTATGCAATGCTGTGTACCAGACCTGACGTATGCTTAGCAATAAGCTTGGCAGGAAGGTAGCAAAGTAATCCAGGAGTGGATCACTGGACAGCGGTCAAGAACATCCTGAAATGCCTGAAAAGGACTAAGGATATGTTTCTCGTATATGGAGGTGACAAAGAGCTAGTCGTAAATGGTTACGTCGATGCAAGCTTTGACACTAATCCGGACGATTCTAAATCGCAAACCGGATACGTGTTTATATTAAACGGTGGAGCTGTAAGTTGGTGCAGTTCTAAACAAAGCGTCGTGGCGGGATCTACATGTGAAGCGGAGTACATAGCTGCTTCTGAAGCAGCAAATGAAGGAGTCTGGATGAAGGAGTTCATTTCTGATCTAGGTGTCATACCTAGTGCATCGGGACCAATGAAGATCTTCTGTGACAATACTGGTGCAATTGCTTTAGCAAAGGAATCCAGATTTCACAAGAGGACCAAGCACATCAAGAGACGCTTCAATTCCATTCGGGACCAAGTCCAAGTGGGAGACATAGAGATTTGCAAGATACATACGGATCTGAATGTTGCAGACCCGTTGACTAAGCCTCTCTCACGAGCAAAACATGATCAGCACCAAGACTCCATGGGTGTTAGAATCATTACTATGTAATCTAGATTATTGACTCTAGTGCAAGTGGGAGACTGAAGGAAATATGCCCTAGAGGCAATAATAAAGTTATTATTTATTTCCTCGTATCATGATAAATGTTTATTATTCATGCTAGAATTGTATTAACCGGAAACATGATACATGTGTGAATACATAGACAAAACTATAGTCACTAGTATGCCTCTACTTGACTAGCTCATTAATCAAAAGATGGTTATGTTTCCTGACCATAGACATGTGTTGTCATTTGATTAGTGGGATCACATCATTAGAAGAATGATGTGATTGACATGACCCATTCTGTTAGCCTAGCATTTGATCGTTTAGTATACTGCTATTGCTTTCTTCATGACTTATACAAGGTTCCTGCAACTATGAGATTGTGCAACTCCCGTTTACCGGAAGAACACTTTGTGTGCTACCAAACGTCACAACGTAACTGGGTGATTATAAAGGTGCTCTACAGGTGTTTCCGAAGGTTCATGTTGAGTTGGCATAATTCGAGATTAGGATTTGTCACTCCGATTGTCGGAGAGGTATCTCTGGGCCCTCTCGGTAATACTCATCACCTAAGCCTTGCAAGCATGTAACTAATGAGTTAGTTATGAGATGAAGTATTACAGAACGAGTAAAGAGACTTGCCGGTAACGAGATTGAACTAGGTTTTGAATACCGACGATCAAATCTCGGGCAAGTAACATACCGATGACAAAGGGAATAAAGTATGTTGTTATGCGGTTTGACCGATAAAGATCTTCGTAGAATATGTAGGAACCAATATGGACATCCAGGTCCCGCTATTGGTTATTGACCGAGAATGGTTTTAGGTCATGTCTACATAGTTCTCGAACCCGTAGGGTCCGCACGCTTAACGTTTCGATGACAGTTTTATTATGAGTTTATAAGATTTGATGTACCGAAGTTTTTTCGGAGTCCCGGATGTGATCACGGACATAACGAGGAGTCTCGGAATGGTCGAGACATAAAGATTGATATATTGGAAGCCTATATTTGGACATCGGAATGGTTCCGGGTGAAATCGGCATTTTACCGGAGTACCGGGAGGTTACCGGAACCCCCCGGGAGGTTAATGGGCCTACATGGGCCAAGAGGGAGAAGAGGAAGGAGCAAGGAAGGGGCCGCGCGCCCCTCCCCCCTCCTAGTCCGAATAGGACAAGGGAAGGGGGCGGCGCCCCCCCTTTCCTTCTCCTCCTCCCCTCTTTCCTCCTTCTCTCCTACTCCAACTTGGAAAAGGGGAGTCCTACTCCCGGTGGGAGTAGGACTCCCCCCTTGGCGCGCCCCCTTAGGCCGGCGGCCTCCTCCCCCTTGGCTCCTTTATATACGGGGGCGGGGGGCACCCCATAGACACACAAGTTGATCTACGGATCGTTCCTTAGCCGTGTGCGGTGCCCCCTTCCACCATATTCCACCTCGGTCATATCGTCGCGAAGCTTAGGCGAAGCCCTGCGCCGGTAGAACATCAAGATCGTCACCACGCCGTCGTGCTGACGGAACTCTCCCTCGACACTCGGCTGGATCGGAGTTCGAGGGACGTCATCGAGCTGAACGTGTGCTGAACTCGGAGGCTCCGTACGTTCGGTGCTTGGATCGGTCGGATCATGAAGACGTACGACTACATCAACCGCGTTGTGCTAACGCTTCTGCTTACGGTCTACGAGGGTACGTGGACGAACACTCTCCCCTCTCGTTGCTATATCATCACCATGATCTTGCGTGTGCGTAGGAATTTTTTTGAAATTACTACGTTCCCCAACACCATCCTCCTCCCCTCCTCCCCTCCTTCCCTCCCTCCTCCCTCCTCCCCTCCTTCCCACCTCCTCCCTCCTCCCCTCCTCCCCTCCTCCTCCTCACACTCCCCGTGGCCGCTGTCACCGCCATCGTCCTCCCTCCTCCTCCTCACACTCCCCGTGGCCGCCGTCACCG
>NC_041391.1:624422968-624473065 GCF_002162155.2 Triticum dicoccoides
AATTTGAATAAGTAATTTGAATAAAATAAAATATGAAATTGAAAAGAGTAAGTAAATGTAGGTCTTTTGAATAGAATATGAATTTTTTAGTAAATGTAGGTTTTTGTTTATATTTTGATTTAGGGTTTTCACCAAGTCCTAAGATGAGGATAATAGTGTTTTTGTTTATATTTTTAGTAAATGTAGTTTTTTTATTTGGATTTAGGGTTTTCACTATGTCCTAAGATGAGGATAATAGTGTTTTTGTTTATATTTTTAGTAAATGTAGGTTTTTGTTTATATTTTGATTTAGGGTTTTCACTACTCCTATTTTGAATGCTCAAATTGGTGAGCACTATTTTGAATTCTATTTTGTTTTTGCAGCCAGATCTCCATGTCGTCGTCGCCGTCGTCCCCGTCACAGGCCCCCTCCGTCCTCGAGGTGAGACTAGCCAAATCTCCATGTCAATATGAGTCCTATAAGATATTTTGAAATGTTTTTGTTCATATTTTCAACCATTGAAATGCAATGACCATCAAGTTTGAATGCAAATAGGATATTGATACATCCATTTTGCATCATGCTTTTATATCGATATTTATTGCATTATGGGTTGTTATTACACATTATGTCACAATACTTATGGCTATTCTATCTTATTTTACAAGGTTTAACATGAAGAGGGAGAATGCCGTCAGCTGGGATTCTTGGCTGGAAAAGGAGCAAATATTGGAAACCTATTCTGCACAACTCCAAAAGTCCTAAAACTCCACGGAAGTCATTTTTGGAATTAATAAGAATTATTGAGCGAAAGAAGTACCAGAGGGGGCCCACACCCTAGCCACGAAGGTGGAGGGCGCGTCCACCCTTACAGGGCGCGCCCCCTGCCTCGTGGGCCCCCTGGTGGCCCTCCAGTGCCCATCTTCTACTATATGAAGTCTCTTACCCTGGAAAAAGTCATAAGCAAGCTTACGGGACGAAACTCCGCCGCCACGAGGCGGAACCTGGGCGGAACCAATCTAGGGCTCAAGCGGAGCTGTTCTGCCGGGGAAACTTCCCTCCGGGAGGGGGAAATCATCACCGTCATCATCACCAACGATCCTCTCATCGGGAGGGGGTCAATCTCCATCAACATCTTCACCAGCACCATCTCCTCTCAAACCCTAGTTCATCTCTTATATTCAATCTTTGTACCCAAACCTCAGATTGGTACCTGTCAGTTACTAGTAGTGTTGATTACTCCTTGTAGTTGATGCTAGTTGGTTTATTCGGTGGAAGATTATTTGTTCAGATCCTTAATGCATATTAATACCCCTCTGATCATGAACATGAATATGCTTGGTGAGTAGTTATGTTTGTTCCTAAGGACATGGGTGAAGTCTCGCTATTAGTAGTCATGTGAATTTGGTATTCGTTCGATATTTTGATGAGATGTATGTTGTCTCTCCTCTACTGGTGTTATGTGAACGTCGACTACATGACACTTCACCATTATTTGGGCCTAGAGGAAGGTATTGGGAAGTAATAAGTAGATGATGGGTTGCTAGAGTGACAGAAGCTTAAACCCTAGTTTATGCATTGCTTCGTAAGAGGCTGATTTGGATCCACATGTTTCATGCTATGGTTAGGTTTACCTTAATACTTCTTTTGTAGTTGTAGATGCTTGCAATAGGGGTTAATCATAAGTGGGATGCTTTTCCAAGAAAGGGAAGTCGCAAAGCACCGGTCCACCCACATATCAAATTATCAAACTAACAAACGTGAATCATATGAGCGTGATGAAAACTAGCTTGACGATAATTCCCATGTGTCCTCGGGAGCGCTTTTCTCATTATAAGAATTTGTCCAGGCTTGTCCTTTGCTACAAAAAGGGTTGGGCCACCTTGCTGCACTTTATTTACTTTCGTTGCTTGTTACCCGTTACAAATTATCCTATCACAAAACTATCTGTTACCTACAATTTCAGTGCTTGCAGAGAATACCTTACTGAAAACCGCTTGTCATTTCCTTCTGCTCCTCGTTGGGTTCGACACTCTTACTTATCGAAAGGACTACGATAGATCCCCTATACTTGTGGGTCATCAGATATGTCCTCCGAGTGGCCTATGTTTTGCTGGAGTGTTGATTAATTTTCGTTCCGGCAAATTTCAGGCGCTCGATATGTCCTTTTTTAGCAAAGGTCATGCCGGATTTTTCCGTGAATTTTGGCATGACTTGTGCTAGAATATGTAGGAAATATCAAGTGGCTTGGATTTTCTAGAAAGATAATTAAACGACATTTTGGGTTGACTTTAAGTCTACCGAGGCTCCATACATGACAATCAAAAAATGAGTGAGGGAGTAAGTCTGCACCATATATGAGACAGGAAGAAACCCGACTGTTGTCGTGGGGGTCGTTTCTCCTTCATCTCCTTGTGCTAGACCTTTGTTAGGCACTAGGGGAAGGAGGAGTAACGACCATCACCGACGGTCGAAAAATCAGTGAGGGAGTGTGTCCGCCATATATGAGAGAACGAAGAAGAATGTCGATTGTTGTCGTGGGGGTCGCTTTTCCTTCGTTCCCGTGTGCTAGACATTTGGGTTTAATGCACTCAGGGACGAAGGGAGGAGCGACCATCATCAACGGTCGAATATATACACCACGTGAGATGAGAGTTTTAAAAAAAGACTCGATGGACCGATAGTCAACCCGTGCTGATTAATAATGATCTAATTTAGTTTTTGTAGTACATATATTGAATTTTAGAAGTTTAATCTTTGAATTATGAACATAGGAAATGTCGTCGGACGAAAGTCCCGCGGAGTGCTCCTGGTGCGGCGACAACCGGGGTTTCTGCGACAGGCACCACTTGGTAAAAGGTCGGCGCTTCAGCATTAAGCTCGAGGAGGCCTTCGATTATGAAACGGTACGCTACGATGCAAAGTGTTTTTTTTTTCATAATTAAGCTTGACTACTACTACTTCAACGTGTAATTTTTGTCTTTTACAATTCGACTAGCTTATCCCATGCCTTGCAAGACTCTATGTCTTGGATAGGATGGGTTTTGAAGATCATGAGAGGAATGAAACAAGGAAAATTCACCTAAGGACCCATCATGGTATGGATTTTTAGGTAAATCTATACAATTCTGAGAGCATGTCCAATTTTGGTTGCCCGGATTGGGAAGCACTTTGCAAGATGTATGATTTTCAAGAGGGTATGTTTGTCACCGTGGATCTTGGTGATCCTGACATCGAGGTAGACAATTTGGACATTTGGGTTCTTGTTGATACGCTTCCAATTCTACGGCCATGTGAGTTTCTCAAACATAGTTATTAAGTAATTTATATTGTTTATTTCAAAATAGTTGACAGCTTATTTCCATTGATAACTTATTTTCATTCTTCAAAGAATGTGCGGAAGATGGTAGACAGAACCTACTACACCAATGGCTCTGAGTTAACTTATCAGGAGAAAAATCATCTGGTCGCATTTTGTACCGATCTTGAGAATTACAATGTCTATTATCAAACTCCTCCACATTATGGTCAATATGTGCCACCAGTGCACGTGTTGAACTATGCTAACACCCATGGAGATCTAATGGTAAATTTTTTTAGTATTACGACATATGTGCATCTTTTGCATAAATTCTTCTAAAACTGAACTACATTGCTAACTACGAAGTTATTACTATGTTTTTCAACATATAATCCCGCAGGAGTGTGTGCCTCATCTGATGTTTCGGAAAGGTCGCCTTGATGTTTTGAATATACAGCCAGGTCATCCTACGAATCACTCCTGTTCATATCGGATTTCTAAAAGCAATGAAGACATGACAATCAAAGATTGAAACAAATGTATGGTCACTCGTAAGGAGGTACTTGGAAGCAACATTAGGCGAAGTGCAAGACTAGGAGACATGATAATCTCTCCATTCTCCATAATGGAAAGTCAGGGCCTATCTTGTTTTATGCTATTTTACCTAAGAGAAGGTAGTAGGTTCTAGCTAATACTCATGATCATGTGCGATCATGTGCTAAGAACAACTAAGTAGGATTGGTTAGATGACTATGATGATGATGTGGTATCGAGTAGAAGTTGTATGATCGATGATGATGAGTATGACTTGTTATTATGATCGATGATGCATGATGCTAAGTTGTTATATGAGCATGATGAGTTATTATATATATCAGTAGGTGAAATGAACATGGAATAGATTCAAGTGGAAGCAGCATGTGGTGCACATCGGAAGTACTACTAATCAGAAGTTTGGATTAGTAGTACTTTCGATGTGCACCACATGCTGCCTCCACTTGAATCTATTCCATGTTCATTTCACCTACTAGTATATATAATAACTAATCATGGTCATCAAATCATATGATGAAAGTATTGTATATAAAACCACAACGAAAATAAGCTGTATTTTGAAAAATACAGGAAAAGTTAGCAGCATCGCTTTTCAGAAGAAACGCTATTGCTACTTTCTATTATCTGTAGCGCTCTACCAAATAAAGCGTTACTGCTAACTTGGTATAGCAGTAGTGCTAGCATTCCAGCGCTACTGCTAACAGTTAGCTGTAGCGCCTTAGTGGTAGCGCTTGTACAAGCACTACTGCTAGCTACAAAACAAGCGCTACTACTAGGGTTTTCCCTAGTAGTGACGCAAAGGAACCCTGCTGCAATTGGTAGCGCCCATGTTCTGTTTCGAGTCCGCTTAGCAGTTCAGGTGGCTGCACTAAGAGTGGCAAGGTGTCCTGCCGGCAACGACACCCCTAGCAGGCTGCTAAGGATCCGATCCTCAAAGCGCTCGCGGCAAGGGTGCGCACGCCCACAAACCTATCCAACTAAGCATAGGGTGTAGTAAATATAAAGAGAGATCAAACAGGAAGATAACATGCGTTCAGTTCAAAGCACAGGAAGTTATATTACATCAGTGGTTGTCGCAGTTCTAACTTAAGATGAAATCGTCTTGGCTACGAATTCGCAACGGCGATGAGAAATGCAGCGGCTAATCCCGGCGCTGGCCCTCCAACCTCTTGACTCCGTCAATGCAGCTGATGATGGGCTCGACAAGCTCTTCGAGCGCCTTGATGTCCGCATCCTTTGGCAAGCTCTCAAGCACGTTGGCGAAGTCGACATTGGGGCTCCAATACGCCACATTGGTGAGCACCTTGAGAAGGGCGCCCCGGCAAAGCTTCCGGGCCTCGTTGGCCAGATGAGTCTCTCGGTTGGAGTGGAGCAGCACCAGGGTGTCGAGGACGCCCTCAAAGAATAGGGTCAGCCTGGCACTCTGGCTCACCCTCTCTGCCTGGGAGAACCTGAAGTTTGGCATGCCCATGATAGACAGTTACGTGGTGAGCCTCTCCGCAACGTCAACAAGGCGGTTGTTCCAAAGCCTCGTGCCGTCCACAAAGTCGTTGTGGGTGGCGGCGACACTCTGCAACAGCTGTTTCTCATCCTTGAGGTCCTTGACCAGGGCCTTTTCACGGGCCCTGGTCTCCGTGAGTGTCCCCTCCAAGGTGTCTAGCTTCAGCTTTAGATTGGCGATGGAATCGTTGGCCTCAGAGAGTAGCTTAGTCTTGTCAGAGATGGTGACCTGCAAATCCGCCAAGGTGCGGACAGTCATGTCCCTGTTGTTCTTCTGTGTCAAGATCTCCTTCTTCAGCTCCTCCAGCTTCTCCACCTTGCCGACCAGCTCATTCTTGGCAGCCTTTGTGGCCTCAGCACCGTCGACGGACTCATTTAACTTGCCGGCATGGTCCAGGGCCAGAGCATCAACTGTGCTTTTGTGCTCTTGCTTCAGCTCCTGGGTCCGCTGCGCGACAAGCTTTTTGACCTCTTCGTCCTTGCCGTGGAGCTTGGCGGCAAGCGCCTCTTCATGAGCAACAAGGTCTTCTTCTTGGGCATCAAGCAGAACGCGGCGCTACCTCTGCTCAGCTTCATCCTTGGCGGCCTGTGCAGTCGCCACCTCTTGGGCCTTCTTGATGTCAGCCTGCTTCAGGAGGAGCTCCTGCCAGCGCTTGCCCAGCTAGTCCTGGGCGGCCTTCAGATCCTGCTAGGCCTTGGGGAACCAGGCCTGCATCTGAGCAACGTCCTCTTGGAAGTCTGCTTCTTCCTTGTCCACGAACGCCATCCTGGAGTCCGCTTTATCCTTGCGGGCGTGGTAGAGCACCTGAAGCTTTTGGAAATTGGCGCTCATGGCCTGGAGGAGCTGGTCTTCTTTGGATCCATTGATGCTGGCGCTCGGCTGATCGACAACTTGGAACCCGGCAATGGCAAGGACCATGTCGTCAAACACCTCCCCTTTGGTTAGCACTCCGGTGTTTTCCGTCCCTAGGATGCTGACGAATAGGTCATCACCCACCTTCAAGTACTTGCTCGAGGTGGGGGCTGTAGAGGATGAGGGTTGGTCATCGACCACCTTC
Organism: Triticum dicoccoides; assembly: GCF_002162155.2. Lineage (NCBI taxonomy): Eukaryota > Viridiplantae > Streptophyta > Magnoliopsida > Poales > Poaceae > Triticum > Triticum dicoccoides. Next base: position 624,429,363 of record NC_041391.1, read on the forward strand.
TCCTCGGCAGCTGAGGGCTCCGGGACTGGTCCAGCGCTAGGCGCTCCTGCGGCAAAGTTGTCGTCAGTATGGTCACCAGTTTCCTTGCTGGCCTCCCCGGCAGACCCCTTGGCGGCCTCCTCGGCAGCAGCCCTGACGGGTTCCTCGGCAGTACCCTTGGCGGCTTCCTCGGCAGCAATTTTGGCGGCCTCAGCTTCGGCATCCTTGGCGGTCTCCTCAATGATAGCATCGACGTATGTCTGGTCCGTCGAGAGAGGGTCTGGAAACCAAAAAGGAGAATGAGGCACAACCAAAATCGAAGCTCAGAACAGGGAAATAGAAAGAAAATCGCATGGCGAAGGTGGAAGGAGACAGGAGGCAGGCGGCCTACCTGTGACAAGGTGAGGCGGAGTGGTTCCCTCCTCGGCAAAGCTTGTTGGCGGGGGAGAGCCGCCGGCACCTGTGCTCGCCATTCCTTCCTCCATGCGTATGGGCTCGTCGGTGGGGCCCTTGCCGGGGACCCCCCCCCTCTGGGTGGCATGGTCAACGGGGGCGACATGTCAGGGGTGGCCCTCAGCGGCTCCTCCTATTGCCACTCTCCTCCTGCGAGCCCGGCAAAGTCAGTGCTGAAGATGCACACTCCGACGCCCACCAGCGGGAAATGAGTAACAGACTCACGCTGGGGGCTGGAATGGGGGCTGCGTTGAGGGCTGGCATCCGAGTTGATCATGATCGTCACTGGCGCACGTGAAGTGCTTGCCGGGGGATCGTCGCCCGTCGAGGCCTTGGCTCACTTCACCATCCTCTGAGCCAGCGTCTCCATATCACTGTGAATACAAGATCGAGTCAGGATAAAATAACCCAAATGGAGGATCAGGGAATGAATAAGGAGGTGATACGTCCATTTTGCATCATGCTTTTATATCAATATTTATTGCATTATGGGCTATTATTACACGTTATGTCACAATACTTATGGCTATTCTCTCTTATTTTACAAGGTTTACATGAAAAGGGAGAATGCCAGCAGCTGGGATTCTGGGATGGAAAAGGAGCAAATATTAGAGACCTATTCTGCACAACTAAAAAAGTCATGAAACTCCAGAAAGTCATTTTTGGAATTAATAATAAATATTGAGCGGAACAAGTACCAGAGGGGGCCCACACCCTGGCCACGAGGGTGGGGGGCGCGCCCTACCCCTGGGCGCGCCCTCCTACCTCGTGGGCCACCTGGCAGCCCTCCGGTGCCCATCTTCTGCTATATGAAGTCTTTTACCCTGGAAAAAAAATAAGAAGCAAGCTTTCGGGACGAAACTCCACCGCCACGAGGCGGAACCTTGGCAGAACCAATCTAGGGCTCTGGCAGAGCTGTTTTGCTAGGGAAACTTCCCTCCGGGAGGGGGAAATCATCACCAACGATCCTCTCATCGGGAGGGGGTCAATCTCCATCAACATCTTCACCAACACCATCTCCTCTCAAACCCTAGTTCATCTTTTGTATCCAATCTTTGTACCAAAACCTTAGATTGGTACCTGTGGGTTGCTAGTAGTGTTGATTATTCCTTGTAGTTGATGCTAGTTGGTTTATTCGGTGGAAGATCATTTGTTCATATCCTTAATGCATATTAATACCCCTCTGATTATGCACATGAATATGCTTTGTGAGTAGTTACGTATGTTCCTGAGGACATGGGTGTAGTCCTGCTATTAGTAGTCATGTGAATTTGGTGTTCATTCGATATTTTGATGAGATGTATGTTGTCTCTCCTCTACTGGTGTTATGTGAACGTCGACTACATGGCACTTCACCATTATTTGGGCCTAGAGGAAGGCATTGAGAAATAATAAGTAGATGATGGGTTGCTAGAGTGACAGAAGCTTAAATCCTAGTTTATGTGTTGCTTCGTAAGGGGATGATTTGGATCCATATGTTTCATGCTATGGTTAGGTTTACCTTAATACTTCTTTTGTAGTTGCGGATGCTTGCAATAGGGGTTAATCATAAGTGGGGTGCTTGTCCAAGAAAGGGCATTACCCAAGCACCGGTCCACCCACATATCAATATATTAAAGTGACGAACGCGAATCATATGAGCGTGATGAAAACTAGCTTGACGATAATTCCCAGGTGTCCTCGGGAGCGTTTTCTCATTATAAGAACTTGTCTAGGCTTGTCCTTTGCTACAAAAAGGATTGGGCCACCTTGCTGCACCTTATTTACTTTCATTGCTTGTTACCCGTTACAAATTATCTTATCACAAAACTATCTGTTACCTACAATTTCAGTGCTTGCAGAGAATACCTTACTAAAAACCGCTTGTCATTTGCTTCTGCTCCTCGTTGGGTTCGACACTCTTAATTATCGAAAGGACTACGATAGATCCCCTACACTTGTGGGTCATCAAGACTCTTTTCTGGCGCCATTGCCGGGGAGTGAAGCGCCTTTGGTAAGTGGAACTTGGTAAGGAAACATTTATATAGTGTGCTGAAATTTACTGTCACTTGTTACTATGGAACATAATCCTTTGAGGGGCTTGTTCGGGGTATCTTCACCCCGACCAGTAGAGAAAAGAGTTGCTCCTCAACCTACTAAACCTACTGAAAATGTCTACTTTGAAATTCCTTCGGGTATGGTAGAGAAACTGCTAGCTAATCCCTTTTGCAGGAGATGGAACATTGCATCCTGATTTACACTTAATCTATGTGGATGAAGTTTGTGGATTTTTTAAGCTTGCAGGTATGCCCGATGATGTTATCAAGAAGAAGGTCTTCCCTTTATCTTTGAAGGGAGATGCATTGACATGGTATAGGCTATGTGATGATATGGGATCATGGGACTACAAACGATTGAAATTGGAATTTCACCGGAAGTTTTATTCTATGCATCTTGTTCATCGTGATCGTAATTATATATATAATTTCTGGCCTCACGAAGGAGAAAGCATCGCTCAAGCTTGGGGGAGGCTTAAGTCAATGTTATATTCATGCCCCAATCATGAGCTCTCAAGAGAAATGATTATTCAAAAAATTTATGCTCGGCTTTCTCTCAACAATCGCTCCATGCTCGATACTTTTTGTGTTGGGTCTTTTATGATGAAGACTATTGAATTCAAATGGGATTTATTGGAAAGAATTAAACGCAACTTTGAAGATTAGGATTCCGACGAAGGTAAGGAGTCAGGTATGACACCTAAGTTTGATTGTGTTAAATCTTTTTTGGATACCGATGCTTTTCGTGGATTTAGCACTAAATATGGACTTGACTCTGAGATAGTAGCTTATTTCTGTGAATCATTTGCTACTCATGTTGACCTCCCTAAGGAGAAGTGGGTTAAATATAATCATCCCTAAAGTAAAAGTAGTTGCACCTATTACAGTTGAAGAAAAGACCATCACTTATAATGATCCTATTGTTCCTTCCACTTATACTGAGAAACCACCTTTCCCTGTTAGGATAAAGGATCATGCTAAAGCTTCAACTATGGTTTTTAAGAGTAATACTAGAACATATACACCTACCGAGCAAATTAAAGTTGAACCTAGTATTGCTATGGTTAAAGATCTCTTGGCTGATAATATTGATGGGCATGTTATTTATTTCTGTGATGCAGCTGCTAGAATTGCTAGACCCGATGCTAAGAAACATAGACCTGTTGTAGGCATGCCTGTTATTTCTGTTAAAATAGGAGATCATTGTTATCATGGCTTATGTGATATGGGTGCTAGTGCTAGTGCAATACCTCATTCTTTATATGAAGAAATTATGCATGACATTGCACCTGCTGAGATAGAAGATATTGATGTTACAATTAAGCTTGCCAATAGAGATACTATTTCACCAATTGGGATTGTTAGATATGTTGAAGTCTTGTGTGGGAAAGTTAAATATCCTGCATATTTTCTTGTTCTTGGTTCCCCACAAGATGACTTTTTTCCCATTATATTTGGTAGACCCTTCTTGAATACTGTTAATGCTAAGATAGATTGCGAAAAGGATGTTGTTACCATTGGTTTGGGAGATATGTCTCATGAGTTTAATTTTGCTAAATTTCATAGACAACCCCATGATAAAGAATTGCCTAGTAAGGATGAAATTATTGGTCTTGCTTCTATTGCCGTGCCTCCCAATGATCCTTTAGAACAATATTTACTAGACCATGAAAATGATATGTTTATGAATGAAAGAAGGGAAATAGATGAAGTATTCTTTAAACAGGGACCTATTTTGAAACATAACTTTCCTGTTGAAATCTTAGGGGATCCTCCACCACCGTGATCCCGTGTTTGAGCTTAAACCATTACCTGATACTCTTAAATATGCTTATCTTGATGAAAAGAAGAGATATCCTGTTATTATTAGTGCTAACCTTTCAGAGCAGGAAGAGGAAAGATTATTGAAAACTCTGAAGAAGCACCGTACTACTATTGGATATACTCTTGATGATCTTAAGGGCATTAGTCCCACTCTATGCCAACAAAAAATAAAATTGGAGGAAGACGCCAAACCAGTTATTGATCACCAACGGCGATTAAATCCTAAGTTGAAAGAAGTGGTAAGAAAAGAAATACTAAAGCTCCTCGAGGCAGGTATAATTTATCCCGTTGCTGATAGTCAGTGGGTAAGTCCTGCCTATTGTGTCCCTAAGAAGGGTGGTATTACTGTCGTTCCTAATGATAAAGATGAATTGATCCCACAGAGAATTATTACAGGTTATAGGATGGTAATTGATTTCCGCAAATTAAATAAAGCTACTAAAAAGGATCATTACCCTATACCTTTTATTGATCAAATGCTAGAAAGACTATCCAAACATACACATTTTTGCTTTCTAGATGGTTACTCTGGTTTCTCTCAAATACCTGTCTTAGCAGAGGATCAAGAAAAGACCACTTTTACTTGCCCTTTCGGTACTTTTGCTTATATACGTACGCCATTTGGTTTATGTAATGCACCTGCTACCTTTCAAAGATGCATGATGGCTATATTATCTGACTTTTGTGAAAAGATTTGTGAGGTTTTCATGGATGATTTGTCAGTTTATGGGTCTTTTTTTGATGATTGTTTGAGAAACCTTGAATGACTTTTGCAGAGATGTGAAGATACTAGTCTCGTCTTGAATTGGGAGAAGTGCCACTTTATGGTTAATGAAGGCATCGTTTTGGGGCATAAAATTTCTGAAAGAGGTATTGAAGTTGATAAAGCTAAAGTTGGTGCTATTGAAAAGATGCCGTGTCCCAAGGACATTAAAGGTATAAGAAGTTTCCTTGGTCATGCTGGTTTTTATAGGAGGTTCATTAAGGACTTTTCTAAAATTTCTAGGCCTCTGACTAATCTATTGCAAAAAGATATTCCTTTTGTCTTTGATGATGATTCTGTAGAAACATTTGAAGTACTTAAGAAAGCCTTGATTTCTGCACCTATTGTTCAGCCACCTGATTGGAATTTACCCTTTGAAATTATGTGTGATGCTAGTGATGATGTTGTAGGTGTTGTTCTAGGACAAAGAGTTGATAAGAAACTAAATGTTATTCAATATGCTAGTAAAACTCTAGACACTGCCCAGAGAAATTATGCTACTACTGAAAAAGAATTCTTAGCATTTGTATTTGCTTGTGATAAGTTCAGGCCTTATATCGTTGATTCTAAAGTAACTATTCATAGTAATCATGCTGCTATTAAATATCTTATGGAAAATAAAGATGCTAAACCTAGACTTATTAGATGGGTTCTCTTGCTACAAGAATTTGATTTGCATATTATTGATAGAAAGGGAGCTGAGAACCCCGTTGCAAACAACTTGTCTAGGTTAGAGAATGTTCTTGATGACCCACTACCTATTAATGATAGCTTTCCTGATGAACAATTAGCTGTCATAAATGCTTCTCGTACTGCTCCATGGTATGCTGATTATGTTAATTACATTGTTGCTAAATTTATACCATCTAGTTTCACATACCAGCAAAAGAAAAAGTTCTTTTATGATTTAAGACATTACTTCTGGGATGACCCACACCTTTATAAAGAAGGAGTAGATGGTGTCATTAGATGTTGTGTACTTGAGTATGAACATGAACAGATCCTACGCAAGTGTCACTCCGAGGCATATGGAGGACACCACGCTGGAGATAGAACTGCACATAAGGTATTGCAATCTGGTTTTTATTGGCCTACTCACTTCAAAGATGCTCATAAGTTTGTCTTGTCTTGTGATGAATGTCAAAGAATTGGTAATATTAGTAGATGTCAAGAAATGACTATGAATTATTCTCTTGTTATTGAACCATTTGATGTTTGGGGCTTTGATTTTATGGGACCGTTTCCTGCCTCTAATGGGTATACACATATTTTAGTTGCTGTTGATTACGTTACTAAGTGGGTAGAAGCTATTCCGACTAGTAGTGCTGATCATAACACCTCTATTAAGATGCTTAAAGAAGTCATTTTTCCGAGGTTTGGTGTCCCTAGATACTTAATGACTGATGGTGGTTCACATTTTATTCATGGTGCTTTTCGTAAAATGCTTGCTAAGTATGATGTTAATCATAGAACTGCATCTCCATATCACGCACAGTCTAGTGGTCAAGTAGATTTGAGTAATAGAGAGCTCATATTAATTTTGCAAAAGATTGTTAATAGATCTAGAAAGAATTGTTCCAAGAAACTAGATGATGCATTATGGGCTTATAGAACTGCATATAAGAATCTTATGGGTATGTCTCCATATAAAATGGTTTATGGAAAAGCTTGTCACTTACCTCTCGAACTAGAACATAAGGCATATTGGGCTATTAAAGAGCTCAACTATGATTTCAAACTTGCCGGTGAGAAGAGGTTATTTGACATTAGCTCACTTGATGAATGGAGAACACAAGTCTATGAGAATGTCAAACTGTTTAAAGAAAAAGTTAAAAGATGGCATGACAAAAGGATGCAAAAGCGTGAGTTTAATGTAGGTGATTATGTGTTGCTTTTCAACTCTCGTTTAAGATTTTTTGCAGGAAAGCTCCTCTCTAAATGGGAAGGCCCTTACGTTATTGAGGAGGTCTATCATTCCGGTGCCATAAACATCAACAACTTCGAAGGCGATCTTATCAGGTTGAAACTTTTTCACATAAGCATCGCAACTCCAAACTTTAAGAAATGACATCTTAGGTTTATTGCTAAACCATAGTTCATACGGTGTTGTCTCAATGGATTTAGATGGTGCCCTATTTAACGTGAATGCAGCTATCTCTAATGCATAACCCCAAAACGATATTGGTAAATCGGTAAGAGACATCATTGATCGCACCATATCAAATAAAGTGCGGTTATGACGTTCGGACACACCGTTACGCTGCGGTGTTCCAGGTGGCACGAGTTTGCGAAACTATTCCACATTATTTTAACTGAAGGCCAAACTCGTAACTCAAATATTCATCTCCACGATCAGATCCAGAAACTTTATTTTGTTGTTACGATGATATTCCACTTCACTCTGAAATTCTTTGAACCTTTCAACTATTTCAGACTTATGTTTCATCAAGTAGATATTCCCATATCTGCTCAAATCATCTGTGAAGGTCAGAAAATAATGATACCTGCCACGTGCCTTAATACTCATTGGTCTGCATACATCAGTATGTATTCTTTCCAACAAGTCAGTAGCTCGTTCCATTGTTCTGGAGAGCGGAGTTTTAGTCATCTTGCCCAAAAGGCACGGTTCGCAAGCATCAAATGATTCATAACCAAGTGATTCCGAAAATCCATCTTTATGGAGTTTCTTCATGCGCTTTACACCGATATAACCCAAACGGCAGTGCCACAAATAAGTTGCACTATCATTATTAACTTTGCATCTTTTGGCATCAATATTATGAATATGTATATCACTACGATCGAGATCCAACAAACTATTTTCATTGGGTGTATGACCATTGAAGGTTTTATTCATGTAAACAGAACAACAATTATTCTCTGACTTTAAATGAATAACCTTATTGCAATAAACATGATCAAATCATATTCATGCTCAACGCAAATGCCAAATAACATTTATTTAGGTTTAACACTAATCCCGAAAGTATAGGGAGTGTGTGATGATGATCATATAAATCTTGGAACTACTTCCAACACTCATCGTCACTCCCCCTCAACTAGTCTCTGTTTATTATGTAACTCCTGTTTCGAGTTACTAATCTTAGCAACCGAACAAGTATCAAATACTCAGGGGCTACTATAAACACTAGTAAGGCACACATCAATAACCTGTATATCAAATATACCCTTGTTCACTTTGCCATCCTTCTTATCCACCAAATATTCAGGGCATTTCCGTTTCCAGTGACCATTTCCTTTGCAGTGTAAGCACTCAGTTTCAGGATTTTGTCCAGCTTTGGGCTTCTTCGCGGGAGTGACAACTTGCTTGTCATTCTACTTGAAGTTCCCTTTCTTTCCCTTTGCCCTTTTCTTGAAACTAGTGGTCTTGTCAATCATCAACACTTGATGCTCTTTCTTGATTTCCACCTTCGTTGATTTCAACATCACGAAGAGCTCGTGAATCGTTTTCGTCATCCTTTGCATACTATAGTTCATCACGAAGTTCTACTAACTTGGTGATGGTTACTAGAGAACTCTGTCAATCACTATCTTATCTGGAAGATTAACTCCCACTTGATTCAAGCGATTGTAGTACCCAGACAATCTGAGCACATGCTCACTACTTGAGCAATTTTCCTCCATCTTTTAGCTATAGAACTTGTTGGAGACTTCATATCTCTCAACTCGGGTATTTGCTTGAAATATTAACTTCAACTCCTGGAACATCTCATATGGCCCATGACGTTCAAAGCGCCTTTGAAGTCCCGATTCTAAGCCGTTAAGCATGATGCACTAAACTATCAAGTAGTCATCATACTGAGCTAGCCAAACGTTCATAACGTCTGCATCTGCTCCTGCAATAGGTCCGTCACCTAGCGGTGCATCAAGGACATAATTCTTCTGTGCAGCAATGAGGACAATCCTCAGATCACGGATCCAATCCACATCATTGCTACTAACATCTTTCAACACAGTTTTCTCTAGGATCATATCAAAATAAACATATGAAAGCAACAACGCGAGCTATTGATCTACAACATAATTTGCAAAATACTACCAGGACTAAGTTCATGATAAATTTAAGTTCAATTAATCATATTACTTAAGAACTCCCACTTAGATAGACATCTCTCTAATCATCTAAGTGATCACGTGATCCAAATCAACTAAACCATAACCGATCATCCCGTGAAATGGAGTAGTTTTCAACGGTGAACATCACTATGTTGATCATATCTACTATATGATTCACGCTCGACCTTTCGGCCTCAGTGTTCCGAGGCCATATCTGCTTATGCTAGGCTCGTCAAGTTTAACCTGAGTATTCTGCGTGTGCAAAACTGGCTTGCACCCGTTGTAGATGGACGTAGAGCTTATCACACCCGATCATCACGTGGTGTCTGGGCACGACGAACTTTGGCAACGGTGCATACTCAGGGAGAACACTTTTATCTTGAAATTTAGTGATAGATCATCTTATAATGCTACCGTCAATCAAAGCAAGATAAGATGCATAAAAGATAAACATCACATGCAATCAATATAAGTGATATGATATGGACATCATCATCTTGTGCTTGTGATCTCCATCTCCGAAGCACCATCATGATCACCATCGTCACCAGCGCGACACCTTGATCTCCATCGTAGCATCATTGTCGTCTCACCAACTATTGCTTCTACAACTATCACTACAGCTTAGTGATAAAGTAAAGCAATTACAGGGCGATTGCATTGCATACAATAAAGCGACAACCATATGGCTCCTGCCAGTTGCCGTTACTCGGTTACAAAACATGATCATCTCATACAATAAAATATAGCATCATGCCTTGACCATATCACATCACAACATGCACTGCAAAAACAAGTTAGACGTCCTCTACTTTGTTGTTGCAAGATTTACGTGGCTGCTACGAGCTGAGCAAGAACCGTTCTTACCTACGCATCAAAACCACAACGATAGTTTGTCAAGTTAGTGTTGTTTTAACCTTCTAAAGGACCGGGCGTAGCCACACTCGGTTCAACTAAAGTTGGAGAAACTGGCACCCGCTAGTCACCTGTATGCAAAGCACGGCGGTAAACCAGTCTCGCGTAAGCGTACGCGTAATGTCGGTCTGGGCCGCTTCATCCAACAATACCGCCGAACCAAAGTATGACATGTTGGTAAGCAGTATGACTTGTATCGCCCACAACTCACTTGTGCTCTACTCGTGCATATAACATCTACACATAAAACCAGGCTCGGATGCCACTGTTGGGGAACATAGTAATTTCAAAAAAATTCCTACGCACACGCAAGATCATAGTGATGCATAGCAACAAGAGGGGAGAGTGTGTCCACGTACCCTCGTAGATCGAAAGCGGAAGCGTTAGCACAACGCGGTTGATGTAGTCGTACGTCTTCACGATCCAACCGATCAAGTACCAAACGCACGACACCTCCGAGTTCTGCACACGTTCAACTCGATGACGTCCCTCGAACTCTGATCCAGCCGAGCTTTGAGGGAGAGTTCCTTCAGCACGACGACGTGGTGACGATGATGATGTTCTACCGACGCAGGGCTTTGCCTAAGCACCGCTACAGTATTATCGAGGTGGAATATGGTGGAGGGGGGCACCGCACACGGCTAAGAGATCAATGATCAATTGTTGTGTCTACTGGTGCCCCCCGCCCCCGTATATAAAGGAGGGAGGGAGAGGCTGGCCCTAGAGGGGTTGCGCCAAGTGTGGGGAGTCCTACTAGGACTCCCAAGGCCTAGTAGGATTCCCTTTTCCTTTCCGGAGTAGGAGAGAAGGAAAGAGGGGGAGAGGGAGAATGAAAAGGGGGCTGCACCCTTGTCCAATTCGGACCAGAGGGGAGGCGCGCGCCTCCTTCCTTTTGGCCTCTCTCCTCTATTCCCGTATGGCCCAATAAGGCCCATATACTCCCCGGCGAATTCCCGTAACTCTCCGGTACTCCGAAAAATACCCGAATCACTCGGAACCTTTCTGATGTCCGAATATAGTCGTCCAATATATCGGTCTTTACGTCTCGACCATTTCGAGACTCCTCGTCATGACCCCGATCTCATCCGGGACTCCGAACTACCTTCGGTGCATCAAAACACATAAACTCATAATATAGCTATCATCGAACTTTAAGCGTGCGGACCCTACGGGTTCGAGAACTATGTAGACATGACCGAGACACGTCTCTGGTCAATAAGCAATAGCGGAACCTGGATGCTCATATTGGCTCCCACATATTCTACGAAGATCTTTATCAGTCAAACTGCATAACAACATACGTTGTTCCCTTTGTCATCGGTATGTTACTTGCCCGAGATTCGATCGTCGGTATCTCAATACCTAGTTCAATCTCGTTACCGGCTAGTCTCTTTACTCGTTCCGTAATATATCATCCTGTAACTAACTCATTAGTTACAATGCTTGCAAGTCTTATAGTGATGTGCATTACCGAGTGGGCCCAGAGATACCTCTCCGACAATCGAAGTGACAAATCCTAATCTCGAAATATGCCAACCCAACAAGTACCTTCGGAGACACCTGTAGAGCACCTTTATAATCACCCAGTTATGTTCTGACATTTAGTAGCACACAAAGTGTTCCTTCGGCAAACGGGAGTTGCATAATCTCATAGTTATAGGAACATGTATAAGTCATGAAGAAAGCAATAGCAACATACTAAATGATCAAGTGCTAAGCTAACCGAATGGGTTAAGTCAATCACATCTCATTTTCCTAATGATGTGATCCCGTTAATCAAATGACAATTCATGTCTATGGTTAGGAAACTTAACCATCTTTGATTAACGAGCTAGTCAAGTAGAGGCATACTAGTGACACCATGTTTGTCTAGGTATTCACACATGTATTATGTTTCCGGTTAATAAAATTCTAGCATGAATAATAAACATTTATCATGAAATAAGGAAATAAATAATAACTTTATTATTGCCTCTAGGGCATATTTCCTTCAAACATGTAATAACAGCCCATAATGCAATAAATATCGATATAAAAGCATGATGCAAAATGGACGTATCAACTCCCCCAGGCTTAGACCTCGCTTGTCCTCAAGCGGAATCCGATATCGAAAAATATGTACACATGTTTAGAGATAGAGGTGTCGATAAAATAAAATACGGACATGAGGGCATCATGATCATTCTTATAACAACAACATATTATATTTTGTCATATGATTCCTTATGGTCAAGTAACAAACTATTCACAATGTCTAGTATGATTCAGAAACTTCATTGAAAACTAACAAACTATAATCTCAGTCATTGAAGCAATTGCAATTTATCATAACATCGGAAAGAGTCAATATAAGAGCTTTTCAGCAAGTCCACATACTCAACTATCATTTAGTCTTCCACAATTGCTAACACTCACACAATACTTATGGTTATGGAGTTTTAATCCGACACAGAGAAAGATATGGGCTTATAGTGTTGCCTCCCAACCGTTTAGCTCAAGGGTAATGTCAACAATAATAGTTCATGCTAACTTACATCCAATTGGATATATATATTAGGATCTTTCCAACACGAGGTGCTTGCCAAAGGATAAAATGCAAAAAGGAAAGGTGAAGATCACCATGACTCTTGCATAATGTAAAAGATAGGCCCTTCGCAGAGGGAAGGAGAGGTTGTCATGTGCTTTTATGGTTGGATGCACGAAATCTTAATGCAAAAGAACGTCACTTTATATTGCCACTTGTGATGCGGACCTTTATTATGCTGTCTGTCACTTTTATTACTTCCATATCACAAGATCGTATAAAGCTTATTTTCTCCACACTAATAAGTCATACATATTTAGAAAGCAATTTTTATAGCATGCAACATGACAACTTACTTGAAGGATCTTACTCAATCCATAGGTAGATATGGTGGACTCTCATGGCAAAATTGGGTTTAAGGATGTTTGGAAGCACAAGTAGTATCTCTACTTGGTGCAAGGAATTTGGCTAGCATGAGGGGGAAAGGCAAGCTCAACATGTTGGACGATCCATGACAATATACTTTAATTAAGATGTGAGAAAACATATCCCATTAGGTTGTCTTCCTTGTCCAACATCAACTCTTTAGCATGTCATACTTTAATGAGTGTTCACAATCATAAACGTTGTCCAAGATAGTATATTTATATGTGGAAACCTCTCTTTCTTTATTACTTCCTATTAATTGCAACGATGCCCAAAACTATGTTTGCCAACTCTCAACAACTTTTAATCATCATACTCTTTATATGTGAAGTCATTACTCTCCATAAGATCAATATGATCTCTTTTATTTCTTTTTACTCTTTTATGCACTCAAGATCATAGCAAGATAGCAAAGCCCTTGACTCAACACTAATCTTTATTATATATAGCTCACGGACTCGATTACATAGAGGGATCATAAGGCAAAACTCAAAACTAATTCATATCAAAACTTTATTCTACTAGATCAAAATATTACCAAAAGGATCGAACTAAGATAAACAGTAAAGATAGGAGTGTGATGGTGATACGATACCGGGGCACCTCCCCCAAGCTTGGCAGTGGCCAAGGGGAGTGCCCATACCCATGTGATTATGTCCTCGGAGGTGGTGATGATGGAGTTGTTGATGATGTAAGCTTGCCGTCCGTCTTCCAAGGTATAGGCTCACCATCATAGAAGGATGATCGAGTCTCCGGGATCCTCAAATCTGCAGCCAAACTCATCCTCTTGAATCTATATTTATACTCATAGTTTTGGTTTTGAAGGTCATAGAGGTCTGGGCTTGGAGGTGCTCGATTTTCTCATGAAGCTTGAAGATGGTCTCCGCAATGTTCTTGGCGTCCAGCTTGTGGTTGTTGGTGAACTCCGCGATCATCATCTGGTTGGCGTTGAGTCCGCGTTCCACCATCCCTTGGCACTTGAAACCTTGTTTTTCCATTGTTTCGAGCTTTGTCTCCACGCTTCCGGTACTCCTTGGTCCCTCCACATCGCGCATGTGCAACACCCCCTCAAGCATCTCAATGGTTTGAGGGCGATGCAACACCTCCGCGAGGTAGGAGTTGATGACCCTCTCGAAAAACTTGTCCTTGGGGGCGCTTGAAGACGTCATGGTGCTCTAGATCTGTCAGAAAAACTGCTCGAAACAAAGATAGAGGATATTTGCGTGATACGGTGGTCAAAACCTTCGAGGGATTATATAATGAATTTTTACCCACCAAAAGAAGTATCGTGCAAGAAAACGGAGTCCGGAGAGTACACGAGGTCCCCACGAGGCAGGGGGCGCGCCCAGGGGATAGGGCGCGCCCTCCACCCTCATGGACGCCTCGTGTCCTTCCTAGACTACTTATTTTCCTATTTTCTTAAATATTCCAAAACGTAGAAAAATTGCTATTAGAACTGTTTTGGAGTCGGTTTACTTACCGTACCACATACCTATTCCTTTTCGGAGTCTGAATCATTCTGGAAAGTGTCCCTTATGTATTCCTCCGGGGTCACGGTTTCAATAATATTAGTTTCAACATTTATAGGATTACCTGAGATATAATGTTTCATCCCGTTCACCACCTTTGGATGTGTGGAGAAATGTGTCTTCATAGGATACCCAAAGGAAACTGTTGGGTACACCTTCTATCACAGATTCGAAGGCAAGACATTCGTTGCCAAGAATGGATCCTTTCTAGAGAAGAAGTTTCTCTCGAAAGAAGTTAGTGGAGAAAAGTAGAACTTGATGAGGTAATAGTACCTTCTCCCGAATTGGAAAATAGTTCATCACTGAAATCAGTTCCAGTGATTCCTACACCAATTAGTGAGGAAGTTAATGATGATGATCATGAAACTTCAGATCAAGTTACTATAGAACCTCGTAGGTCTTCCAAAGTACGGTCTGGACCAGAGTGGTACGGTAATCCTGTTCTGAAAGTCATGTTACTAGACCATGATAAACCTACGAACTATGAGGAAGCGTTGATGAGCCCAGATTCTGCGAAATGGCTGGAGGCCATGAAAACTGAGATAGGATCCATGTATGAGAACAAAGTGTGGACTTTGGTGGACTTGCCCGATGATCGGCAACCCATAGAAAATAAATGGATCTTCAAGAGGAAGACAGACATTGATAGTAGTGTTACTATCTACAAAGCTTGACTTGTCGCAAAAAGGTTTTCGACAAGTTCAAGGTGTTGACTACAATGAGATTTTCTCAATTGTAGCGATGCTTAAGTCTGTCCGAATCATGTTAGCAATTGCCACATTTTATGAAATCTGGCAAATGGATGTCAAAACTGCATTCCTTAATGGTTTTCTTAAATAAGAGTTGTATATGATGCAACCAGAAGGTTTTGTCAATCCTAAAGGTGCTAACAAAATGTGCAAGCTCCAGCGATCCATCTATGGACTGGTGCAAGCATCTCGGAGTTGAAATATACACTTTGATAAGTTGATCAAAGCATATAGTTTTATATGGACTTGCAATGAAGCCTGCATTTACAATGAAGTGAGTGGGAGCACTACAACCTTTCTGATAAGTATATGTGAGTGACATATTGTTGATCAGAAATGATGTAGAATTTTTCTGGAAAGCATAAAGAAGTGTTTGAAAGGAGTTCTTTAAAAGAAAGACCTCAGTAAAATCATTAAGACGCTTGATAAGATTTTCAATGAGTACATACCTTGACAAGATTTTGAAGTAGTTCAAAATGGAACAATCAAAGAAAGAGTTCTTGTCTGTGTTGCAACACTACTAGGGAAAAGCCTATACACAGAATCTTACCTGCAGCGCGCTTCAAAATACCACGCTACTGCTACTTAGCAGCAGCACGTGTCTGCCAAACGCGCTACTGACTTGGAAGTAGCAGTAGCGCATTTGTAGCCTACATCGCTACTGCTATAGTTGCCATGACCTTGGCCCCCCCGCTAGCTATAGCAGTAGCGCACTATACTGTAGAGCGCTACTGCTACTTAGGTTAGTTGTAGCGCGTTTTGTCAAACGCGCTACAACTATCCCTACCTTATCCCCACGGGAGGACCGGCCCTTCTCACTCACACTCTCACTCTCGCCCGCGTCAACCATCGTTGTCCGTCGCCGCCGCCGCCGCCGCCTTCGTTCGTCCACCGCCGAGGTACTCCCCTCCTTCCGTCCCTCCTCCATCCTCCTCGCACATCCTCCCCTCCGCCTGCGGCCGCCCCTCCCTCCTCCGCCGCCGCCCTCCTCCCTCCGCCTGCGGCCGCCCCTCCTCCCTCCTCCGCCGGCAGCCCTCCTCCCACCGCCCTCGACCTCGCCGCCCCTAGCTACCTCTCCGTCGCCCCCCACCCCCTGCCACTAGTTAGTACTAGATTTAGTAGTAGTAGATGTTAATTTAGGGTTAGCTAGTACTAGATGTTAATTTAGTAGTAGTAGATGTTAATTTAGCTTAGTTAGTACTAGATTTTTAGTAGTAGTAGTGGTAGTTGAACTACTTTAGTTGTAGTTGAACTAGTTTAGTAAGTAAATTAATAAACTAGTTGAACTAGTTGAATTAACAGAACTAATCTATTTTTAGTAAGATAATCAATATAACTAGTTGAACTACTTTATTTTTAGAAAGAACTAGTTTTTTCTATTTATAGTAAGTTTATATTTAGTAAGAACTAGTTGAATTAATAAAACTAGTTGAACATGTTTTGTTGCTAGTGATAACTTATATGGTTTCAGGTGACCTCCGTCGTCCCCGTCACCGACCCCCTCCGACATCCCCGCCGTCATCCCAGTCACCGACGTACCCCCTCCGGCATCGAGGTGAGACCAGCCACATATCCTTGTATATCTTGTGTTGTTGCTCAAATAGGATATGTGGTTGCCCAAGTGGCCGTTCATGTTCAGTTTACATCTCTGAGTGGCCTATGTTTTGTCGGAGTGTTGATTAATTTCCGTTCTGGCAAATTTCAGGCGCTCGATATGTCCTTTTTTAGCAAAGGTCATGCCGGATTTTGTCGTGAATTCTGACATGACTTGTGCTAGAATATGTACAAGTTTAATCTTTGAATTATGATTGTAGGAAATGTCGTCCTTGGACGACGACGGTCTCCCGGGGGAGTGTAGCTGGTGCCACGACGATCGAGGTATGTGCGACAGGTTCGTTCGGCTGGACGACGATCGGCGCTTCAGCATTAAGCTCGAGGAGACCTGCGATGTTCATATGGTACGCAATGACGACAATAGTTTTTTTCTCCATTAAGCATGACTTCAACTATTTCAACGTCTAATTTTCATATTTTACAATTCGACTAGCTTATCCCATGCCATGCAAGACGCTATGTCTTGGAGAGGATGGGTTTTGAAGACCATGAAAATTTCGAAACAAATAAAATACACCTAAGGACCCATCATGATATGGATTTTGAAGTAAATCTGTACAATGCTCAGAGCGTAACCCATTTTGGTTGCCAAAATTGGGAAGCACTTTGCAAAATGTATGGTTTTGATGAGGGTATGATTATCACCATGGATCTTGGTGATCCTGACAGCGAGGAAGACAATATGGACATTTGGGTCCTTGTTGATACGCTGCCGATTGTACCGCTGTGTGAGTTTCTCAAACATAGTTATTAACTAATTTATATTGTTTATTTCAAAATAGTTGATAGCTTATTTCCATTGACAGCTTATTTTGATTCTTCAAAGACTGTGCGGAAGATGGTAGATAAAACCCACTACACCAAAGGCACCCAATTAACGTATAAGGAGAAAAATCATCTGATCACATTTTGTACTCTTCTTGAGAATTACAATGCCTATTATCGAACTCCTCCAAATTATGGTGAATACGTGCCACTAGTGCATGTGTTGAACAACGATAACTTCTCTGGAGATACCCTGGTAAGATTTTTTACTATTACGACATTCGTGCATTTTTTGCATACTTCTAAAACTAGTACATCATTGCTAACTACAAAGTTATTATTATGTTTTTCAATAGAAACTCCCAATGGATTGTGTGCCTCATCTGATGTCTCTGCATGGTCGCGTCTCAGTTCTGAACATACTGCCAGGTAAATCTACGGAGCTCACCTGTGCATATCGGATTTCTAAAACCCGTGAACACATGATCATCAGAGAATGGAAGAAATGTATGGACATTCGCAAGGAGGTTCTTGGAAGTAACATTCAGCGAAAGGCAAGAATGGGAGACAGGCTAATCTCCATTCTCCATAATGGAGAGTCAGGGGCTATCTTGTGTTTTGTTATTTTACCTTAGAAAATGTAGTAGGTCTTAATCGAATGTAATAGGTCCTATGAGGTACAATATGTTTATTATGTGGTAATGTGTTAGAGTTGATAATGATGATCTTGAGGAGGTGTTATGTGATGTCAATGATGAAAACGATGATATTGAGGAGGTGTTATATGAAAATGATGTATTATGATGCTAAGTTGTTAATGATATGATGATGATGATATTATTATATCATTGGGTGAAAGAACCGCGGATTAGTTTCAAGTGGATGGACATCCACTTGAAACTAGTCCACGGTTCTTTCACCCCATGATGTAATAACTCATTATGATGTAAAAACAATTTCTAAATTCCTGTTGTATGAAAACTTGTGTAAAGGTGTATGAATACAACATGAAATAGAAAAGAAATAAAATACTAAATAATAGTAGTAGCGCGGGTTAGGAGAAGCGCTACTACTAATTAACAGTAGCGATCTTCTAAAGAACCGCTGCTACTAAGTCAATTTAGCAGTAGCGTGGGTCAAGCCGCGCTATTGCTAAGCATTAGCTGTAGCGCCTTATCAGTAGCGCTTCTGCCCGCGCTACTGATAGGCCCAAAACCCGCGCTGCTGCTAGGCTTTTCCCTAGTAGTGCAAAGGTATAAAATTGAGTAAGACTCAAATCCCGACCACGGCAGAAAATAGAAAGAGAATGAAAGTCATTCCGTATGCCTCAGTCATAGGTTCAATAAAAGTATGCCATGCTATGGACCAGACCTATTGTATACTATGCCTTGGTTTGGCAAGGTAGTACAATGGTGATCTAGGAGTAGATCACTTGACATTGGTCAAAATTATCCTTAGTGGAATAAGGATAGGTTTCTCGATTATGGAGGTGGCAAGAGGTTCGTCATAAAGGGTTACGTTGATGCAAGATTTGACACTGATCCAGATGACTCTAAGTCTCAATCTGGATACATATTGAAAGTGGGATCAATTAGCTAGAGTAGCTCCGTACAGAGCATTGTAGACATAGAATACTTTTGCAGAATACATACGGCTCTGAATGTGACAGACCCGTTGACTAAACTTCTCTCACGAGCAAAACATGATCACACCTTAGTACTCTTTCGGTGTTAATCACATAGCAATGTGAACTAGATTATTGACTCTAGTAAACCCTTTGGGTGTTGGTCACATGACGATGTGAACTATGGGTGTTAATCATATACAGATATGAATATTGGTGTTAAATCACATGGCGATGTGAACTAGATTATTGACTCTAGTGCACGTGGGAGACTGAAGGAAATATGCCCTAGAGGCAATAATAAAGTTATTATTTATTTTCTTATTTCATGATAAATATTTATTATTCATGCTAGAATTGTATTAACCAGAAACATAATACATGTGTGAATACATAGACAAACATGGTGTCACTAGTATGCCTCTACTTGACTAGCTCGTTAATCAAAGATGGTTAAGTTTCCTAACCATAGACATGAATTGTCATTTGATTAACGGGATCACATCATTAGGAGAATGATGTGATTGACTTGACCCATTCCGTTAGCTTAGCACTTGATTGTTTAGTATGTTTCTATTGCTTTCTTCATGACTTATACATGTTCCTATAACTATGAGATTATGCAACTCCCCTTTACCGAAGGAACACTTTGTGTGCTACCAAACGTCACAACATAACTGGGTGATTATAAAGGTGCTCTACAGGTGTCTCCGAAGGTACTTGTTGGGTTGGCGTATTTCGAGATTAGGATTTGTCACTCCGATTAGCGGAGAAGTATCTCTGGGCCCACTCGGTAATGCACATCACTATAAGCCTTGCAAGCATTGTAACTAATGAGTTAGTTACATGATGATGTATTATGGAACGAGTAAAGAGACTAGCTGGTAACGAGATTGAACTAGGTATTGAGATACCGACGATCGAATCTCGGGCAAGTAACATACCGATGACAAAGGGAACAACGTTTGTTGTTATGCGGTTTGACTGATAAAGATCTTCGTAGAATATGTGAGAGCCAATATGAGCAACCAGGTTTCGTTATTGGTTATTAACCGGAGACGTGTCTCGGTCATGTATACATAGTTCTCGAACCCGTAGGGTCCGCACGCTTAAAGTTTGATGACGGTTATACTATGAGTTTATGTGTTTTGATGTACCGAAGGTAGTTCGGAGTCCCTGTTGAGATCGGGGACATGACGAGGAGTCTCGAAATGGTCGAGATGTAAAGATCGATATATTGGACGACTATATTTGTACTTCGAAAAGGTTCCGAGTGATTCGGATATTTTTCGGAGTACCAGAGAGTTACGGGAATTCGCCGGGGAGTATATGGGCCTTATTGGGCCATACGGGAATAGAGGAGAGAGGCCAAAAGGAAGGAGGCGCGCGCCTCCCTCTGGTCCGAAATAGACAAGGGGTGCAGCCCCCTTTTCCATCTCCCTCTCCCCCTCTTTCCTTCTCTCCTACTTCGGAAAGGAAAGGGGAATCCTACTAGGACTTGGGAGTCCTAGTAGGACTCCCCACACTTGGCGCAACCCCTCTAGGGCCGGCCTCTCCCTCCCTCCTTTATATACGGGGGCAGGGGGGCACCAGTAGACACAACAATTGATCATTGATCTCTTAGCCGTGTGCGGTGCCCCCCTCCACCATATTCCACCTCGATAATACTGTAGCCGTGCTTAGGCAAAGCCCTGCGTCGGTAGAACATCATCATCGTCACCACGTCGTCGTGCTGAAGGAACTCTCCCTCAAAGCTCGGCTGGATCAGAGTTCGAGGGACGTCATCGAGTTGAACATGTGCAGAACTCGGAGGTGTCATGCGTTTGGTACTTGATCGGTTGGATCGTGAAGACGTACGACTACATCAACCACGTTGTGCTAACGCTTCCGCTTTCGATCTACAAGGGTACGTGGACACACTCTCCCCTCTTGTTGCTATGCATCACTATAATCTTGCGTGTGCGTAGGAATTTTTTTGAAATTACTACGTTCCCCTACAACTTTATGTCACAATACTTATGGCTATTCTCACTTATTTTACAAGGTTTACATGAAGAGGGAGAATGCCGGCAGCTGGGATTCTTGGCTGGAAAAGGAGCAAATATTAGAGACCTATTCTGCACAACTCCAAAAGTCCTGAAACTCCACGCAAGTCATTTTTTGGAATTAATAATAAATATTGAGCGGAAGAAGTACCAGAGGGGGCCCACACCCTGGCCACGAGGGTGGGGGTGCGCCCTACCCCCCTGGGCGCGCCCCCTTCCTAGTGGGCCACT
Source organism: Triticum dicoccoides (assembly GCF_002162155.2). Lineage (NCBI taxonomy): Eukaryota > Viridiplantae > Streptophyta > Magnoliopsida > Poales > Poaceae > Triticum > Triticum dicoccoides. Next base: position 624,450,917 of record NC_041391.1, read on the forward strand.
TGGAAGCCCTCTAGTGCCCATCTTCTGCTATATGAAGTCTTTTACCCTGGAAAAAATAAGAAGCAAGCTTTCGGGACGAAACTCCGCCACCACAAGGAGGAACCTTGGCGGAACCAATCTAGGGCTCCGGCGGAGTTGTTCTGCCAGGGAAACTTCCCTCCAGGAGGGGGAAATCATCACCATTGTCATCACCAACGATCCTCTCATCGGGAAGGGGTCAATCTCCACAACATCTTCACCAGCACCATCTCCTCTCAAACCCTAGTTCATCTTTTGTATCCAATCTTTGTACCAAAACCTCAGATTGGTACCTGTGGGTTGCTAGTAGTGTTGATTACTCATTGTAGTTGATGCTAGTTGGTTTATTCAGTTGAAGATCATTTGTTCAGATCCTTAATGCATATTAATACCCCTCTGATTATGAACAAGAATATGCTTTGTAAGTAGTTACGTTTGTTCCTGAGGACATGGGTAAAGTCTTGCTAGTAGTAGTCATGTGAATTTGGTATTCGTTCGATATTTTGATGAGATGTATGTTATCTCTCCTCTAGTGGTGTTATGTGAACGTCGACTACATGGCACTTCACCATTATTTGGGCGTAGAGGAAGGCATTGGGAAATAATAAGTAGATGATGGGTTGCTAGAGTGACAGAAGCTTAAACCCTAGTTTATGCGTTGCTTCGTAAGGGGCTGATTTGGATCCATATGTTTCATGCTATGGTTAGGTTTACCTTAATACTTCTTTTGTAGTTGTGGATGCTTGCAATAGGGGTTAATCATAAGTGGGATGCCTGTCCAAGAAAGGGCAGTACCCAAGCACCGGTCCACCCACATATCAAATTATCAAAGTAACGAACGCGAATCATATGAACGTGATGAAAACTAGCTTGACGATAATTCCCATGTGTCCTCGGGAGCGCTTTTCTCATTATAAGGACTTGTCCAGGCTTGTCCTTTGCTACAAAAAGGATTGGGCCACCTTGCTGCACCTTATTTACTTTCATTGCTTGTTACCCGTTACAAATTATCTTATCATAGAACTATCTGTTACCCACAATTTCAGTGCTTGCAGAGAATACCTTACTGAAAACTGCTTGTAATTTCCTTCTTCTCCTCATTGGGTTCGACACTCCTACTTATCGAAAGGACTACGATAGATCCCCTACACTTGTGGGTCATCAAGAGGCAAGATGATTGCTCATCTTCCACTTCTGGCCTCCTCTTCCTCTTCGGGCTAAATAACCCGAGGTCGAAATCGGCCGCCGGGACGTTATCCACGAAGGGAGGAGGAGGAGATGGAGTCTTGGGTCGCTTGGCCGAGGAGGAGGCAGCGGCCGCAGCTTTCTTTGCTGCCGCGGCTTCCTTCGCTGCTACAGCGGCCGCGTGCCTTGTCTGACGCACGGGTTGCGCCTGGGCCTCTTGCCCCTGCGTGACCTTGCCGGGCCTGACTGGCTCGCCGGAGCCGACCCGCCGAAGGACACGTCATCCGCATTAGTCGCCTCCTCGGCTGACTCCTCGACTGGCTCTTCAGCAAGGGAACCCCGGCACCGGCGCCGCTGTGTTGGAAATATGCCCTAGAGGCAATAATAAATTAGTTATTATTATTATATTTCCTTGTTCATGATAATCGTTTATTATCCATGCTATAATTGTATTGATAGGAAACTCAGATACATGTGTGGATACATAGACAACACCATGTCCCTAGTAAGCCTCTAGTTGACTAGCTCGTTGATCAATAGATGGTTACGGTTTCCTGACCATGGACATTGGATGTCATTGATAACAGGATCACATCATTAGGAGAATGATGTGATGGACAAGACCCAATCCTAAGCCTAGCACAAAGATCGTGTAGTTCGTATGCTGAAGCTTTTCTAATGTCAAGTATCATTTCCTTAGACCATGAGATTGTGCAACTCCCGGATACCGTAGGAATGCTTTGGGTGTACCAAACGTCACAACGTAATTGGGTGGCTATAAAGGTGCACTACGGGTATCTCCGAAAGTGTCTGTTGGGTTGGCATGAATCGAGACTGGGATTTGTCACTCCATGTGACGGAGAGGTATCTCTGGGCCCACTCGGTAGGACATCATCATAATATGCACAATGTGACCAAGGGGTTGATCACGGGATGATGTGTTACGGAACGAGTAAAGAGATTTTCCGGTAATGAGATTGAACAAGGTATCGGGATACCGACGATCGAATCTCGGGCAAGTACTATACCGCTAGAAAAAGGGAATTGAATACGGGATTGATTGAATCCTCGACATCGTGGTTCATCCGATGAGATCATCGTGGAACATGTGGGAGCCAACATGGGTATCCAGATCCCGCTGTTGGTTATTGGCCGGAGAGTTGTCTCGGTCATGTCTACATGTCTCCCGAACCCGTAGGGTCTACACACTTAAGGTTCGATGACGCGAGGGTTATAAAGGAAGTTTGTATGTGGTTACCGAATGTTGTTCGGAGTCCTGGATGAGATCCCGGACGTCACGAGGAGTTCCGGAATGGTCCGGAGGTAAAGATTTATATGTAGGAAGTCATCATACGGTCACCGGAATAATTCGGGGGGGTTATCGGTATTGTACCGGGACAACCGAAGGGGTTCCAGGGGTCCACCGAAGGGTCCACCTGCCCCGGAGGGCCCTATGGGCTGTTTGTGGAAAGGGACCAGCCCCTTAGTGGGCTGGGTGCCTCCCCCCTTAGGGCCCATGCGCCTAGGGTTGGGGGGAACCCTAAAGGGGGGGCGCCCCTTGCCTTGGGGGGCAAGGCAACCCCCTCTGGCCGCCGCCTCCTCCTCAGATTGGATCTGAGGGGGCCGGCCCCCTTCTCCCTTGCCCCTATATATATGTGGGGAGAGGGAGGGCAGCCGCACCCAAGTTCTGGCGCAGCCCTCCCCCTCTCCCAAGTCCTCCTCCTCTCCCGCGGTGCTTGGCGAAGCCCTGCAGGATTGCCACGCTCCTCCACCACCACCACGCCGTCGTGCTGCTGCTGGGCGGAGTCTTCCCCAACCTCTCCCTCTCCCCTTGCTGGATCAAGGCATGAGAGACGTCATCGGGCTGCACGTGTGTTGAACGTGGAGGCGCCGTTGTTCGGCGCTTAGATCGGAATCAACCGCGATCTTAATCGCTACGAGTACAACTCCTTCATCCGCATTCTTGTAACGCTTCCTCTTAGCGATCTACAAGGGTATGTAGATGCACTCCCCTTTCCCTCGTTGCTAGATTACTCCATAGATTGATCTTGGTGTTGCATAGAAAATTTTGAATTTCTGCTACGTTCCCCAACACGCTGTGCTCCCTGGTAGACTCCTTCCACCCGGCAAACTCTTTTTCCTCATCGGCCTCGTCAGCCTCGTCCTCCACGGTGTCAAGGCTACCGGCCTCCTCAGCGAGTGTTGCCTCCTCCGCCCTGGTGGTGATGTACGCCACCTCTTCTTCAGTGGTGGGGCAGATGAGTAGCGGCTCATCACGGATGAACTTCTCCGACAAGTTGTCTAACAAATCCTGCACCAACACCGCTTCTGGCTCGTCCCAAGACGGGTCCAAGCCTTGGGCATTGAACGCTGGCATCATGGCGATGATGGAGGTCAGGCGGGAATTGCTGCTCAAAGGGAGCACCCCCGCCTGCAACCTGAAAGGGTTGTCGGCCTTGCTGGTCTTGTCGGCCTTGCCGGCCTTGTCAGCCTTCCTGGCCTTGTCGGCCTTGAGCTGAAATAGCTTCTGCCAAAGGGACATATGCTACATTACCGTGAAATTGTAGTTCAGGCTGGGGCGAAGCCTCATGATGTCTGTCGCGTTCTTGAAGTCCCAGGCCGACCTCCCTTTGTTGTGCAGAGGAGCAATACGGCGGCGGAGGAAGTCGGCCGCAACCATCTCGAGCTTGAGCCCGGCTTATTTAAGGCGTTGGATTCTGGTGGTGGCTACCGTAAGCTTCTTGTCGTTGACGTCGAAGTCGCCCCAGTGCTTGCCGCGGGTCAGCGGCTTCTAACGGACCTGACGGAATGGCCGCGGCTCCTCCTCCACGATCCAGCACCACCTGCCCCGCCATTCATCCCACTTATCCTTCTGGGCCCCCTCTGGGTACGTGCTCTTGCTCAAAGTCCTTGGGATCCAAGTAATGCAGCCGGAGATAGCATCTCCTGATTGGATGCGGGGGATGAAATAATGGTGGAAGAGCGCCATGTTAGGGACTACCCCGGTGAAGCACTCGCAGAGATGGGCGAAGAGGGCCATGCACACCACGACATTTGGCGTGAAATCCAGGAGGTGAAAGCCAAAGGTGTGCATGATGTCGTTGAAGAAATCTAAGAAAGGGGGGCAGAGCCCGCAGTAGAAGTAATCGACGAAGAAAGGATATTTATCAGGACCAGGCTTGGCGAAGGGAGCGGGGATGATGTGCGTGGCGGGATGCCCCAACGTCTCTCTTCCCCACAGGCACCGGAATCGGTCCCGAGCGTGAGCGCGTCGATCGTCGAGGTGAAGATGGCGTGCTTCTTCCGCAACTTCACAAGTTCGCTCTCCGGCACCTCCTTCCCCTCGCTTGCCTTGGCCACTCCCTTTCCCTTGCTCGTCTTGAGCGCCATGGCTGCTGAGAGGGGGCAGGGATCAAGAGCAGTGGGAGCGCGGCGGCGGCGAGCGGAGGCGAGGTCTCCGGTTTGGGCTCGAGGAAGAAGAAGGGGGCGACAGTTCCTAGATTGGGAAAGTCAAGAAGGGTAAATGAGCAGCGCCCCTGCGGATTCCTCTTTTTATGGGGAAGGCGCGGGCCGCCTCTTTACTGTTTGACATGAGGCGTCGCAGGCGTGCTGCGACCGTTCCAGGCACGACCCCCCACGTACGCACTCAATGCGGACCGTGGGGAAGCGCAACTAACGAAAAGATTGCAACAGTTAATCCCTGCCACGCGTGCCCGCGCACTGTTTTGGGCCTGGCCCAACGACGCTTTTCCCTTATGTGTGGCCCAGGCCCGGGGGCTACTATCGGTGTACGAAAGTATGGGCCTTTCTATATCCCTTACTCGTGCGTGGGCACTCGTAGCCACACCTGCGGCAAGGCTTGGCGGGGCAGTAGAACGTAAGATACAAGACTACCAAGACATCATTCAAGCCAATGAATAAAGAGCAGAAAGACAAGCTAGACTTCCCCCTGGCAACACCCTTGCCGGGGCGGCCTACGTAGCCTCGGTGACAGCCTTGCCGACACGGCTTGCGAAGCACCAGCAAGGCCACCACCCTTGAAGCTGAGAGCTCTGACACCATCGACAACCTCAAGGCCAGGACTCGGGGCGCATGCGTAGTAGCATGCGGATCTTTGTGAAGACTGGTGGCATGCAGGTCCACGTGGAGACTAGAGAACGAAGACCTCCGGCAATGCCCTTGCCGGGGACGACTGCGAGGCCTGGGCAATACCCTTGCCGGGGGCAATTGTGGGGCCACAGCTAGGCCCGCACCCAACAAGGTTTCGCCACCTCACAACCGTTCCAGCGCAGCGACCAGCCTGCCAACTAAGCAAGCACCTGCGTGGTGGCATGCAGATCTTCGTGAAGGCCCTGCCACCGCGCCAGCACAGCGGCTAGACAGCCAGCCTGGCGCTGCATGCCTCGTCAGCCTGGACGCGTGTCAAGACGGGGTGAGGCGGCAACGGACGGGACGGACTCTATTACCATCCCCGATAAAGTTGAAGGGCACGTAAGCAGCGAATTTAATGCGCTTGTCCTACGATGTCAATGATAAGCTTGTACACTGTAGCTATTTTACACGTCCTATGTGCCACTGTGGCGACCCCTTTGACATATAAAAGGAGGCCCAAGGCATACTGAAGAAGGATTCGGACTTTTTGGACTGAGCATGCATAGCAGCTAGTCTAAGAACTCAAGAACACTAAATATACACCCAAAGCAGGACTAGGGTTTTACACTCCTCAGCGGCCCGAACCTGGGTAAAAATCCCTCGTGCTGATCACCAGACCTGCTCTTTGTGTAACTCTCTCCTTGCTAACAGTAAAAGGGATCCTCGTGATCCCATAGGTGCCGTTTTCCCGACAAAAATATTGTTCATTTGATACTAACAAAAACTTTTGTCTAAGTCGACGTCTTGAGCCATCCCAACGCTGAAATATCCAACGGGTTAGAACGTCGACTTATACAGAAGAAAATCTTTGGCAACTCGGATTTAGTAAAAACCAAGATAGATTGCATTGGTCTCTCGACCTCCGAACCAATATGATGAACAAACTCACAACAACCAATCTTTGAGCGCAAGCACACTGTCATCAGATGTCAGCACCACGAGAATACCAATGGAAAGCAAACATGTCCTGGATGCCAAAGATGCAGAGAGTACGGCACTGGATGGCACGCGTTTGTTAGGCAATGGCGGATACGCTCAATATGTGAAGGCGTTCAAGCGCCCTTGGTGGGGACTGGGGAGGTATTATATAGTAGTGCCCAAACATAAATTTTCAAAGACAAACACTGGTGACAACTAACAACCCGAATAATATTTTGTGTTTATCTTGGCAGCAAGACTGCCAAATCGAATTCGGTGCTGGAATAGCATCCCAATGACCCAGAACAGTTTTATACATATTGGGCTTAAAATAGCCTGATGGTGATGAGTGTCATTTCCAAAGGTCGGGTTCAGTGGAAAGTGTTATCGTTCAGCATTAACTGATCCAGTTGTGCAACTTATGCATATGCTTCAGAAGTAGATGAAATAAAACTTAGTGAGATTTCTGGACAGTGCATAGAGCTATACTTTTATTTGAAAATAATATGACAAGCCAGAGCCAATAAGTCTTACACATAGAAAAATGACAAGCCAGGTTCTGAAGCTTTAGGACAGACGCATATCATAAGAAATAATGTCTTACATCAAGTACTTCCATAACACCAGTTCGGCACAAGAACATGTTTGCCAACCTCCTTATCAAAAGAAAAAAAAGAAGGATTTAGCGGTGACGGTGGGTCCTTGCCACCGCAGCCCAACCAAAGGTAACTATGAAGGGCCAAAGTGTAGTGACCACCAAGAGCACGTACATCCTTAGTAATTGTACGATTCCTTTGAATAGGCCCTTTCTAATACATAACGGTCGTGCAAGCATAACAAATTTAGAAATAACATCCATATATATACCTAGCCATACGGTAGGAGCAAGAACACAGACTGCAACAGCAGTATTACGAGCAACCGGACCTAGCACCATATACACACCCAGCGCAAATGATATCGACATGAATATGAATGAACTCGAGAAGGAAAGCGCAGATAAGATTAAGTAGACCTCACGGGTGACCAAGTTAACCATTGGATTTGCAGGATACGTGAAGCCAATTGTAGCCAGTGAGGAGCATATGAAAGCTAATGTGGTGGCCATCATGAAAGCGTCAAAAACAAAACTCCCAGCATATGTTGGCGTGACTCCATTTATATGATCATCGTTCCTGTAACCTCCAGGGATGGCAAAGGTTGCACTGAAGGCCACAGTTGCTATTAGGACTGAAGCAACGACACACGTTTGTGTTGCATCTTTCAGCCTCGGTGATTCTTGGTCCTCCTCTGGCTTTGGCGGCCGACGGAACGGTTCCTCAGCCTTATCCCAGCGAACGACACCATAGTTCGCCCCAACTGACTTCAAAGCATGGTATATTTTATTCTCGGAGTTCTGAAATAAAAACAAGAAGGATTATATGAGTACCAAATGAAGCAATGTCTCATTAATTATTTATTTTATTCAAGGGGCAAACTTGAAAGTAAAACAGAGTATTACCTCTATATAATTCAATCTGAATGAAAGCTTACTGATGGATAGATCAAAGGGAGTTTCCCCCTGGTTATGTGTTATATTCAGATTCACCTCTGGATTCCCCAATAGAGCACAGAACATCCTAAAGTTCCGAGCTTGGATAGCCAAGTGCAGTGCAGTGTTTCCATCATTGTCTTGCATATTCAGAATCCAAACTAAAGATGGAGTTTCACATACATAGAACACTATGTCCCGTATTTCTTTCTCGACAGCAACATGAAGGAATGTTCTTCCTTTAGCATTGCGCAACCCAACACAATTTGGATACTTGCCACGGAAAAACCGTATGGCATCTTTCGCACCTGCAGAGGCAGCCAAATGTATGGGGAAAGATCCATTCTTGTCCGCTTGATACAGTACGGTGGGGTTCGCTTCGAATACTATCTTGAGCATCGATGTACAAGTCCGGGAAATCCATACAAAACGACACCAAGGAGGTCTGCTGAGGAGCTCAAGTTGCAGACACGAGGCAGTCCCAAAAGACAACGATGAAGCAAAGTGAAGCGGCGTTCTTCCATCTTTGTCCACCTGTGTAGTAAGGTTTTTGTTCCAATGCACTAGGAACTCTATCATCACTGTCAAGAATACACATTTTGTGTTAGTGAATCAAAGTAGGAATTATCTTAATCCAAATAACATTTCGTAGAATTGGGCGTTAATTTAACCATGTTCCTATATGAAGACGATGACGATAACAACATCAACAACAAGTTAAGTGTAGAGAACTATATCTACTACTCCCTCAATTTCAGAATATAAGGTGTATTGTTTTCTGTGCAAGTCAACTATTTCAACGTTTGACCAAGATTATAGAATAAAATAACAACACCTGCAATACCTAATAGACAAAATATGAAATTAATTTTCATGATGAATCAAATGATATAAATTTCATATTCCGGATATTCATATATTTTTTTAAAAACTCGGTCAAACATGCACTCATTTGAACAAATACACCTTATATAAAGGAATGAAGGGAGTATATGCTAAAAACACAATTTTTGGGTCCCTACTTATGATGCCAGGTTGCATGCATCTCCACACCATTACAGAGATATGTGAGATGATGAAAATGAAGTGCAGATCCTCATGCGGTAAAACTAAAATTGTTTCATTTCTCTTTCAGAGGAAAAGCAAACGAATGGTTCCTATCTCTTTCGAGAGTCACCGTTACAAAATGCGAAATATGTTGCAATATATTTATGACTAAGTTTTCTGGGATTTTCTAGTATATTTTCTTTTTCTGAACACTCCTTTGATCGAGCATATAACAACCATAGGATTTTCTAGTATATTCATTTGATTCATATTCAAAAAAGGTACTATCCCCGGATGGACCGGCGGAGGCGAAGCCCGTTGCCTTCTTGAAGGTGTCGTCGCGGCTCTCATTGCCCGTTGTGTTGCTCCAAGGGAAACTCTGACCCTCGGGTCGGGCGGTGGCGGCGCTCCGGTATCGTATCCTTCCTGAAGGCGCCGCCTTCGAGTCCACAGTTCGTCGTATGCGGCTTCATCTCTTCGTAGATAGGGGTGGTGTTGCTGCGCTCAACGCCTATGTATCATGCCTTGGGTGTGTGCGTGCGTTTGTACTGCCGTGTTGATGATCGTTGCTTTATTTATAAAGCGGGGCGAAAGCCTTTTTGTAAAAAAAAAAGGTTTTCATTTGAACAAATTTATGGCATATAACTAGTTTATCAAATGTATGCTAAAGTTAGGCTCAAAATTCGAGGGGGCGCTATGATTTAGAATGAGGGAGTTGACATGGAAGTTCTAAAATATATATGCATTTATTAGTGAGTACCTGAGTCTCGGTGTGGAAGAACACCAACATGCAGGGCATTTTGTCCATCTGCTCCGGAATTGGAGAGATTGCCACCACTCTTATCACACAGAATCAATGCAATTGTACTCTTCCCCAGCAAGATGGCTAAGATACAAGGGTGAAACGCCATGCGCAGGATAATTAGCTAACTCTGGATCAGCACCCATCAGTAGTTTGACTATATTCTTTTCTTCCGGTGCGCCGTCAGCATCTTCCTTATTCTTTTCTTCTCCGACGGTGTGAGTAGCATCAAGCAATGCTCTTCTTTCCTTCCATCCCAGAATTCGACCGTCCTCAAATCGGACAGCCTCATGCAGGGCCGTCTCATGACGCTTATTTTCCATTCTCAGGAGCCCGAGCTTCGTGTCAGCACCCTCATGTGCAGCTAGATCAATGAGATGAGAAACCATTTTGGAGTTCCCAGATCGGGCAGCACAATGCAAGGGTGTGTCACCCTTGTGATTCTTCGCAAACAGAAGCCCCCTTTCCCTTCCGTAGATGATGCCGGCATATTCTAGGAAACGTTTGCCATCCTCCTGATTCTGTGCGACCACATGTAGTGCAGTATCACCATCAGGAGTGACGCCCTTGAGGAGTGCTCCATCTGCAAGTGAAGCATCAGGCTGGTCGTCAACGCCCTCTTCTACATCACGAACAATTGACACTGCAGTTCTTCCTTGGGCACTGCTGCCTACCTCTACCAACTCGAGAAATTCTTGAGAAATAATCATCAGTGGTGGACGTTTTGCGTCTTCCCTCTCTAAAAGGACATTCAGCGCCATTGAGGAGCCTTCACGCGCCGATAACAGAAGCAAGGGGTTGATGGTACCAGCTGGGGATTGTTAGAAGATGTTGTATAGGGATAGGAAAGGTGTTTAACTTGTATCTCTTCTTATCCCTTCTTCTGTTCTTTCTCCTCAAGTCTCCTGTACCGAACATGATCGATCTCCTCTCGATCTTCTTGTAAGCCACGGCACCCATCATATATATACAACCGCGGCCCGAGCAAAGGGTTCAACGCTTCCTTCTAGTTTTACATGGTAACAGAGCCTCTTCCTCGACAGATCGAATAGAGATCGCATCTAGCTACCTCAGGCGACCGCAACTATGTCTACCACCTCCGCCGCCATGACGCCGAGCACCATGGGTGCCCTCACCACCGACGCATCCTCCTCCATCTTTGCATCTTCGTCCACCTCCACCCCCACCAACTCCTTCCTCGGATCGCCGCCACAAGAGAAGCTGACGAGAGGCAACTTCCTCCTCTGGAAGGCCGTCGTCCTACCCCAGATCAAGGGCGCGCAGATGGAACACCATCTTGACGCGAAAAACCCTGCGCCGCCGCCCACTCTCACCGTCACCAAGAACGGCACAGAAGAACAGGTGGTGAACTTTGCCAGATCTCTCTGGTACGCACAGCAGCAACAAATCCAAGGTTACTTGATGGGCTCCCTCTCCCGCGACATCCTTGCACAGGTGGCCACGCTCCAGACGCCGGCAGAAGTCTGGCGCGCCATCCATGACATGTTTGCCGCCCAGAGCCAAGCGCAAGCCATCAACACTCGCATCGAGCTTACGAACCTGCAAAAAGGTAACATGACTATGGCAGAGTATCTTGGCAAGATTAAGAGCCTCACCGACGAGGTTGCATGCACTGCCGCCGCGCTCTCCGATCCGGAGATCGTTTCCAAGATCTTAGCCGGACTGGACATGGATTACAATCCAGTCGTCTCGGCCCTTGCTGCTCGGGTGGAGCCGATCACCGTCCAGGAGCTTTATAGCCAGCTCCTGAGCTTCGATGCTCGCCTCAGTCTCCTTCATGGCGCCGCCTTTCGCCAATCTTCTGCCAACACCGCCTCGCGCGGACGCGGTCGTGGACGCGGTCACCACGCGCAACGCGGCGGTGGGCGCGGGCGCGGCAACTCCCAGGGCGACAGCGGCTACACCAACAACTACAGCAACACAGGAGGCGGCAGCTACAACAACTCCTCCAACAGAACAGGGGGTGGTGGCTTCAACAACAACACTCGCCGCCGCCCCTCCTCCTCCTCCTCGCGCAGTCGCCCTCGCTGCCAACTCTGCAAGAAGGCTGGCCATGAGGTCATGGACTGCTGGCACCGTTATGATGAAGACTTCGTTCCAGATTCTCGTCACGTTGCTGCAGCTATGCGTGATCAAGGAGGAGAAGGAGTGTGGTATGTTGACTCAGGCGCTACGGATCATGTCACAAGCGAGCTAGAGCAACTTGCTCTCCGTGAGAAGTATCACGGCAATGATCAGATTCACACCGCAAGCAGTGGAGGTATGGATATTAGACATATTGGTCAAGCTTTTATTAATTCCCCTATGCTTAAACGTGATCTAGTCTTAAAAGATGTTCTTCATGTACCTCAAGCCGATAAAAATCTTGCCTCTATGTCTCGTTTAGCCACTGATAATAATGTCTTCTTTGAAACTCACCCTCGTTATTTTTTTATCAAGGATCGGGCAACGAGGGAACTTCTACACCACGGTAGATGCATTGGTGGCCTCTACCCCATCACATCCGGAGCACTTAGTCGCAATCATCGTCAGGTCTACTCCGTCATCAAGCCCTCCTTGGCAAGGTGGCATCAACGTTTAGGACATCCTTCCTCGGTCATAGTTAAGCATGTAGTCAATAAAGGCAAACTTTCTTTGTCACATAGTCCTATTAGTGATTCGGTTTGTGAAGCTTGTCAGTGTGCCAAGAGTCACCAACTTCCCTATCCTAAGTCTAGTAGTGTTTCTCACGCTCCTTTAGAGCTTATTTTCAGTGATGTATGGGGACATGCCCGAGATTCCTTTGGCAGAAAAAAATATTATGTCAGTTTTATCGATGATTACAGCAAGTTTACTTGGATTTATTTACTTAAGCATAAATCTGAAGTCTTTTCTATATTCCAAGAGTTCCAAAAACTTGTTGAAAGACACTTTGATCGAAAAATCCTAACAGTCCAAAGTGACTGGGGAGGGGAGTATGAGAAGCTCAACTCCTTCTTTCGTAGTATAGGCATTGCACACCATGTGTCTTGTCCTCATGCTCATCAACAGAATGGCTCTGCCGAGCGTAAACATCGCCACATTGTTGAAGTTGGCCTCTCTCTACTTGCTCATGCCTCCATGCCTCTTAAGTATTGGGATGAAGCTTTCATCACTGCCACATATCTTATTAATCGTTTGCCTAGCAAAGTTATTGGAAATTCTACTCCGTTGGAACGTCTTTATCATCAAAAACCAGACTATAATTCCCTCAAAACTTTCGGGTGTGCATGCTATCCCAATCTTCGTCCATACAATCATCATAAGCTTGAGTTTCGTTCTACTCAATGCGTTTTTCTTGGATATAGCAATCTCCACAAAGGCTACAAGTGCCTAGAAATTGCTACAGGACGTATTTATATTTCTAGAGATGTTGTCTTTGATGAAAATCTTTTTCCATTCACCAAGCTTCATCCCAATGCAGGCGCTCTCCTTCGTGCTGAAATAGCCCTTCTTCATGATCACGGGGGTGAATTAACTAAAGCTGATCATATGAAAAATTCCACAGAAAATTGTTTTTCTGCAGATTCTGGCCGTCATTTTATGTGTGCAGGACTGGACGAAAAAGGCACAGGATCCAACACTGATTCGGCTGGCAGCGGCGCTGGATCCCACGTTGATTCGCCCGTCAGAACTGCTGCACCTGACCGCGCGCGATCCCAGGAGGATAACTCTCCTCTGCATGCATCTCCTCAGACGCCAGTGGCCGACCGGGTGGACCCCGCCTGTCCCGATGCGCGGTTGGCTGAGGCCGCCAGCCCAGGCGCGGGTGCATGCGTGCGCGTGGCCGACAGTTCCCAGCAGGTGGACCCCGCCAGCCCAGGCGTGGGCGGGCCGCGCGCCGCCAGCCCAGGCGCCACTTGTCCGCAAGATGACGAGGCGCGGGACGCGATGATCGATAGGAGGTCGCCTGCGCCTGTGCCGACAGGATCAGAAGCAGGTGCAGAATCCTCCTTGGATCTGGTGCCTGGATCTTCTGTGCCTACATCAGCGGTATGTTCTCAGGCTCCTCGTCGACATACTCGATCACAGTCAGGTATCGTCAAAAATAAAGAATACAATGATGGTACGGTACGTTATGATCCTGTCAAACGTGCTTTCCTTACTAGTGTTGGAGAACCAGTTGATTTGCATGATGCTCTAGATCATAAAGAATGGAAAGCAGCTATGGATAATGAATATGATGCTCTCATGAAAAATAGAACTTGGCACTTAGTACCCTCAAGGAAAGGTATCAATGTCATAGATTGCAAATGGGTCTATAAGATAAAAAGAAAATCTGATGGAAGTATAGACAGATACAAGGCTAGGTTAGTTGCCAAAGGGTTTAAACAGAGATTTGGTATTGACTATGAAGATACATTTAGTCCTGTTGTTAAGGCAGCTACCATTCGACTTGTATTGTCTATTGCTATTTCCAAAAATTGGAGTTTACGACAGCTAGATGTTCAGAACGCGTTTCTTCATGGTGTTCTTGAGGAAGAAGTGTTCATGCGGCAACCACCTGGATATGAGAATCAAAGCATGCCAAATCATGTCTGTAAGTTGGATAAAGCTCTGTATGGTCTGAAACAGGCCCCAAGAGCTTGGTACTCAAGGTTGAGCATGCAGTTACAACAACTTGGGTTTACACCATCAAAAGCAGATACTTCATTGTTCTTTTATCATAAGGGTAATATCACTAAATTTGTGCTTGTCTATGTTGATGATATAATTGTTGCAAGTTCAAGTTCAGATGCTACCACTTGTTTGCTTAAAGATCTTAAATTGGAGTTTGCTCTTAAGGATTTGGGAGATCTTCACTATTTCCTTGGCATAGAGGTCAAGCAGGTTAAGGATGGTATTCTTCTTACTCAGGAAAAATATACTACTGATATACTCAGAAGAGTAGGACTGCAACATTGTAAGCCTGTAAGCACACCAATTTCCACTTCTGAGAAACTTACTCTTGAAAGTGGAGAAGCTCTTGGACCAGAGGATGCAACTAATTACAGAAGTGTTGTGGGTGCTTTGCAATATTTGACTCTTACACGTCCTGATATTTCTTACTCTGTGAATAAGGTATGTCAGTATTTACATGCACCTAGAACAACACACTGGACTGCAGTTAAAAGGATTTTAAGGTATCTTAAGTTTTCTGAAGGACTTGGACTTCAAATTACCAAATCTCCATCTCTGCTTGTTACTGCTTACTCTGATGCAGACTGGGCTGGGTGTGCTGATGATAGAAGATCCACAGGTGGTTTTGCTGTGTTTCTGGGAACTAATCTTATATCCTGGAGTGCAAGAAAACAGGCTACTGTCTAAC
The DNA here is from genome assembly GCF_002162155.2 of Triticum dicoccoides. NCBI lineage: Eukaryota > Viridiplantae > Streptophyta > Magnoliopsida > Poales > Poaceae > Triticum > Triticum dicoccoides. Next base: position 624,465,917 of record NC_041391.1, read on the forward strand.
GATCAAGTACAGAGGCTGAATATAAAGCTTTGGCAAATGCTACAGCTGAAGTAATGTGGATACAGACTTTGCTTTATGAACTTGGAATCAAGGCTCCACAAGCTGCAAGATTATGGTGTGATAATATTGGTGCAACCTATCTTTCAGCCAATCCTGTTTTTCATGCACGCACTAAACATATTGAAGGTGATTTCCACTTTGTGAGAGAAAGGGTAGCTCGAAAGCTGCTTGATATTCGGTTTGTACCTACTGGAGATCAACTTGCTGATGGCTTTACAAAACCTCTCACTATGAGGAGATTGAATGAGTTCAAGTACAATCTTAACCTTGCAAAAGTTTCTTGAGGTTTAGATTGAGGGGGAGTGTTAGAAGATGTTGTATAGGGATAGGAAAGGTGTTTAACTTGTATCTCTTCTTATCCCTTCTTCTGTTCTTTCTCCTCAAGTCTCCTGTACCGAACATGATCGATCTCCTCTCGATCTTCTTGTAAGCCACGGCACCCATCATATATATACAACCGCGGCCCGAGCAAAGGGTTCAACGCTTCCTTCTAGTTTTACAGGGATTGGTCCTCTTCGGAAGGTTTCTTACTCGGCGCCGTCGCATCAACCATCGACATGGTATCCTCCTTGTTCAGCCCATCCTTCAACTTTGTGGCCATCATAGGATTGGCGTCCATGGCCACTATGTGGTTTGGAAGTTGGTTGGAGTGTTTGAGGTTGGTTGTGCTCCAAACGCGCGTCTCGGCGCACTCTTAAAACAACTCCAAAGTCTTCTCTCTTTTTTGTTCAACCAAGTCACATTTTAATTAGTTGCTCTTTCCCTCACAAGGCTTAATTTTATTTGTTTCTGGTTTCATGGTTCCTCCGGGGCATATGGATGTCAATGTGCCCCAAACCTACTCCTTCATTAATCAATATTCGCTCTAAACCTGCTCTTGAATTTGTCTACATGAGGGGGTGGTGCATATGGTGGACTAGACCACCTATCTCTTCACCATAATATTGGGCCTTTTTTCACCGAGCCTTCATCTTTGACTTATTATTTTTTATCTACCCTCTTCTTTGACTTGTTGACCATGGCTTGGAATTCTTGGTTTGATTTTTCAGAGCATCTCTATTGGTTTGATTTCACAGGACCTTGATATGGCTCGATTTCGATTGGACCACGTAAATGCCATGCAGGTCACGGCAGGACCCGTGAACAAAATTACATGTTTGCCCAACACGATGTATGCTCAATTTTTTCTTTCACGACGACGTATACTCACATGTAATTGTGATTATTATATTCCTTACTGCTCATCTAGAAAAAAGAGGAAAAAGAATGCCGGCCAGCGGCTAGGAATGCGCAAATGATTGTGACATGCCTCCAAAGAATGCATCTATCCACCTACCGGCAAAAATATGCTTTCCACATCAAACGAAAACTTGCAAGTGGATGGCCAACTTGAAATATATATGCAGCTAATACTACTATGTGACAACTCTTTGCACAATGCAAGAGAAGTGACCCAAGGGATGCGACAATAGCCGCTTCCCGTGCCTAATGAAACTTTGGTGTGGATGCTGACGACATGGAATGATGATTTTCTAATCAGTAAATCACCAAGAGTCGTAGAACTATTGTTCTACGGTTTGTGCTTCAACAAAATCACCAAGGGTGGTTGTAGTGGTCTTCAGTTACGTTGTCAATATACTCCATTCATAGTCGTACCATGGCTAGACTTGATGGGATTGATCCGTTCCAACTTAATTTTAGTGACAATTGGAGTACTACATGCCTTCAGACGGGAGCTGTATTAGCATATAGCGATTGAGGCTAACATGTTGTTGATTAGTACTCCTACGTAGTACATTCCTCCAGAAGCAGGAAATGATCCTCTGGTCATTCTGGCCATTCGCATAAGACTCTGAATGATTTCTTTATGAATGGGTCCAACTTACTTCCTCCAGAAGCAAAAGTGTTTGATGATTTCCTTACGAATGGGTCCCCTCTGGCCATTCGCATAAGATTTTGAATACACACCCTCTAGTGAAGCACAAGGTTAACTTACTTGATGAAACTGTCAGGTAGCTATAACAAGTGTATAGCGAACTGCTGGCACCTTCCCTTTTTTTTCTGCTTCTTGTTCCCTGCTTCTTCGAAGACTGCAAGGGCACCTTATTTCGCCTTCTTAATGCAAAGGCAGAGCACCTGCCATGTTTGTCAGAAACAAAAGAGAGGAAAGAAACATGAGGCTTCCATGTCTACAAGCTAATCCTAACAATATGAGGGAGAGATCATCAACTCATGTGATCGGGTACCGGAGCCTGGAGATGCTACGGTTAGAAGATGCAGCTAAGACGCAGCGAGAGAAAAAAAAAGAGCAATCACTGATAACTTCCTGTTACTTTATTCAATAGTCAGGCCTAAACACCCTCAAACTGATCTACCATCCTTAAGATGGCATACAAACTCTTATCTTTTGAAACTAATCCCGAGCCAATGTGCACGTTAGGGGAGGGCCCACCGCCTATAACACTGCCCGAATAAAAACAGCTTATGAGAACACATCCTGACTGAACCACATCTTTGCAAGCTGCTCTTTTGTTAACTTCTCTGTACTTCGAGAAAATAAGAGCGGATTGGCCTTCTCCTGATCGTAATTTTCATCAGAAACCTTCATCCCCGTCACACCGTCATCTGATTCTTCAACACCCTGTCAAATGGTTGAATAACATGAGCATCAATTATGGCCAAACTTCAATCATTTTATAATTCTACTAGCGAAAATGTTGGGTAGGACCATGGCTCAGCCGAACCCATGCTCGGTGCCACACATCTCAGGGCAGCCCTTTTCGGGATATGTGCATGGCGGGTGTGGTAAATCACGGCGGAACGACTAACACACATGATGGGAACTACTATGCATTAATAAACCTACCGACTACTAACAACATAGGCAATAAAATAGTGGACATGCATAGGAAGAGAGGAAAGTTGTCTCCATGCAGCCACACTTTTCACAATTGTTTAATGCAGGACAATTCTGCCCCCGGGACATGCATGCCAACATAAAATTCGGTTTTTCTTCGTTTTTTGAAAAAAAACATGAAAAAAATTCACACATGGTGTAATCTGAATGTTCAGTGAACTGAGAATTTTAATAAAAAATTCAAATGGATGTGTCTGTGCAAGAAAATGAAGTTTGGCTGCGTTACTACACATTTGCGTGACTGTTTGAGCCCATGCAAAAATGTTGTGCAGTTATATGGTCAGTCTAAGTGTTTTTTGTCACATGTGAGTACAGTTTGCTATAAAAAAACTGATGTATTATCACTTCTATGAACAATGGTCATTTCTTTTTTCTTATTTACGAACAATAGTCATTCCCTAGTGCTTATAAAGTGTCGATCGATAACTATATGAAACAATAATAATAGATAAATAAATTTACGAATTCAGTACTCTAGATGCTGTGAATAATGCCAAGTTTCAGACACAAGAGGTAACATTCATGTGAATTTGGCTCAGACATTACCTCGTAAAAATGTGCATCAGTTTTGAGATCAATATGCTTGACAAGTTTGCTTTCTTCTTTCATTCCTCCGCCTATTGTAGTCATAATGCGCTCATAAGCTTCATCCAGCAACACCTCAAGTTGAGCTTCGTACCTGGTTTGAAGGATAGGAATTACCTATCAATGGGATTTAAAATAAATTTTGAAACTGGTAAGAATTCATGACCATTTATGATATTATTTGTTGGTGCGGGTGTCTGAAATTTCACCTCTGCAGTTCCTCATCAGAATCTACCGCCTCATCAGAGTCCTCGTGAGTTTGAGTTTCTTCATTATTACTGTCTCCATCTTCCGCTGACTCAACAGCTTGAGGTTCTTTTCCACCCTATAATAAAGGGCACATAAAAACCATATATTTATATCATTTAGTTCACAAGCACGAGCTAAAAAGGCAAATCATATGACGAACAAGAAAACATAACAGAAGCAAAATTCCTCCTACAAGTGTCTTTTACTTCTGATGATCAAATTTAATGACTACAAAAAAAATCTGGGAGCAGGAAGCATTTTTCTGAGGTGCAAAGCAAACGAAGGTAGATAGGACTGCAGAGACATCAGCATACCTTGGTATCACTAACAAAAAATAAGTCAGGGTCGCCGTAACAATATTCTGTAGCATCAATTTGCATTATGATTGCCTTGTGTGCTTTCTCCTGGAAAGAAGAGACACAATAGCACACAATTCAGATTAATGTGCCACATGCAGCAATATAACATCTATGTTTTTTAATGAAATACCTTTGGCCGACGCCTTGATTGACTCTTCTTCTCTCTCCTTTCCTTTGTATCAATGACACGTATAAGTTCCTCCATTTCCTGTAAAAGTTGGTCATCATCTTTGCCCTTCCTGCCCATCGCGGTACCGTCAGCCGTTGGTATAACTTGTGAACATGAAAGTGCAGTCCTTATGCGCATGCGCCATCTAACACAATTGTACATCAGTTTCATGAGGTTGGTAGGACCAACCTCTAAACATACCTAACTAATAGATATGTTTGGTTAATCACAACCTACAAATTACGAGATACAAAAAGAGTAGGAGAAAGATACTTTAGGATATATTTTAAGCGATTTTTATCCATCAAGCGTAAATCCCCACAAATCCATATTATCTGGAACACACAAAGAGTATAAGCAGCCATGGTTAGCGCTATAAGATACTCCCTCCGTTCCTAAATATTTGTCTTTCTAGAGATTTCAACAAGTGACTACATACGAAGCAAAATGAGTGAATCTACACTTTAAAATATGTCTACATACATCCATATATGATAGTCCATTTGAAATCTCTAAAAAGACATATATTTAGGAACGAAGGGAGTAGTAGAGAAGCTAGGCAAGCAATGCATTACTTCACTACCTCCTCTGTAGTAAGCTCATGACTCTTGATAGGCAGAGATGCTGGATCATCAAATGAAATGGCCATAAAAGAACCAAGAAACTCAAGTGGTGTCTGGGCGTTAGACCATATAAAATCTGATGCTAGACCAATCATCCACCATTTCCTACATAAATCACATAGGAATATAGGATGGAAAATTAGGTCAGTGTTTCTCCCACCAAACTGGACAATAATGAAAACCTTGTAAGGATAGATCCTACAGACGATTACAAAGGAGGATCATCCCCGTCCTAACATCAAGTTTTGTGAAGTTGCTATTTTCTTTTAGAAAAGCTTTTATAACCCCCGGCCTCTGCATCCTATGCATATAGCCAATCTCGTTTTACTACTTACAAAAATATAGAATCAAGTGTGAAGTTACGGCTCAAATTCTAAATTCTTAACTGCTTATTTAACTTCATAAAAATAGTTAGCAAAAATGGTCATCAAAATAATGTTCAATTACTTTCTAGTAATCATGGTTTTGAAAGTGGTACGGCGAGTAATGGTGGCCCACTTACCGCGTACACAACACGAACACAACCAATAGCAAATGAAATCACAGCACACATTCGAATCTAGAATAACGCTAAGCATTGGTGTATCCGGCCGTAGCATTTTGCGGTGATGCACATTGCACAGATGCATTGACAACACCAATCACGTAGAACCTGGACGAGCTACCAAGATAGGGAAACTGCAGTGACGATGTAATTAAGAAGTAATACCTACCGGCCTCCAGGCCGTCTCTTCCCCTGCAGATCAACCAAGAAACTGCAACATTAAGGGGATGCTAACACATACTCCCTCCGTTCTTAAATATAAGTATTTTTAGAGATTCCAACAAGTGACTACATACGGAGCAAAATGAGTGAATCTACATTATAAAATATGTCTACATACATCCGTATGTTGTAGTCCATTTGAAATATCTAAAAAGACTTATATTTAGGAACGGAGGGAGTAAAAAAGAACAGAAATCAAGCAGGTTACTGGGACAATCAAATTTTCAATGCAATACCTTGCTCTTTTCTGCATCCACAATCAACAAGTGCAAGTGCTTCAAATCAAGAAGTTCAGGCTGAATCTTTGCAGGGGCTTTATATCTCATACAGACGAGGTAAATTTCAGCTGGTCTGCGCCGACTTGCTGAAGGTCTAGTGAACTCAACTCTTTCAAATAGCTGCAAGTGGGTACATTTGATTTGATGAATTAGTGAAATTGCATGCGATGAATAGCAAATGGAAACAAAGTGCGATCTAAACACACCTGCTTGAGACAGAACATGACAGCGTGGTAATCTTGACACCTAAAGAACTGTTGAAGAGAAAATAACTGATTTGAGATGTGCACTTCACACCAAAATTTCTCAGGCGAGATTTCGATCATATATTCATATATACCTTGGTGATGAAGGCACCACCAGGGGCGAGGAACATGGTGGCCTGCCGTATGGCGTTGATGACGAGGGCTGACTGCGTGGTCAGGGCCTCCTCCTGTGCCGGCGATGCGGCAGCTCCATCGTACACCGAGCGGTTTCTTCTCTTTTTACTCCGGACATCGCCGTCGTGGAGGACGACGTCAAAGGCCGCGACGCCCCTGGAGTCCATGAGCCTGCGCACTTTGGAGCGGCACTTGGGAGCGGTGATGTCCTCCTTGAGGAGACGAGCGCCGCGGATGGGGCGGATGGGCGCGAGGTCGACACCTACGACGAGGGCGCCAATGGTGGCGCGGCTGACGGCGAGCTGGGTCCAGCCCCCCGGTGCGGCCCCGAGGTCGAGTACGGCGCGCGCCGACGGGAGGAACCGGAAGCGGTCGTCGAGCTGGAGCAGCTTGCAGGCCGCGCGGCTCCGGTATCCTCGCTCCTTTGCCAGGTGGAAGTGCTTGTCCTTGGGCCGCTGCTTCTTCCCCTTCGGTTCACCCGTGGGAGGCATGGCTGTCGCTCGCCGCCGCCGCCGTGCGTTCGAGCTAGGGCTTTTGGGTGCGACACGTTTATGGAAGGCCCGAGGTTGGGTTCCTTTTTATTTTTTTTCCTAATTACTTATGGGCGTGGTTATATCTCAGTTGCTCAACTTTTTTTTGGGTTAGTCCATTTTTTAAGCCGTCCGATGCGAAATCAACGGTCGAGGACCCTTCTTCAACCTCCAGCCGCCCTACTCTTCTTCCTTCGATCCGCCACGCCGCTGCCGGCCTATTAGCCACCCCC
>NC_041391.1:624473249-624474356 GCF_002162155.2 Triticum dicoccoides
AAGTCCGGCGACTACCCAAAAAATCATTCAATAAAGCAGTGAGTTGCCACAAGACTCTGGAAAGTTTCTTCATGGAAAGATTTATGAGTGCCACAAATAGCCCACCTGGTTAGAACTACCTTTGTTACCTGTTTTAAACGTAAAATTTCAATGATGTGCAATAACCGCACCTTGCCATTTCGCACTCCGATAAGGATTGTCTCCATGAATATTATTCACCACATATCCCGCATCGACTCGACGACGACGTGTTCATGTGATGGAGAATGTCTCCCAATGGGAGAGAGTGCTTCGCGAGGTGTCATAAGTAAACGTGAATTTTTGCGGGAACCTGCGTGTTGCCACAAAGATCCCCGATGCTTTTCGTCACGTCGGGAGTGTGACATCGCGGATTGGCCCTCTAGCCAATCCTTCATTGTTCTTTTAGTCTTGATGAGTAGACACTATGAGCAAAACATGTGTGTCTTATCGGGGTGCCATGCCGAGATGTCCCCTTGGTACGACGAAGTCGAAGGAACTTTTTCTATAGAACATCAATGTCCATTGGCAGAAACCATTCTTCGAGTTTTAGTCTATTCCACTCTGCCATTGGGGCGTTGATGAAGTCACTTACCATGGTTTTGGGTACCGGGCGATAAATTCGGTTACCGCCCGGTAACCGCGTTTCCCGCTCCCCTGCGAGAATCATGTATACCGGGCAGAAAATCACGAACTTTTTCGGGATTTTCGAATTTAAACTCATATTGCCTAGTTAAATAAGGTGTATGTCTAACCAAAACACAAGCATGCTCTTGTGGTAGTGGGAAGGATCTTCAACCAACAGCTGCAGGTCATTTGTTCGAGTACAGCCAGCAGCATTTTTTCCTTTTTGATTTTTGAAGCTGTAATTTATAAAAAATATGAGCGTGGGAGGGTCGAACTTGCGACTTGCATGTGCCAGCATCGGAGCAGAACTCTTACCGATGCGCTAGCACTAGTGTAGAGAACATTTTGTGCTCAAGGCTTATGTATTCTTGTCTTAAAAATTTTGAATTCAAATTTTGATTTTAAATTTCGCTTGGATTTTTTCAGAATTTCATGGTTACCGTGGTAACCGAGTTTTTCGCT
>NC_041391.1:624474445-624475853 GCF_002162155.2 Triticum dicoccoides
AAATGTTCCATTCGGAATCCAAAACCTTGTCACTTACAGACTCACATGCATTCATGAGTGGTCATCAAGGCAGGCAGTAGCCCTCATAGATCTCAACCTTCCAACCAATTCTCATTCCAGGAATTCTTAGCCACACATGTTCATATTCTTTCTATGAACCCAAACTTGAGAGTGTCCATCTAAACTAACAATGCAACACTAAATCAATATAAGTATAATGAGTCATGGCTGAAGCAGTAGGTGACCTAATACGACGCTCCAAAGTGCATCCTTCTCTACTACATGTCTGCACTCATGGCTTTGGGAAAAACAATGATGCCTCCAAAGCATGGCATTTGCACACCTTGGAAGAGGGCTGACGAGGGCTTGTTGCCAGAGGAAGGGGACATCAAATCCTTGTTTCATCTGAGCTCGGGGCAGTGCAACTACATGCAAGGCCTAGCTGCAGTTTCCTAGGAAGAAAAAACTGCAAGTACCTAAGTTTCTTGATTCAATTCCTTCTAAGTATATACCTTTGTAACACTTCTGTTATACAAGTAGTGATTCATGTGCCGTAGCTAACTTGGCAAAATGTTTTTGTTTTTGTTTACGGGGAATAGAAAACATCAAAAAGTTTGTTTGTATACAATTTTTTTAGTGAATATGAAAAAAAGGATGGTATTTATTCGAATTCTGTTTCAGGTCTTCTAATAAACTCCACTACAAATCTGACGTCAGATTTTTTATCATGGTAAATCGAACGTTTTTTATGGCAAATTATGGGCCTGTTTGGATCGCAGCCGCGGGACGCCCTGCCAAATTTTTGGCGTTGACCGCTACCAGGGGCGCTCGTTTGGATTGACGCCCATATGTCGTAGCCATGCCAAAGTTTTGGTAGTTCTATTCTGTTCCTACGCCCATGCGTTGGCGAGATCTTGGCGGTGAAATTGCTCGCCAACTTTTTGGCGTGGCCGATTTTGGCGGGGCTGACGGGGGCGCAATCCAAACAGCCCCTATATTTTCCAAGGATGGTAAGTTTAGTTGGTGAACATGGCAAATCTGTCTCAGTTCATTTTTTGGCCAGCAAATTTCGTGCTTGCAAACTAATTTTGCGATCATTGCGTCAATATAAATTGCCATGAAAAACTCCAAATTTTCCATGATTAAAATTCTGGCGCCAGATTTTAGCGTTTCCTTTTTTGTTTGAGAGTCCATTCTGGTTTCAGGTTTTCCATTCATTTTCTGAGGGGCATTCTGGTTTCAGTTACAACATCTCACAAAGGTAGGGCAGGCTTAGTTTTTTTTTAATCTAGTAGGACAGGCTTAGTGTTTTTTCAATCCATTGCCGAGCAGAGAATAAATTGGGCCAGCCCAACTGCCCGGAGGGCTTATCAATGCCGAGTTGCCGACTCAGTGGTTTCTCAAAAAA
>NC_041391.1:624476095-624480265 GCF_002162155.2 Triticum dicoccoides
AAAAAAGTTGCCGACTCAGTTTGCATGCGCGGTCCGCCATTGTGCGTACATATATCCAGCGGACCCGATCTCGATCTCCGTGAGTGTAGGAATTGTTGGTACCTACCTCCGATCTCGATCGATGCATGGCCGCCGCCACCGCCGCGTCGACGGACCGGCTCTCCGATCTCCCTGACGACTTGCTGATCCACATCCTCTCCTTCGGCCCCTCCTGCGAGGCCGCTAGAACCACCGCACTATCCCGCCGATGGCGCCGCCCGCTCTGGCTCCACACCGCCGCCGTCAACCTCGACTACCGCTCCTACACCCCCGGCGCCGGCGAGGACGACCGCCCTCTCTGGCGGCGCGCCGTGGATGACGCTGAGCACGCGCTCTCCGTCCAGAGCTCCCTCGGCCGCGGCCCCAAGAAGAAGAAGGTCGCCCTCGTCATGCGCGATGGCACCATGCATGACGCCGTCCTGCGCGCAGCCTGCGGCCGGGAGGATGTCGCCGCCGGCTTCGAGGAGCTTCAGATCGACTGCCTAGAGTATGGCGTCCCGCCTTACTGCGTCCACGCCGCCCCGCCGCGGTGGACGTACTACAATCTGTACCTCGTCTCCCTGCCCTTCGCCGGCCTTCGGGTCTTGGAGCTCTCCGGCTGCATCCTCCACGCGCCTTCCCCGTCGCCTTCCTCCGCAGAGTCAGAGGAGGATGAGGAGCCCCCGTGGGAGGAGAAGTCCGAGGACGGACAGCGCATCACGTTCCCTTTCCTGGAGGCGCTGCGGCTGCGGCGGTGCCGCACGGAGTCAGGCACGCTTCAGGACATGGTCTTGGCCGCGCCGAGGCTCGCTGACCTGCGGCTCAAAGCTGTGAGCTTCTCGGACTACATGGGTCGGCTCAGCTGCCCAGCGGCCACCGTCATCACCATGGCCAACTGCCATATGTTGAGCACGGACAACGTCAACTTCTACACGTGCACTGTGGTCCTCGACGCGCCGCGCCTTCGCCGCTTCAGCTATTCGCAGGTCCACACCTTCGAGACCACCTCCTACTGGAACTACTCCTTCAAATTCAGGTCGCCGCCGCAGGACCTGGAGCAGGTTCACCTGGCGCTGCACACCGCATCGGCGGCGGCAGACCTGCGTCACTCCATGCACATGGCTGTGCGCCACGTGAGGGTCCTCATCCTCACGATGTACTCTCTCGGTGACCTCGTCATGACCGGGTATGGCTTGCCGCAGTTCTACAACCTGGAGCGGCTGGAGATTGAAGAGCTCTGCGGGTGCATCGTCGACCACAGCAAAGCGGCGAGCGCCATCGAGAACCTGTTGCGAAGCTGCCCGGCTGTGCGCGACCTCCATCTCAGGTTTCGCTGGCGGGAGTACCTAGCGGAAGCCTCTGACCTGGCTGACCAGATGGCTGCCATGGCGGACCTTACGCCGTGCAGATCCATCAACAATACCGGCTACGACGATGAGGAAGAGGACTGCTGCGAGAATTTGGATTTATATTACCAACACTGCGGCCATGGTTTGGACTGCTTAAAGGGTTCGTTGAAGAGGGTGGTGGTGGAGTTCGACGCGGAGGAACTGACATGCTTCCAGGTCCGGCTCATCAGGTTCTTGGCGCGCGACGCGGCAGGTCTCAAGGAGGTGGTCGTCGACGGCGGGAAGGGGTATGACTCAAGCCGCATAGACCGGAAGGTGGAAAGATGGCGGCGGAAATGGAAACGCTCGCTGCCGCCGCCGACAAGTCTCGCTCCACTGTGGCCGCCGACAAGGTCCGAGTTCCCGCTGCCCGTGAAAGCAGCGGCCCCGGCACGTACGACCCCACCATGCTCTGATGTAGAAGTTGACAATGGGTTACAATTTTACGACGACGACGATGACGATGATCAGGATGACGAGGATGATATATCCCCTAGACATTTCATGTGTGGAGGCAGGAAGAAGAAGAAGGGGGGCAGGCTGGAGTGCTTTAGTGTGAAACTCAAGTCAAAGGGCAGCTTGATCACGGTGCGGCCGAGGAAAGGAGGAGCCAACCGCCGTCGTCGGAATGGTTGGGGTTGGTTTGGGGAAGAAGAAGGAGGAGACATTGCGGGATCGTCGGCGTCTCCACCTCCGGTGCCTGCGATTTCTGCTCCGCAAAGGCTGCCAGCCATGTACGAGTTCCCTCCGCTCCCTTGTGCCCCTCCGCCTGCACCACCGATACTACCGTCCGTATCCGAGTCCCCTCCCCTCAACCAGGCCCCTCCTTCGGCTCCTCCGCCGTGTCCGAGTCAGACCGCTCCTCTTGTGTTGTGTCCCGCCGAGATTACCTGTGTTCGTCGTGAGTGGCGAGCTGTGCGCCTCGCTGACCTAGATGTCGCTGCGGACATGACGTCGAGGCGCCGCTACTTGTCACGACGCCGCCCGATGGCTCCCGCCACGCCCTCCGGTCGCCGGTGCGCAGCGGTCTTTCGCATCCATCAGCCCCTCTAAGACCAGGCGGTGCTGCAGGTGATGGTTATGATTCCCGGTCGCGGCAGGCAGTTTCTAAGAGTTGAAATAATCAAAGACTCGATGTGTGCTTGCATGGTCTGCTAACTAGTTTTACTGGTTGATTTTTTTGATGCATTCATATGATTTTGTTGAATAATAATGGTTTGAGTGTGTGCACGTATAATTTGTTGAACCGTGTCACACTATGTAGCTGTTGCTCTTCTCTCTGATCTGAATACGGAATAAATTCTGCCATGCATGATTGATTTTTCAGTACATGGCCATGATCGATTATCAACATGTGATTGAAGATGGAAGCTCCAGCAGGTTAATTACTACTCATATGTTGTTCCGGATCTAGACATACTCCCTCTCCCTTCTGGAAGGGAGGCAGTATATGCATAAAGTACAAGCGAACTCCTCAAGAAAGCATCTCCAACAGCCGCCCTATATAAGCGTTGCGCTGTAAATTTTAGATTTTTTGTGCGCGCGCAACTACTTCGGGAGCTCCAGCGGAGGCGCAAAAATCGTACGCGCGGTATAAGTAGTTCAGCGCGCGGTCCGAAATGCCATCGCGCGACGTTTATTTGCTGCGCCCGCTCCCGCGTGATGCACACTCGAGCGCCCGCACCGCTTTCGTCCCGCCCGCGCCGCCGCCGGTGAATTCGTCCGATGGACGGACGCGCCGGCATCCCTCGCACCCCTTCCTACACCCGCGACCCCTCCGCTGCCGCCGCTGCCGCAAACCCTAGCGCGGGGAGCTTTGGCTTCGCCTCCGCCGGTGCTCCTCCAAGCACCGGCATCGCGCGCGGCCTTTTCATGCCGCCACGGACGACCTCGGCGCGGGGGCGTCGCGCCGGCGCCCGCCGTGAAGCCATGTGCCCCCACTCGAAGCTCCCAAATGCGGCGTGGGGGAATAAGGGCAAGGTATCCGCGAAGAAGAACAAGGCGACGGACGGCTCCTCTAGGCAGCCGAAGAAGAAGCTTGCATGGCGTCCGACGGACGCGGCGGCGACGAAGCGCCGGCGAGCTCACTTGTTGAGCCGACGGCCGACGCGCACAAGTTGTTCGATGAAATGCCCACAAGGTAAAATTCCTTCCACTTTTTTTTTTGTTTTTGTTTTTTGAATGCATACATATGGATAGCTTATTTGCTTTGTTGGATGATGATGTGGGCATGAGTTTGAACTTTTATGTCATGAACTTGTTTGGTGATTTTAAACTATGCTATGTCTATTTTGATGTTTGAAATATCATCATATTGTCTCCAAAATGCAACATATGGCAAGCTTCGGCTGCTTGCACGCGCTGCAGTTTAGCGCGTCTGTTGGAGCGGCTCGGGCACGCTATATTTTGCAGCAGCCGTTGGGGCCAACGCTCCGCGGCGCGCAAAAGCTGACGATTTCGGCGTCGTAAACTGTTTTTTAGCGCGCCGCGTGTTGCGCGTCTGTTGGAGATGCTCTGAGCAAACTGAAACCCACTCTAGAGCAGGGATTAATATGCCTTTGATTTAAGCTTTAGTGAATTCTATCCATTCCGATGTTCTTTTTTTGGGGGTTCAGGAAAGGAAGGACATTTTCATGAATAATCATAGTAGTTTCTGCTCCTGCATTTTTAGTTAGTGACTAGAGTGATACACGCACCTTGCCGCGTGGTTTGCTGCCACGCCCATGAAGAAGAAAAATTACACACAACTAAAAATAGCACTAGC
>NC_041391.1:624485886-624510451 GCF_002162155.2 Triticum dicoccoides
ACCGCGACTAAAGGTACCCTTTAGTCGCGGCCCGCCACCCCAACCGCGACTAAAGGGTGCCCTTTAGTCGCGGTCCGCCTCCCCAACCGCGACTAAAGGGTTTTGGCGCCGCATCCGTTCCCGCGCAGAAAGACCCTTTAGTCGCGGCCCGCCACCCCAACCGCGACTAAAGGTACCCTTTAGTCGCGGTCCGCCTCCCCAACCGCGACTAAAGGTCTGTGCTAGAACTGGCGCGGTGCGGTGGGATGTTTAGTCCCACCTCGCTAGCCGAGAGGCTTCGACAGTGGTTTATAAGCGCGACTGCGCTCACCACTTCGAGCTCCTCTCAAATGCAGGCTTACGGGCCTATTCTGTCACTATGTGCCTGTGGGCCTACTCGGGCTTCTGCGGGCCTGAATCCTGGCCCTTTAATGGGTTTCTAGTCGTATTCAGGCCGTGGTGGCCCAGTAGGTGGCATATTTTCTTTTTTTCTTCCTTTTTTTCTTTTTCCTTTTTTCTTCTGTTTTTTTCTTCTGTTTTTTTTCTGTTTGATTTTTCTTCTGTTTTTCCTTTTTTCTTCTGTTTTTTTCTTCCTTTTTCCTTCTTTCTTCTTCTTCCTTTTTCCTTTTAAAATCAGAAAAATAAAACTAATTCATTTTAAAATCTTAAAATACAATTATATATCAAAAAAATCAGAAAAATAAAACTAATTCATTTTAAAACCCCTTGAAGGTTTGACAAAAGGTTTGATACAATAAATTATTACACATCATTTCTTCCCTTGTGTCCCTGCTTGCTTACGATTGTGCCGTATCCATGGAGCATCCTCATCATTTAACTTAATGCTTGGGTCGGTGTTCACTTTGAAGGGCGGAATTTCAGCAAACATATTATAATCTTCTGACATGTCTGTCTTGTCCTCCACTCCCACGATGTTTCTTTTCCCTGAAAGAACAATGTGGCGCTTTGGATCATCGCATGATGTACTGATCGTTTTCTTATCTTTCCGTTTCCTCGGTTTGCTACTCATGTCCTTCACATAGAAAACCTGAGCGACATCTTTCGCTAGGACGAATGGTTCGTCAAGGTAACCAAGATTGTTGAAATCCACCATTGTCATTCCGTATTGCTGGTCCACCTTTACCCCACCTCCTGTTAGCTTGAACCATTTGCAACGGAATAAAGGGACCTTAAAGGAGGGTCCATAGTCAAGTTCCCATATCTCCTCTATGTAACCATAATATGTGACCTTTTGCCCATTCTCGGTTGCTGCATCAAAGCGGACACCACTGTTTTGGTTGGTGCTCTTTTTATCTTGGGCGATCGTGTAAAATGTATTCCCATTTATCTCGTACCCTTGGAAAGTCGTTATAGTCGAAGATGGTGTCTTGGCCAACATGTACAGCTGATCTACAACATCATTGTCATTCATTAAATGTTTTCTCAACCAACTGCCGAAAGTCTCCATGTGGGCCTTCCTAATCCAGGATTCAGGCTTCCCCGGGTTGTCCGAGCGTAAAATATTCTTGTGTTTCTCAAAGTACGGAGCCACCAAGCTGGAATTGGTCAGTACAGTGTGGTGTGCTTCAGTCAGAGAATGGCCGTCCATACATATCGTTGTTCGCATTAGCCACTACGAGGAAATCTTTCAAACCCGTAGTGAACTCGCCGGAGAGTCGGTTACCGTACATCCATTGCCGATTCATCTGCATTATTATAATATAAAATATATAATTAACCATCATGCATTTGTTAAACTAACTAGCTACAAACAATATAAATTAAACAATGAACTGCACACATGCATATTTTATCAATGACACACATGCATGAAAGGTTCAAGTTGCTAACCGCGATCGAGGAGGAAAAAATAAATGAGGAACCTCAAGTGTGGCTCCAACACTTCATATCATGTTTGTTTCACCCTCTTAGGGCATTTCATCAAACACCTTGTGTGCATAAGAGGAACCAAAAGCAAACCTACACCCCCTTGTGAAGCTTGTGAAGAGAAGTGGCACCAAATGGCTAAGTGAGCGTGCTGAACTGGTATATATAGGGGAGGAGCTTTAGTCGCGGTTGGCCTGGCCAACCGTGACTAAATGCCTTTGCGCACCTTTAGTCGCGGTTGGCCTGGCCAACCGCGACTAAAGCCCCTCACGTGCACCAGCTGGCCACCGAGCGCCCTGGGCCCAGGCCTTTGGTCGCGGTTCGTCTGCCGAACCGCGACTAAAGACTTCATTAGTCGCGGTTCCTACAGTTTCGCGACTAATGGGGCTGGACGGAAGCCTCTTTTTCTACCAGTGCGTACTAGTAAATATGCACGTGCAACGCACGTCTATTTAGACTAATAAGTGTGCACGTGCAACACACGTCTATTTGAATTAACACATTATACTATACTTAATACAAGACAATTTATTCATAAATTTGAAATTTCCCTATAAAGTACACAATCTCTTATTCCCAACTCATACAAATAATTTGAAATATCGTTTCTCCTTAATCAACATGTCTCCTGTATTAAAAGATCACCCACTTTTCCCAATGTATAAAACTCAAAAGTATTTAAAAGATTCATCATGATTCTCCATATGCACACATTTATGCAAGTATAATCACACATGAAAATGTCACTTAGGACAAGCTAAGGAACCGTTTCAGTGCCAACAAACTCCAGTCAAGAATTATTATTACAATTGAGTGTCAACCACACAATAGCGAGAAGAGACCTCTATGGTTTGTTGAAAAGAGGAAGCCATTGTCAGATAGAGAAGTGTAGAGATGTCTTGACTGCATAGAATCAGCTGTGAAACAAGACAAAAAATGCTAGTTGGACCATCCGATTCTACTATTACACCACAAGTGTTGTAATGTCTAGAAGCAAGAAAAGTGACTTACTTTATTATGAAAATAGAACATGTAAATCAAAGAAAAATTACATTGATAAATTGCGTAATTATACTTGTTAATCATTGGACAAAAGCATTAATATGACAACTTGGAACAGTTACTTGAGTACTACACATTTTTTTAAGGCCTCAACATTCTAAAATTTTGACAATATAACAAATATCCTCTCAGTTTATAGTAATAATGATACGTAGGCTACCACTTGTAAGAATAATAGTGGCAAAAAAGGGCTAACAAATGCCGGTTTAGAAAGAAAAAACTGCAGATATACTTCCAATTTTAGCAACTCTAGTGGATAAAACATACCTTACCTCCCAAGTCGGGATCATGATTCAAGATATTCGGAGAAATATGGTTGGTCTCTCTGTATGATGCGAAGTCGTTGCAGTCAGTAGAAGAGTGAACTGCCCTCCAGGCAGAAGACGAAGGCGGCGACGGCACGTGTGCGTGTTCGGAGGAAGCCGCAGCTCCTCTTCGCATGTCTCCCATTGTGGCTCGCGTGGGTGGTGGGCTGGTGACGACAGGCGACTCGCGATCGCGATTCCCTGATAGGAGACGATAGGATGCGCTTGCGATTAATTTCCTAATAATTAGATGCGTTCGTGATTAGTTATCTAATAGGATGCGTCCGTGATTAGTTTCTTAATAATTAGATGTGTTCGTGATTAATTTCCTAATAGGATGCGCTCGTGATTATTTTCCTAATAATAGGACGCACTCGTGATTAGTTTCCTAATAATAGGATGCGTTGTGATTAGTTTCCTAATAATTAGATACGTCTGTGATTAGTTTCTTAATAGGATGTGTCTGTGATTATAGTTTCCTAATTGACCAGGCGTGGACTTCATATTTTCCTCCACGGTGGAGTACGGTCAGTCAATGTAAATTGCTAAGTGCACACAGAGAACAGATAAAGTTAAGGCTAGCCGTTAGATTGAGTTTAGTGGGACTAATCATGCGATGGTAATGTATCTGTGTACGTTTTGTAGGGTGCACTTAAAGAAGATCATGTTTGCTCTTTTATAAGTAGTATAGAAATATCTTATCCTATTTTTTCATTAAACAATCCTAGGTAATGACTTGGGGCCCGCAACTCAATGACACGTGCGGCGGTGGCCAGAGAGGTGCGGCATGGGGTAGTACGCCAGCGGTGGACCGGCATGGTGACATGAGGGTTTCCTCGTGCTGAAGTTCAGGTGGTTCTGTGCCCGCCAAATTATACCGAAGGATCATCAAACACATTCAGCTACGCATCAAGGCCGAGTAACCGCGCTAGACACGTCTTCTTTTACTGTACCGCACCTCCCTTGTAAAAAGTAGCGATGGCATGGGCGAAAATGCATCCTCTTTTCCTCATAGCCCGCTCTCCACTGTGACGCTAGGGTTCCCAGCCACTATCGCGCGCACAGCCGGCCGGAGCCACCTCCACTCCGGCGCCCATCGATAGTCCTCTTCACTGTCGCCCGGAGCTGCTCTGTCCGTTCCCGAGCGGTCTTGACCCGCCCAGCAGCCCCTCCACGCTGGCCGTCCGGAGCTGCGGCGCCCACCACAGCAAGGGGGAGGAGGGGGGCGTAGAGGATGGGGGCAGCAACATCACGAGGTAGAGGTCGCCGGTCCGCCGTAGTCTGGGTGCACCTCCATGGGATCCCCATGACACACGGCTCTGCCATGAGGTTGTGGTAGCCTTGACCTCCCGCGCCAGGCAGAAGCTCCAACAGTGGTCTGTTAAACATATAGTTCAGCGCATATTGAAACGTTGTAACGTGATAGATCACTTGGAGATATTCTGGTAGTTTGTTTAGCCTAGATAACTATCTTAAACCGTGGCTATCTCTATCTCACTAGTAGAAAAATGACTTTTAGTACCGGTCGTAAGGACCTTTAGTACTGGTTCTGGAACCGGCACTAAAGAGTGGGGACTAAAGGTCCCCCCTCTTTAGTCCCGGTTCAACACGAACCGGGACCAAAGGCCCACCACGTGGCACGAGGCGCGCCATGGTCTGGGGGACCTTTAGTCCCGGTTGGTAAGGATTTTTTTTGAAATAAAGCAAAAACAGCCCGCCTACTGGGCCGGCACGGCCTGCATACGACTAGAAACCCAATCTCTAGTTGGGCCAGGATGCAAGCCCATACGGCCCAGTAGGCCCCACAGGGCAGAAGACTTGCAATAGGCCCACAAAGGCCTGCTTAGAGAGGAGCTCGACACGGTAGCCGCGCAAGGGCTTATAAACCGGTGCGAGCTCCTCTCAACTAGCAAGGTGGGACTAAACATTGTGCACTGCGGGTGGCAGCGCACCACCTTTAGTACCGGTTGGTGGCTCCAACTGGTACTAAAGGGGGGGGTCTTTAGTACCGGTTGGAGCCACCAATCCGTACTAAAGGCCACCACCTTTAGTACCGGTTGGTGGCTCCAACCGTTACTAAAGACCCCCCCCCTTTAGTACCGGTTGGAGCCACCAACCCGTACTAAAGGCCACCACCTCTTTAGTACCGGTTTGTGGCATGAACCGGTACTAAAGGTTCGCCACGAACCGGTACTAATGAGCGCCGCCCGCCTGGCCGTTGGAACCGGCACTAATGGTCACATTAGTGCCGGTTCAATTGCAAACCGGGACTAATGAGTTCCACATTAGACCCTTCTTCTACTAGTGTCTCTCTCTGTCTTCCTCTCCAAGATGTACTCTATCTCCTTTGTATGCACTACAGGGATCGGCGCCTTGCCTATAAACATGAACCATGTCCCCTCGCATCGAGGCAAGACATTTACCGCAATCTTCACATGGTAATCAGAGCCTCCATCTTCCACAACATTTAGCATCCATCAAACCCTAGCTCTAGCCATGTCGTATTCCGCCGTCGCTCCTATACCCACCATCCATGGTCAGGTAACAGAGAAGCTCACCAGGACGAACTACATCCTCTGGCGCGCCCAGATCACGCCCCAGCTCATTGGCGCTGGCCTCTTTGGCTACATCGATGGATCCATCAAGGAACCGGAGAAGTTCCTCGTCACCAAGGATAAAGATGGCAAGGAGGAAGCCGTCCCGAACCCTCTACATCAAGTCTGGGTAAGGGAAGATCAGCAGGTACTTGGCCATCTGTTGATCAATCTCTCTCGAGAAGTTCTTGTCCAGGTGACCTTGATCCGCAAGGCGCATGAGTTCTGGACTGTTGTGGCGAGCATGTTCTCGTCCCAGTCCTGATCTCGCATCAACAACATCAGAATCGCCCTCTCCAACGCGTAGAAGGGCACGCAAGCGATGGGCACCTACTTCGCCCACATCCGCTCCCTCGTCGACGAGCTGGCGGCTGCCGGCAAGCCACTGGATGACAATGAAGTCATCTCCTACATCCTGGCGGGGCTGGATATGGAGTACCAGCCGCTAGTGTCGACACTCGACACCCGCAAGGAACTGGTCATGATCAATGATCTGTTCGCTCAAGTAAGCAACTTTGATTAGCGCATTGCAATGTTCCATGGTGCCGGCAACAACGCAGGGTTCAAGAGCTCTGCCAACGCCGCCGGTGGCACAATAGACTAGGGCATGTATCTTTTTCTTTAGTTGAATGATTGCTTAGGAAGAATAATCTCCCATACGTTGGAGAGCGTGATCTCGAAACAATTTGTGATTCTTGTCAAAAGGCTAAAAGCCATCAATTACCTTATCCAATTTCCACGAGTATCTCTACCAAACCATTGCAACTTATCTTTTATGATGTTTGGGGTCCTGCTCCAAGCTCTGTTTGTAGGCATACTTACTATGTTAGCTTCATTGATGACTATAGCAAGTATTCTTGGATCTATTTACTTAAAAAAAGATCTGAGGTTTTTCAAGTCTTTCACAACTTCCAAGCTCTCGTTGAACGAAAGTTTAATAGCAAGATCATTCTTGTTCAATCCGATTGGGGAGGGGAATACGAAAAATTACACTCATTTTTCCAAACTCTTGGCATCTCTCACCAAGTATCTTGTCCTCATGCACATCAGCAGAATGGATCTGCCGAAAGGAAACACAGGCACATTGTTGAGGTTGGCCTAGCTCTCTTGGCCGGCGCATCCATGCCTCTCAAACTTTGGGACGAGGCTTTTCTTACCGCTGTTCATATCATCAACATGCTTCCAAGTCGTGTCATTAATCATGAAACACCGGTAGAAAGACTCCTTCACACCAAACCCGATTATACATCACTTCGTGTTTTTGGGTGCGCATGTTGGCCAAACCTTAGACCCTACAACAATCGTAAACTTATGTTTCGCTGGAAACAGTGTGTTTTCTTGGGCTATAGTCCCCAAAATAAAGGAGTTAAGTGGCTTGATGTTTCCACTGGACGAGTCTATATCTCTAGAGATGTCGTTTTTGACGAGACAAAATTTCCCTTTGCTGATCTACATCCAAATGCTGGTGCCCTTCTTCGCCAAGAAATTCTCCTTTTGCCATCTCATCTAGTAGGTGCCCTTGGGGAAGATAATTGTAATGATCACATGCCAACTAATCCTCATAACAGCTTGTTTGAGTTATGTGATGATGCAGGACCAAGCAGCGAAGCAAATGGTGGTCACGGTGATGAAAACATTGAAGAAACGGCTCCAAACGAGCCATATTTCATGTGCAGGCCCTCGGGGAACATATCCTCCTCGGGATCCGGGACGCACCAGTCCTGCAGGCGATCTCCTTCGGGATTGACGCCTTCTGCACCTGCGCCTGACAATGACCCGTTCAATAGTGCTCAGGTCGCCCCCCCCCCCGACTCGACAGCGCGGCGCGCCTCCGACCAATCAGCGGGCACTGATGGCCCGCGCCAATCTCCGTGCTCCACGCGGCAGCTGACGAGCCGCTTCCCCGATCCGCTCACGTGCTACACGCGACGCCCGCGTCAGCCAACCGGCTCGGGGTCCCATGCGGTGGACCACCCGGCCGGCGCTGGATCCCTGGTGGATTCCCATGATGACGCTCCTGGTGGGAGCGGGTCTCCTACTGCGGTCGGATCTTCTGTGGTGGTAGGCGCCCCTTCACCGCATGCTGAGGCCGCAGAAAATCGTTCCTCCTCGTCAGATTGCAGTGTATCTGCCTCGGGATCACCGGGGGATGCTGTTGTGGATCCTTCTGCTGCAGACCCCGGATCTTCTGTGCAGCAAACTGCTGCTGTTTCACCATTGATGCCACGGACATGTGAAAGTGCAATCTTGCTCTTAAAGAGTATTTTTGATATTGATGACAAACCTACATATAGGGGACTAACCTTGTTTGCTAAGTATATACACAGGCCGTCTGTCCTCTGGTTTTTCTTTAGTGAGCATCATGATCGCATCATATGAGATTTTACTCAAGCAAATTATCAATGAGGAAAGGAGCAAACAAAGATGAAGTATTATGCTCTTTTTATATTTCTTGAGTAATAGGAACCCCGCACTATTAAGAGGGGATCCGAAGTGTAGGTTCAAGACTTGCTCACATTTTGTCTCATAAACAATTCTATCACAATAGACCAAAGTCCCTAGCAATATCCCTTAGCCAAAACCTACCACTTCTCCTCGCCGGATCATCCGGACGGCTACCCAGATCATCCGGGCTTCACCCGGATCAGCCGGACCCTGCATCGGATCATCCGGATAATAGGTGCTCTCCATCACAGAACGGTGTGGCTGAAGCCGGATCATCCGGACGTTCCTCCGGATCATCCGGGCTGTTCCCCGGATCGTCCGGATAACCGTGCCCGGTTTTCACAGAAGCCATATGTTGTAGCCGGATCGTCCGGTCAGGCATCTGGATCATCCGGGGCTTGTCCGGATCATCCGGGGTTGCCTCCGGACTGTCCGGGCAGCTCGCAGCTCGGCAGCAACCATCTTCATCCGGGCCTTCTGCCAGATTTATCCGGACAATGTCTAGATCATCCGGATGGTGTCCCAGATCATCCGGGGTGGTCAACTTGTGTCCAAACGGCTCTATTCTGGACATGGTATAAATATCAACTTACCCCTTCAAGATAAGGTTGAACACTCCACACAAACACGCCTCAAGAACACCAGTGCTTCCCCTCTCTTGCTCACACACTAAATCCCAGATCCTGGCTTGATTCTTGAGAGTTTCGAAGAGTTGTTCCAATCAAAAGAAAGATCTTCTTCCTCCCCTTCTTGTGACCAAAGCAAATCGAAGTTTGAGCAAGTCTTGAGTCTTTTCCCTCGGATCTTGTTACTCTTGGAGGTTGGAGACTCCTAGGCGGTAGGAGTCATTCGTGAGGAATCAACTTTTGTGATTACCCCCGGAAAGTTTGTGAGGGTTTGGAGACCACCCCAAGGTCTACCACAAGTGGTTGAGAAACGCCTTCGTGGTGTTGTCTCAAAGGGAGAATAGGGTGAGCCTGTTGGGGAACGTAGCAGAAATTCAAAATTTTCCTACGTGTCACCAAGATCTATCTATGGAGAGACCAGCAACGAGGGGAAGGAGAGTGCATCTACATACCCTTGTAGATCGCTAAGCGGAAGCGTTCAAGTGAACGGCGTTGATGGAGTCGTACTCGTCGTGATTCAGATCACCGATGATCCTAGTGCCGAACGGACGGCACCTCCGCGTTCAACACACGTACAGCTCGATGATGTCTCCCACGCCTTGATCCAGCAAGGAGAGAGGGAGAGGTTGAGGAAGACTCCATCCAGCAGCAGCACAACGGCGTGGTGGTGATGGAGGAGTGTGGCAATCCTGCAGGGCTTCGCCAAGCACCTACGGGAGAGGAGGAGGTGTCACGGGAGGGAGGGAGGCGCCAAGGGCTCAGGTATGGATGCCCTCCCTCCCCTCCACTATATATAGGGGCAGGGGAGAGGGGGGAGGCGCAGCCTTGCCCCCTCCTCCAAGGAAGGGGTGCGGCTAAGAAGGGGGGGGAGGAGTCCATCCTCCCCAAGGCACCTCGGAGGTGCCTTCCCCCTTTAGGACTCTCCCCTTTTTCCTATATCTTGGCGCATGGGCCTCTAGGGGCTGGTGCCCTTGGCCCATGTAGGCCAAGGCGCACCCCCTACAGCCCATGTGGCCCCCCGGGGCAGGTGGCCCCACCCGGTGGGCCCCCGGGACCCTTCCGGTGGTCCCGGTACAATACCGATGACCCCGAAACTTGTCCCGATGGCCGAAACAGGACTTCCTATATATAAATCTTTACCTCCGGACCATTCCGGAACTCCTCGTGACGTCCGGGATCTCATCCGGGACTCCGAACAACATTCGGTAACCACATACAAACTTCCTTTATAACCCTAGCGTCATCGAACCTTAAGTGTGTAGACCCTACGGGTTCGGGAGACCTGTAGTCATGACCGAGATGTTCTCCGGTCAATAACCAACAGCGGGATCTGGATACCCATGTTGGCTCCCACATGTTCCACGATGATCTCATCGGATGAACCACGATGTCAAGGACTCAATCGATCCCGTATACAATTCCCTTTGTCTAGCGGTATGGTACTTGCCCGAGATTCGATCGTCGGTATACCGATACCTTGTTCAATCTCGTTACCGGCAAGTCTCTTTACTCGTTCCATAACACATCATCCCGTGATCAACCCCTTGGTCACATTGTGCACATTATGATGATGTCCTACCGAGTGGGCCCAGAGATACCTCTCCGTTTACACGGAGTGACAAAATCCCAATCTCGATTCGTGCCAACCCAACAGACACTTTCAGAGATACCCGTAGTGTACCTTTATAGCCACCCAGTTACGTTGTGACGTTTGGCACACCCAAAGCACTCCTACGGTATCCGGGAGTTGCACAATCTCATGGTCTAAGGAAATGATACTTGACATTAGAAAAGCTTTAGCATACGAACTACATGATCTTGTGCTAGTCTTAGGATTGGGTCTTGTCCATCACATCATTCTCCTAATGATGTGATCCCGTTATCAACGACATCCAATGTCCATGGTCAGGAAACCGTAACCATCTATTGATTAACGAGCTAGTCAACTAGAGGCTTACTAGGGACATGGTGTTGTCTATGTATCCACACATGTATCTGAGTTTCCTATCAATACAATTCTAGCATGGATAATAAACGATTATCATGAACAAGGAAATATAATAATAATCAATTTATTATTGCCTCTAGGGCATATTTCCAACAGTCTCCCACTTGCACTAGAGTCAATAATCTAGTTCACATCGATATGTGATTAACACTCAAGGTCACATCCCCATGTGACTAACACCCAAAGAGTTTACTAGAGTCAATAATCTAGTTCACATTTACCATGTGATTAACACTCGATGAGTTTTGGGTTTGATCATGTTATGCTTGTGAGAGAGGTTATAGTCAACGGGTTTGAACCTTTCAGATCCGTGTGTGCTTTACAAATCTCTATGTCATCTCCTAGATGCAGCTACCACGTTCTATTTGGAGCTATTCCAAATAACTGTTCTACTTGGAGCTATTCTAAATTGTTGCTCCATTATACGTATCCGGTATCTCTACTCAGAGCTATCCGGATAGGTGTTAAGCTTGCATCAACGTAAACCTTTACGACGAACTCTTTTACCACCTCCATAATTGAGAAAATTCCTTAGTCCACTAGTTACTAAGGATAACTTTGACCGCTGTCCTGTGATCCATTCTTGGATCACTCTTGTACCCCTTGACCGACTCATGGCAAGGCACACTTCAGGTGCGGTACACAGCATAGCATACTGTAGAGCCTACGTCTTATGCATAGGGGACGACCTTCGTTCCTTTCTCTCTATTCTGCCATGGTCGAGCTTTAAGTCTTAACTTCATACCTTACAACTCAGGCAAGAACTCCTCCTTTGACTGATCCATCTTGAACACCTTCAAGATCACGTCAAGGCATGTGCTCATTTGAAAGTACTATTAAGCGTTTTGATCTATCCTTATAGATCTTGATGCTCAATGTTCAAGTAGCTTAATCCAGGCTTTCCATTGAAAAACACTTTCAAAATAACCCTATATGCTTTCCAGAAATTCTACGTCATTTCTGATCATTAATATGTCAACAACATATACTCATCAGAAATTCTATAGTGCTCCCACTCACTTCTTTGGAAATACAAGTTTCTCATGAACTTTGTATACACCCAAAATCTTTGATCATCATCAAAGCATACATTCCAACTCCGAGATGCTCACTCCAGTCCTCAGAAGGATTGCTGGAGCTTTGCATACTTATTAGCATATTTCAGGATGGACAAAACCTTCCGGTTGTATCACATACAACCTTTCCTCAAAAATCGTCGAGGAAACAATGTTTTGACATCCTATCTGCAAGATTTCATAAATAATGCAGTAACTGCTAATATAATTCCAATAGACTCTTAGCATCGCTACGAGTGAGAAAGTCTCATCATAGTCAACTCCTTGAACTTGTCGAAAAACATCTTAACGACAAGTCGAGCTTTCTCAATGGTGACACTTACCATCATTGTCTGTCTTCCTTTCAAAATCCATATGTACCTAACAGCCTTACGACCATCAAGTAGTTCTTCCAAAGTCTACACTTTGTTTTCATACATGGATCCTCTCTCGGGTTTTACGGCTTCTAACCATTTGTCGGAATTTGGGCCCACCATCGCTTCTCCATAGCTCGTAGGTTCATTGTTGTCTAGCAACATGACCTTCAAGAAAGGATTACTGTACCACTCTGAAGTAGTACGTATCCTTGTCACCCTACGAGGTTCGGTAGTGACTTGATCCGAAACTTCATGATCACTATCATAAGCTTCCACTTCAATTGGTGTAGGTGCCACAGGAACAACTTCCTGTGCCCTGCTACACACTTGTTGAAGTGACGGTTCAATAACCTCATCAAGTCTCCACCATCCTCCCACTCAACTTTTCGAGAGAAACCTTTCCTCGAAAAAGGACCCGATTCAAGAAACAATCCCTATTGCTTTCGGATCTGAATTAGGAGGTATACCCAACTGTTTTTGGGTGTCCTATGAAGATGCATTTTATCTGCTTTGGATTCGAGCTTATCAACCTGAAACCTTTTCACATAAGCGTCGCAGCCCCAAACTTTCAAGAAACGACAACTTAGGTTTCTCCAAACCATAGTTCATACGGTGTCGTCTCAACGAAATTATGTGGTGCCCTATTAAAGTGAATGTGGTTGTCTTTAATGCCTAACCCATAAACTATCGTGGCAGTTCGATAAGAGACATCATGGTATGCATCATATCCAATAGGGTGCAACTATGATGTTCGGACACACCATCACACTATGGTGTTCCAGGCGGTATTAATTGTGAAACAATTTCCACAATGTCTTAATTGTGTGCCAAAACTCGTAATTCAGATATTCATCTCTATGATCATATCATAGATCTTTTATCCTCTTGTCACGACGATCTTTCAACTTCACACTGAAATTACTTGAACCTTTCAATAATTCAGACTCGTGATTCATCAAGTAAATATACTCGAATCATCTGTGAAGTAAGAACATAACGATATTCACTGCATGCCTCAGCACTCATTGGACTGCACACATCAAAATGTGTTGCTTCCAACAAGTTGCTATCTTGTTCCATTTTACTGAAACCGAGGCTTTCCAGTCATCTTGCCTATGTGGTATGATTTGCATATCTCAAGTGATCCAAAATCAAGTGAGTCCAAACGATCCATTTGCATGGAGTTTCTTCATGCATATACACCAATAGACATGGTTCGCATGTCTCAAACTTTTCAAAAATGAGTGAGCCCAAAGATCCATCAATATGGAGCTTCTTCATGCGTTTTATACCGATATGACTTACGTGGCAGTGCCACAAGTAGGTGGTACTATCATTACTATCTTTTGGCATGAACATGTGTATCACTACGATCGAGATTTAATAAACCATTCAGTTTAGGTGTAAGACCATTGAAGGTATTATTCAAATAAACAGAGTAACCATTATTCTCCTTAAATGAATAACCGTATTGCAATAGACGTAATCCAATCATGTCTATGCTCAACGCAAACACCAAATAACAATTATTTAGGTTTAACACCAATCTCTTTGGTAGAGGGAGCGTGCGATGCTTGATCATATCAAGCTTGGAAAAACTTCCAACACATATCGTCAGCTCACCTTTAGCTAGTCTCCGTTTATTCCGTAGCTTTTATTTCGAGTTACTAACACTTAGCAACCGAACCGGTATCTAATACCCTGGTGCTACTAGGAGTACTAGTAAAGTACACATTAACATAATACATCCAATATACTTCTATCGACCTTGCCAGCCTTCTTATCTACCAAGTATCTAGGGTAATTCTGCTCCAGTGGCTGTTCCCCTTATTACAGAAGCACTTAGTCTCGGGTTTGGGTTCAACCTTGGGTTTCTTCACTAGAGCAGCAGCTGAATTGCCGTTTCATGAAGTATCCCTTCTTGCCCTTGCCCTTCTTAAAACTAGTGGTTTCACCAACCATCAACAATTGATGCTCCTTCTTGATTTCTACTTTCGCGGTGTCAAACATCACGAATATTTCAAGGATCATCATATATGCCCCCGATATTTTATAGTTCATCACGAAGCTCTAGCAGCTTGGTGGTAATGACTTTGGAGAAACATCACTATCTCATCTAGAAGATCAACTCCCACTCGATTCAAGCGATTGTTGTACTCAGACAATCTGAGCACAAGCTCAACGATTGAGCTTTTCTCCCTTAGTTTGCAGGCTAAGAAAATCGTCGGAGGTCTTATACCTCTTGACATGGGCACGAGCCTGAAATCCCAATTTCAGCCCTCAAAACATCTCATATGTTTCGCGATGTTTCAAAAACGTCTTTGGTGCCTCAACTCTAAACCGTTTAACTGAACTATCACGTAGTTATCAAAACGTGTATGTCAGATGTTCGCAACAACCACAGACAACGTTCGAGGTTCAGCACACTGAGCGGTGCATTAAGGACATAAGCCTTCTATGAAGCAATGAGGACAATCCTCAGTTTACGGACCTAGTCTGCATAATTGCTACTATCAACTTTCAACTAATTTTTCTCTAGGAACATATCTAAACAGTAGAACTATAGCGTGAGCTACGACATAATTTGCAAAAACCTTTTGACTATGTTCAAGATAATTAAGTTCATCTTATGAACTCCCACTCAGATAGACATCCCTCTAGTCATCTAAGTGATTACATGATCCGAGTCAAACTAGGCCGTGTCCGATCATCACGTGAGACGGACTAGTCATCATCGGTGAACATCTTCATGTTGATCGTATCTTCTATACGACTCATGTTTGACCTTTCGGTCTCCGTGTTCCGAGGCCATGTCTGTACATGCTAGGCTCGTCAAGTTAACCCTAAGTGTTTTGCATGTGTTCCGAGGCCATGTCTGTACATGCTAGGCTCGTCAACACCCGTTGTATTTGAACGTCTGAATAAAACACCCGATCATCACGTGATGTTTTGAAACAGCGAACTGTCGCAACGGTGCACAGTTAGGGGAGAACACTTCTTGAAATTGTTGTAAGGGATCATCTTATTTACTACCGTCGTTCTAAGCAAATAAGATGTATAAACATGATAAACATCACATGCAATCAAATAGTGACATGATATGGCCATCATCACTTTGCTCCTTTTGATCTCCATCTTCGGGGCTCCATGATCATCATCGTCACCGGCATGACACCATGATCTCCATCATCATGATCTCCATCATCGTGTCTTCATGAAGTTGCCTCGCCAACTATTACTTCTACTACTATGGCTAACGGTTAGCAATAAAGTAAAGTAATTACATGACGTTTAAGTTGACACGCAGGTCACAAATAAATAAAGACAACTCCTATGGCTCCTGCCGGTTGTCATACTCATCGACACGCAAGTCGTGATTCCTATTACAAGAACATGATCAATCTCATACATCACATATATCATTCATCACATCCTTTTTGGCCATATCACATCACATAGCATACCCTGCAAAAACAAGTTAGACGTCCTCTAATTGTTGTTTGCATGTTTTACGTGGCTGCTATGGGTTTCTAGCAAGAACGTTTCTTACCTACGCATGAACCACAACGTGATATGCCAATTGCTATTTACCCTTCATAAGGACCATTTTCATCGAACCCGATCCGACTAAAGTGGGAGAGACAGACACCCGCCAGCCACCTTATGCAACTAGTGCATGTTTGTCGGTGGAACCGGTCTCATGTAAGCGTACGTGTAAGGTCGGTCCGGGCCGCTTCATCCCACGATGCCGCCGAATCAAGATAAGACTAGTAACGGCAAGCATATTGAACAATATCGACGCCCACAACTACTTTGTGTTCTACTCGTGCAAAGAATCTACGCAATAGACCTAGCTCTGATACCACTGTTGGGGAACGTAGCAGAAATTCAAAATTTTCCTACGTGTCACCAAGATCTATCTATGGAGAGACCAGCAATGAGGGGAAGGAGAGTGCATCTACATACCCTTGTAGATCGCTAAGCGGAAGCGTTCAAGTGAACGGCGTTGATGGAGTCGTACTCGTCGTGATTCAGATCACCGATGATCCTAGTGCCAAACGGACGGCACCTCCGCGTTCAACACACGTACAGCTCGATGATGTCTCCCACGCCTTGATCCAGCAAGGAGAGAGGGAGAGGTTGAGGAAGACTCCATCCAGCAGCAGCACAACGGCGTGGTGGTGATGGAGGAGCGTGGCAATCCTGCAGGGCTTCGCCAAGCACCTACGGGAGAGGAGGAGGTGTCACGGGAGGGAGGGAGGCGCCAAGGGCTCAGGTATGGATGCCCTCCCTCCCCTCCACTATATATAGGGGCAGGGGAGAGGGGGGAGGCGCAGCCTTGCCCCCTCCTCCAAGGAAGGGGTGCGGCTAAGAAGGGGGGAGGAGTCCATCCTCCCCAAGGCACCTCGGAGGTGCCTTCCCCCTTTAGGACTCTCCCCTTTTTCCTATATCTTGGCGCATGGGCCTCTAGGGGCTGGTGCCCTTGGCCCATGTAGGCCAAGGCGCACCCCCTACAGCCCATGTGGCCCCCCGGGGCAGGTGGCCCCACCCGGTGGGCCCCCGGGACCCTTCCGGTGGTCCCGGTACAATACCGATGACCCCGAAACTTGTCCCGATGGCCGAAACAGGACTTCCTATATATAAATCTTTACCTCCGGACCATTCTGGAACTCCTCGTGACGTACGGGATCTCATCCGGGACTCCGAACAACATTCGGTAACCACATACAAACTTCCTTTATAACCCTAGCGTCATCGAACCTTAAGTGTGTAGACCCTACGGGTTCGGGAGACATGTAGTCATGACCGAGATGTTCTCCGGTCAATAACCAACAGCGGGATCTGGATACCCATGTTGGCTCCCACATGTTCCACGATGATCTCATCGGATGAACCACGATGTCAAGGACTCAATCGATCCCGTATACAATTCCCTTTGTCTAGCGGTATGGTACTTGCCCGAGATTCGATCGTCGGTATACCGATACCTTGTTCAATCTCGTTACCGGCAAGTCACTTTACTCGTTCCATAACACATCATCCCGTGATCAACCCCTTGGTCACATTGTGCACATTATGATGATGTCCTACCGAGTGGGCCCAGAGATACCTCTCCGTTTACACGGAGTGACAAAATCCCAATCTCGATTCGTGCCAACCCAACAGACACGTTCAGAGATACCCGTAGTGTACCTTTATAGCCACCCAGTTACGTTGTGACGTTTGGCACACCCAAAGCACTCCTACGGTATCCGGGAGTTGCACAATCTCATGGTCTAAGGAAATGATACTTGACATTAGAAAAGCTTTAACATACGAACTACATGATCTTGTGCTAGGCTTAGGATTGGGTCTTGTCCATCACATCATTCTCCTAATGATGTGATCCCGTTATCAACGACATCCAATGTCCATGGTCAGGAAACCGTAACCATCTATTGATTAACGAGCTAGTCAACTAGAGGCTTACTAGGGACATGGTGTTGTCTATGTATCCACACATGTATCTGAGTTTCCTATCAATACAATTCTAGCATGGATAATAAACGATTATCATGAACAAGGAAATATAATAATAATCAATTTATTATTGCCTCTAGGGCATATTTCCAACAGAGCCTTCGTGGCGTAGGTGTGCCTTCGTGGTAACATCCGCCCCTCTAACGGTGACTAGCTTCCCTCCAAGGAAGTGAACATCGGCATACATCCTCGTCTCCCGGAGTTGCGGTTATTCCTAACCCTAACTCTATACTTGTGGTTACTTGTTGTGATTGCACTTACTTACATCTTATTGTGCTTGCTCACTTATATGCTAGTGTTACTTGCCTAGTACTTTGTACTTACTAGAAATTGTTAGGCTCACCTTCATATTCCGCTCTATTGCCTAAAATTGCTTAGTAATAATTAAAATTTGTAATTGTACCTATTCAACCCCCCTCTAGGTCCATCTCGATCCTTTCATTTGGTATCAGAGCCTCGTGCTCTATTCTTGTGGCTTAACCGCCCTAGAGCGAGATGAACCCGGATGGGACTCCCCTGGTTGTAGATCCTAAGGAAAGGCGAGGCTTCTTCTGAAGTCAAGACCTTTACGTCGGAGGATCTAGAACAGGCCCTTGCTAAGCAAAAAGAGGAGCATGATGCTTCTCTTGAGGCCTTGGTCCAAATGAGATTAGCCACGTTGTCCACAGTGCTTGCACCACTCTCAGGTGGTGCTGCTTTGAGGCCAACTGTGCCTACTCCATCACTTGGTCAACAACCTCCTAACAATGAACACGCCAGTGTTCCTTGGCTTTATGCAAGACCTCAGGTTGAGAAACCAAGATATAACCCTCAAGGCAAACCTCCTTTACTAAGTGCCACTTCCGATTTTGCCTTGTGGAGAGTTGCTATGCAGGATCATCTTCGACATGGAAATGATGAGATGCTGGAAATCTTGGAGTATGGCTATCATGTGGTTGATCCAAAGAACCCCACACCAAGAGAAATATATGACAAGAACCTCAATGACACTGCTATCATGTGTATAAGGAGAGGCATGGATGAAAAGCAAAGGAGACCGTTCATACACATCACAAGTGCCAAGGAACTATGGGAAAGTATCATACGATCCAAGACTGGCACCTCTACCCTCCGGAGTGCCCAATATGAAATTGCCAAGGGGCAATTGCAAAAATTTTGTATGGAGAAAGGTGAAACCCCCAATCAACTCCATGAGCGCCTCATGACTCTCACTGCCGATATTGAGTCATGTGAGTGTGACAAGACACAAGATGGATTCAACATGACTAAGAGATTCCTTGCGGATAAATTGCTTCATGCTCTTGCTCCATATCATCATCAAATGGTGTGGGACATAAGACAACACCATACTTTCAAGGAAATGACTACAGATGACATCATATCCACCTTTCAACTATTTGAAGAGTCAAAGGCTAATGCCACAAAACATATTGCCATGCATGGTTCCCCATCATCAAAGGTCAATCTTGCATTGAAGGCCAAGCATGTATGTGAAGATGAGCAAAGTGAAGCAGAAGAAGATGATGATGATGATGAAGATGGTGATGAGATTGAATCCGACGAGGGCCCGTCATATGAAGACATGGCTCTCTTTGTCAAGAAGTTTAGCGCGGGAAAATTCAAGGGAAGATTCCAAAAGAAGAAAGTAAGAAAATGCTACAACTGTGAGGAAACCAACCACTTCTCAAATGAGTGCCCTTATGAGAAGAGAGAAGATAAACCAAGGTTTCCCAAGACCTTTCCTAAGAAGAAGTTGCCAAATCCTTTGAACTCCGAGCTCAAGAAGAGAGATGGGAAAGCAATGGTTGCTCAAGAAGAATCCGATCCAGATGATGTTAGTGGTGTTGCCGGAGTTTCTCAAGATTCGCAAAACACATTGAGGCTAGTCAATAAGAGTGGTGAAGTTGTCACCTACAACTACATGAAGGATTACAAGGGCAACGCTCACAAGTGCCTCATGGCGAAGGCCGTGGTAGAAGATGGAGAGGATCAAAACTCTCCTGACAAGGTCAAGGTAACCCCTCGATCAAACCCTCCTCTTCTCACTCCTCCTATTTCTAGTGATGAGTATCTTGATGTGGAGGATAGTTATGAGGATGATGATCTAAATGATCCTATGCTTGCTAAACTTAATAAATTCATGTGCTCCCTCAAAGGAAAGAAGCTCACTATGTTTCGTATGCTTATGGAGATGGTGAGTAAGCACACCATCACCATTAAGGAACTCAAAACCCTCGTCACCGAGGAAAAGGAAAAATGTGAAATCCTTGAGCGGAAAGTCCAATATGAGGAAACACGAAATGATGAACTATGCTTAAAAATTGGCACAAATATTGATGTTCATACTAAAGATCTTGCCTCCTTGAAAAAGGTTATTGGCTCTTGTGAAGAGTTGATGAATGATAAAAGTAAGCTTGTGAAGTCTCATGCTTCTCTCTCTAAGGATTGTGAGCTTCTATCCGTGTCCCTCAAGACTAAGGAAGAAGATCTCACCCTTCTTACAAAGAGTTTTGAGACACTCAAACTTACTTATCTTGAAACTCTAGCTAAGGCCTACTCGTCTCCTATTATAAATGTTGATGCTTGTTCTACTAACTCTAGTAGTGATCTAGCATCTATTCTTGAGGAAAATCGTTTTCTCAAGGCTCAAATTGAGAAAGGGATCATGACATGTGCTCAAGGGCAAAAGAACCTTAATGAGGTGTTGAGACAACACAATGAAGTTTTCGCCAAAGAGGGACTCGGGTTTGACCCAAGCACAAGCAAGAAGAAGACATTCTCTCAAAAGTGCACCACCCCTTTAAAAGAAACTTTTGTACGAGAAGGACACAAGGAGAAAGGTAAGGTTGCTAGTGGGAAGGCCACAAGGGGCATGCCCACTCTCAACAAGCCAAAAGAGTTCATGCCTCCATCCTATGTACTTCGTAAGACTAAGGATGGAGAAGTTTATGCAAAGTTTGTTGGTCCTCGAAATGCATTTCGGTTTTATGCTATTTGGGTCCCTAAGACCCTTGTGACTAACTTGAGAGGTCCCATTGCAAGATGGGTGCCTCTAACCAAGTAATAATTGTGTGTAGGTTGCCTTCTCCGGTGGAGTAAAATGGGTGATTGATAGTGGATGTACCAATCATATGACTGGAGATAGCAAATTGCTCTACGATTTCATGGAAGCTATTCAACCATTTATGAGCATTATGTTTGGTGGAGGATCAAAAGGACAGGTACTTGGGTTGGGGAAGGTGGCTATCACAAATGACATGTCTCTTGCAAATGTCATGCTTGTCCAATCCCTTAAATATCATTTACTTTCTGTTCGTCAATTGGCATCTGTTGGTTATGATACACTATTTGGACTAACGGATGTGAAAGTCTTTAAGAGAGATACTCTCGAAGTGGCCTTTGTTGGAGAGTTGGATGGCAACCTTTACACGGTTGATTTCTCGAAAGAGAGCACATTCCATGCAACTTGTCTAATGGACAAGGCCGACAAGGGATGGCTATGGCATCACCGGCTAGCCCATGTCGGCATGAGAAATCTTCAAGATCTCTTAAAGGGAAATCACATCCTTGGACTAACAAATGTCTCTTTTGAGAAAGATCGTGTGTGTAGTGCATGTATAGCCGGGAAGCAACATCAATCAAAGCACCCACCCAAGAATATTGTGTCTACTTCAAGGCCTTTGGAGCTCCTTCATGTGGATCTTTTTGGGCCTCCTTCATGGGATAGTCTTGGTGGGAAAAAGTATGGACTTGTCATTGTTGATGATTACTCAAGATATACATGGGTGTTTTTCCTCAAGTCCAAGGAGGAGACGAAGATTACTTTCATTGACTTTGCCAAGCAAGCACAACGCAAGTTTGACAAAGAAATCTTGGCAATAAGAAGTGACAATGGATCTGAGTTCAAAAACTACACCTTGGAAGAATTCCTTAGTGATGAAGGGATTGAGCATCAATATTCAGCTCCATACACTCCTCAGCAGAATGGTGTAGCCGAAAGGAAGAACCGCACCCTTGTGGAGATGGCAAGGTCCATGTTGGATGAATACAAGTCACCACATAGTTTTTGGGCCGAAATTGTCAACACCGCATGCCATGCATCAAACCGGCTCTTCCTCCGCACTATATTGGAAAAGACTCCATATGAGCTTCTAACTGGAAACAAGCCAAATGTCAAGTACTTTCGTGTATTTGGGTGCAAATGTTTCATCCTCAACAAAAGAGAACAGTTAGGAAAATTTCAATCCAAAACGATTGAGGGTATATTTGTTGGCTATGGATCAAACTCTCACACCTATAGAGTCTACAACAAATCCAATGGATGTGTTGTAGAAACTTGTGACATGGTGTTTGATGAATTTAATGGCTCCCATGGGGAGCAAGTTGATCTAAGTGATGTAGGTGAAGAAGATTCTTCTCAAGACATTTTGACCATGGGTGTTGGTGCACTTCTTCCTATGGAACAAGAACCTCATGATGATGAAGAAGAAGATGGAAGTCTCACACATCATCAAACTACTTCAACATCCATACCACCACAAGCTCCTATTGGTCAACCGATACCTTTAGCCCAAGTTGAAGAGGATGATCAAGTTCCTCCTCATGACAATCTTCAAGAACAAGAACAAGAAAATCCAATCATTGATGATGAACCTCAACAAATGCAATATGAACAAGAAGATCTTCCTCCACACATTAATGATCCATATGTTGAGGATGTGGATGATGGACATGAAGTTGAACCTCGTGAAACCCTTACCTCTATCATGCCACGAGTGGCCGGTCGTGTTGATGTTGAAAAAATACTCACCGGCATATCGGAAGGTAGGGTCACTCGTAAACATTTGACCAACTTTTGTGCTCACTTTTCTTTTTTGTCTAGTTTTGAGCCCTTCAAGGTACAAGATGCATTGATGGACAACGATTGGCTAGTTGCTATGCAAGAAGAGTTGAACAGTTTTGAATGCAACCAAGTGTGGTCATTAGTCAAGAGGCCACCTACCGAGCACAACATCATTGGAACAAAATGGATTTTCAAGAACAAACAAGATGAGAATGGTGTGATCATCCGAAACAAGGCAAGGTTAGTGGCACAAGGGTACTCACAAGTTGAAGGTTTGGACTTTGGTGAGACCTTTTCCCCCGTTGCCCGTCTTGAATCCATTCGCATCTTACTTGCTTATGATGCTTTCAATGGTTTTACATTACATCAAATGGATGTGAAGAGTGATTTCCTTAACGGTCCTCTACAAGAAGAAGTATATGTATCACAACCACCTGGGTTCGTTGATCCCGATCACAAAGACTATGTGTATAAACTTCATAAGGCTTTGTATGGCCTCAAACAAGCACCTCGTGCTTGGTATGATCATCTTAAGAAGTTTTTACTCGATGATGGTTTTGTGAGAGGGGTGATCGATCCCACTCTTTTTACTAAGAGGGATAAGGGTGATTTGATCTTATGCCAAATCTATGTAGATGATATCATTTTTGGTTCTCCTAACATTCATTTGTGCAAGAAGTTTGCAGACTCAATGACCAAGAATTTTGAAATGTCACTCAATGCGGACTTGAAGTTCTTCCTCGGATTTCAAATTCAACAATTTCAAGAAGGAATTTTCTTGTCTCAAGCAAAATACCTCAAGGATATCTTAAAGAAGTTTGGTGTGTCTGATGCTAGTCCATGTAAGACACCAATGCCAACCAAAATAACTCTCACTGAAGACACAAACGGTATCCCCTTCGACCCATCTAAATACTGCTCTATGATTGGTTCATTGCTTTATCTTTGTGCATCTAGACCAGACATCATGTTTAGTGTATGCATGTGTGCTAGATTTCAAGCTTCCCCTAGGGAAAGTCATCATAAGGCGGTTAAGCATATTCTTAGATACCTTGTTCACACCCCAAAGTTGGGTCTATGGTATCCCAAGGATCCTAAGTTTGATCTCATTGGGTACACGGATGCGGATTGGGCCGGAGACAAAGTGGATCGTAAGTCCACTTCCGGTGCATGTCAGTTTCTTGGACGCTCCTTGGTAAGTTGGTCATCGAAGAAACAAAACTGTATTGCCCTCTCTACCGCAAAAGCTGAATACATTGCTGCCGCTAGCTGTGCAACTCAGTTATTATGGATGAGGCAAACTTTGAAGGATTACGGTATCACCTATAGAAATGTGCCTCTTCTATGCGATAATGAAAGTGCCATCAACAGTGCTGAGAACCCCAAGGATCATCTCCGCACCAAGCACATTGATATTGGGTATCACTTCTTGAGAGATCATGTTGAGAAGGTTGATATTCACATTGATCACATTGGTACAGATTTGCAACTGGCAGATATTTTCACCAAACCATTGGATGAAGCAAGGTTTTGTCGACTTAGGCCTGAACTTGGTATCTTGGAGCTTGACAACATTATGTGAAATCTCGTACTCATGCATGCATTTTCATAATGTCTTGTCTTGATGTAGGCATATTCTTAGGGGGAGACATTCAATTTATGAGTACTCTCTCCCTTACATAATGCATAAATAGAACCAACACTCTCAAAGTCACTATGGCACTTACTTTGTGTCCATAGTACTTTAAAATGATGGAGTAATAACCATGGGTCCAAAAGTTCAAATTTTTGGTCTCCAAAGTTATATATACTCATACATGGTGACTTAGCCTAATTAATTTTATTTTTTTTTGGGTGTTTATAT
>NC_041391.1:624510899-624517072 GCF_002162155.2 Triticum dicoccoides
TCACCCCATCACTCTTCATCACATCCAAACCAGATCTCAGAATTTTGGCTAGCCGGATCATCCAGACTTACATCCGGACGTCCGGGCTGTGTCTGCCCGGATATCCGGGATCACTTCCGGACATCTGTCCCTGCCCAGATCATCCGGGGCTCCTTCCGGACATCCGGGTGGGTCTTCGACTTGCCCAGTAGCATATCGGGCCGTGGGGGGGGCACAGGGAGTTATCCCTTTACTTTTCCCCTCGACCTCACCCTCTCACCCCGCCGCCGCCGGCTGCTCATCGGCCCGCCCCGCCAGTCCGGCCGGCAAACTAGCCAGATCTTGTGCTCACGGGCTACCATCGCCTCGATCTACTCCCTCCTCGCTCCGTTTTCCCCAGGGGCCGATTGGATCCTCTCCAATCTCGGCCTCCGCCCCCAAACTCCGCCATGGTGGTCGGCCGTGGTGGTACTGGCCGGAGCTTCAAGTCGACCTCCTCGGGTCCCTCACGTGAACCACGTCGCCAAGCATCAACGGACTCCGAGGAAGCTGCTCGTCCACTCAAGAAAGCACCAGGTCGTGCTCGTCCGTCCTATGCCGGGCAGGATGATCCTGATTATGAGGACGATCTCCAGGAGGACGAGCTCGTGCCGGTTCGCTCAACGACCAAGGCCAAGAAGAAGAAAGCGGCTTCTACCGCAAGCTCGCAGCCTGCCGCACCTACCGGTCTCATTTTGTCCATGGCCAACCCCACCAATCGTGGCCGTCGTACTATCAGCTATCAGTCCATGGATCCATCTGAGTATGCAGCTTTAAGGAGTGAAGTCAACCAATTTGCTGCCCCGGCCAATGCAACCGATCCTCGGTTTCGCACCTTGGTTCAACAGGACATCTATCAATCGGTCATTGCTCATCTAGGGTTCTCTCCTCAGCATTATGTGAACTTGGATTACATTGAGAACAATCCAACCAAGTTTGATGGTGTGTTAGAGAAGATTGAGGGCATGGGGCTGCGTCGTGCTATGACTCTCCACTGTGATTGGAATGAGGCTGCCATTCGGCAATTCTATGCCACGTGTTTCTTCCATCCGGATCATTCGATCACTTGGATGACTCATCATTCTCAGTTCACTGTCTCTTTTGAGGAGTTTGCTGCTGCCTTGGGCATGCCTGGATCTGAGGCAGGTCTTTTTCGAGTCCATGAGGTGAATCCCAAGTTTGAGGCTATGCCTATCAGTGCTTGCAGTTGTCTCACCATGCCTCCTACTCAGCTATCCACAGTGCAGCAAAGCAAGGAGCTTAATGACATCAGTATCTTCCGTCTCAAATACCGGTGGCTTTTTCAGTGCATCCTCAACTCCATTGCTCCCAAGAAAGGGGATCGTGGGATGGTACGAGCTTACAGCATTGACTTGATGTACTACTCATGGAAGAATCCCACTCGTCCCATTGACATGGCAGATTTTCTTTGGCATGAGATTCGCATGGCTAGTTGTCTGAAGGTTCATACTCTTCCGCATGCTCCTTTCATTCAGACCGTCATTGACTCTGTCTTCACTTGCCCCATCAACAAGAACAACATTCACTCCGTGTGGACTCCGTGTGATGACACTTCTAGGGGCAAGGCTCCTGCTCCGTCGTGTGGTGAGAGCTCTTCTCGCCACACCAAACCTTTCGTCAAGCCGTTTGACCGCCTTGCTCGCTTTATTGGGAAGTCCCATAAAGCCATCTTTGACACCTGCTGCTACACTGCTACTCACATTGCTACCGAGGAGGTTCGCCGCATCTCTAAGGCAAATGCCCTTAGGGCTCGTCTTCGTGCGCGTCCTGGCAGTCCTGTCAAGCCTGATGAGCCTATTCCTGCTTGACTTCCTCTTCCGGAGGTCGATTTTCCTTCTGCCACTGAGTTCCCCGAGTTCTTCCTTGTACCTACTGATCTGAGTGATGGTGATGATGATGATGCTGAGGATGAGGATGCTGCATGATTCTCCTACTTTCTCGGCCGTCTTTCCCTTTTTCGGTACTTGCTGTCAAGGGGGAGATGTAATTCTTAGGAGGAGTTTCAGCATGTGTCTGGTATGCTTATGCTTAGAGCTTTAGTAAAGTGGACTCATTATTATTATTGTAATGGTACTATGGTACTTTGGTCATGAGTTATGAGTCTATGTCACTATGCAAGTGCTTACGTATGTTGTCTTTATTCATTGCTTATGTTGATTTTAATGATGTATGCCCATACTATACTCCGAATGTGGGCATCCACTTCATATGTGCATGACTTTGTATGTTTATCACCTTATTCCATGCATACATTAAGGGAGAGCTCCTCTTAAAACACATCCATATGCATAAATTAAGGGGGAGCTCTTCCTAAAACACATACCGAAACACATACCGGTCTACTCTCCTAGAATCATTCGTATCACATTTTACTGTTAAATGCTATATGTAGTTTGTCATCAACTACCAAAAAAGGGGGAGATTGAAAGTGCAATCTTGCTCTTAAAGAGTATTTTTGATATTGATGACAAACCTACATATAGGGGACTAACCTTGTTTGCTAAGTATATACACAGGCCGTTTGTCCTCTGGTTTTTCTTTAGTGAGCATCATGATCGCATCATATTAGATTTTACTCAAGCAAATTATCAATGAGGAAAGGAGCAAACAAAGATGAAGTATTATGCTCTTTTTATATTTCTTGAGTAATAGGAACCCCGCACTATTAAGAGGGGATCCGAAGTGTAGGTTCAAGACTTGCTCACATTTTGTCTCATAAACAATTCTATCACAATAGACCAAAGTCCCTAGCAATATCCCTTAGCCAAAACCTACCACTTCTCCTCGCCGAATCATCCAGACGGCTACCCAGAACATCCGGGCTTCACCCGGATCAGCCGGACCCTGCACCGGATCATCCGGATAATAGGTGCTCTCCATCACAGAACGGTGTGGCTGAAGCCGGATCATCCGGACGTTCCTCCGGATCCACTTCCGGATTGTCCGGATAACCGTGCCCGGTTTTCACAGAAGCCATATGTTGTAGCCGGATCGTCCGTTCAGACATCCGGATCATCCGTGGCTTCTCCGGATCATTCGGGGTTGCCTGTGGACTGTCCGGGCTGCTCGCAGCTCGGTAGCAACCATCTTCATCCGGGCCTTCTGCCAGATTTATCCGCACAATGTCCAGATCATCCGGATGGTGTCCCAGATCATCCGGGGTGGTCAACTTGTGTCCAAACGGCTCTATTCTGGACATGGTATAAATATCAACTTACCCCTTCGAGATAAGGTTGAACACTCCACACAAACACGCCTCAAGAACACCAGTGCTTCCCCTCTCTTGCTCACACACTAAATCCCAGATCCCGGCTTGATTCTTGAGAGTTTCGAAGAGTTGTTCCAATCAAAAGAAAGATCTTCTTCCTCCCCTTCTTGTTACCAAAGCAAATCGAAGTTTGAGCAAGTCTTGAGTCTTTCCCCTCGGATCTTGTTACTCTTGGAGGTTGGAGACTCCTAGGCGGTAGGAGTCATTCGTGAGGAATCAACTTTTGTGATTACCCCCGGAAAGTTTGTGAGGGTTTGGAGACCACCCCAAGGTCTACCACTAGTGGTTGAGAAATGCCTTCGTGGTGTTGTCTCAAAGGGAGAATAGGGTGAGCCTTCGTGGCGTAGGTGTGCCTTCGTGGTAACATCCGCCCCTCTAACGGTGACTAGCTTCCCTCCAAGGAAGTGAACATCGGCATACATCCTCGCCTCCCGGAGTTGCGGTTATTCCTAACCCTAACTCTATACTTGTGGTTACTTGTTGTGATTGCACTTACTTACATCTTATTGTGCTTGCTCACTTATATGCTTGTGTTACTTGCCTAGTACTTTGTACTTACTAGCAATTGTTAGGCTCACCTTCATATTCCGCTCTATTGCCTAAAATTGCTTAGTAATAATTAAAATTTGTAATTCTACCTATTCACCCCCCCCCCCCTCTAGGTCCATCTCGATCCTTTCAACATGTCCACAAAAAGGGGTATTGCAACCTGTTAATTATAAAAAGGTACTTAAGTTTGGCTTAGCTTGCTCTACAAGTGAACCACAAACGCTTGATGAGGCATTGGGTGACACAAAGTGGAAGCAAGCTATGGAAGAAGAGTACAAAGCAGCCCATAGAAACAAGACATGGCATTTAGTTCCTCCACAGCAAGGTAAAAATCTCATTGATTGCAAGTGGGTATTCAGAATCAAGAGGAAGTCTGATGGAACTATTGACCGTTATAAGGCTAGCCTTGTTGCCAAAGGATTTAAGCAACGGTATGGCATAGATTATGAGGACACCTTTAGTCCCGTTCTAAAAGCTGCCACCATTCATCTTGTTTTGTCTATTGTTGTTTCCAGGGGATGGAGTCTCAGATAGCTAGATGTTCAGAATGCGTTCCTTCATGGTGTTCTGGAAGAGGAAGTGTATATGAAGCAACCTCCTGGGTTTGAGAACAAAAATACACCTTTCCATGTTTGCAAGTTAGATAAAGCTTTGTATGGACTCAAACAAGCTCCTAGGGCATGGTACTCCCGTCTCAGTCAAAAATTACAAGCACTTCGTTTTGTTCCTTCCAAGTCTGACACATCACTGTTCATTTACAATAAGTGCAACACATCTATCTTTGTGCTCATTTATGTTGATGATATTATTGTTACGAGCTCATCAGATGAAGCAGTGACAGGACTGTTGAAAGATCTTAGTGCTGAATTTGCACTAAAGGATTTGGGAGACTTGCATTTTTTCCTAGGTATTGAGGTGAGGAAACAAGGAAGTGAACTTCACCTATCTCAGGAAAAATATGCTATTGGTCTTGTAAGTAGAGCTGGGTTATAGGGATGCAAGTCATCACCAACTCCAAT
Organism: Triticum dicoccoides; assembly: GCF_002162155.2. Lineage (NCBI taxonomy): Eukaryota > Viridiplantae > Streptophyta > Magnoliopsida > Poales > Poaceae > Triticum > Triticum dicoccoides. The sequence goes on from NC_041391.1 coordinate 624,515,775, forward strand.
GTCAGGTTCTGAAAAGATTTCTCTTACAGAGGGAGAACTCCTGAATCAGGAAGATAGCACCAAGTACAGAAGCTTAGTTGGTGCACTCCGGTACTTGACCCTTACAAGACCAGATATTTCTTTTGTTGTGAACAAAGTTTGTCAGTTTCTTCATGCTCCCACTACAGTTCATTGGACTACTACAAAACGGATAGTAAGATATGTGAAAGATACTGTTAACGTTGGTCTTACTTTCTCCAAGTCTACTTCAACTCTTGTTAGTGCATTCTCTGATTCTGACTGGGCAGGAGATATTGATGATAGGCGCTTGACTGGTGGTTTTGCAGTATTCTTTGGACCTAACCTAATATCTTGGTGTGCAAAGAAACAGGCTACAGTCTCAAGATCCAGTACAGAAGCGGAATACAAGGCTTTGGCTAATGCAACAGCTGAAATTATCTGGGTTCAGTCCATGCTCAAAGAACTTGGGATAAAACATACTCAAGCTCCATGTCTTTGGTGTGACAATCTTGGTGCCACTTATCTGTCTGCAAATCATGTTTTCCATGCAAGAACAAAACATATTGAAATTGACATTCACTTTGTTCGAGAAAGGGTTGCTAGCAAGAAGCTTGAGATCCGGTTTGTGCACTCCAGAGAACAAGTTGCAGATGGCTTCACCAAGGCATTGCCTACAAGGAGTTTTGAAGAATTCAAACATAATCTCAACTTAACAAAGTTGTGATTGAGGGAGGGTGTTAAACATATAGTTCAGCACATATTGAAATGTTGTAATGTGATAGATCACTTGGAGATATTCTGGTAGTTTGTTTAGCCTAGATAACTATCTTAAACCGTGGCTATCTCTGTCTCTCTCTGTCTTCCTCTCCAAGATGTACTCTATCTCCTTTGTATGCGCTATAGGGATCGGCGCCGCTGCCTATAAACACGAACCACATCCCCTCGCACCGAAGCAAGACGTTACCGCAATCTTCACATGGTCTTCTTCCCGGCTGGCCAGAAGATGCAAGTGTCTACCCACTTCTTTTCCTTTCTCTCTATAGATAGAAATTGTGCTCTCTCTCAGAATTATTTTTACTTTTTAATGTGTTATTACTTTCGTTCCTGCTGATGCCTTAGGCCGATGTGCTACTTTGGTTCAGTTTCCTCTTCTTTGAGGCATGGTAGTACAAAAAGTTGAACTTGACAACTGTTGCAGGTCACCACCTGTGGCAAAGATTAGCAGCGAGTGCAACGTTGTTGTCGGAATGCTCAGGAATGCAGTGGGAGTTCGCCTGTTCTCGGTTTCCTGTTCGGAG
>NC_041391.1:624517283-624524193 GCF_002162155.2 Triticum dicoccoides
GTTGACAAAAACCACTAAGCAATCCTCACATTTGAAAAGTTCTTCAGGGCCATTGATTCAGTAATCAAGTTCAATTCCAAGTTTCAGTGCTTCAAAAATATTGGTTTTGGTAATCAGCTTGCCAAGATGGTACGAGGACATAATTTACTTGTATGCTATAGCGCGTAGAAAATTGTCTAGTTAAATTGATCAGTGTACAATCTCTCGCTAATAGCATATTTTTAGAGGCCACGCTATTTTGTATAGTACGCTATTCATTAGATCTGTCTACTCCTGTATTTTCAGTTACTATGCTATATTTCTTAAGTTATGTATAGAACCTTTGCCTATATACTTGGATCACCGGATTGTTCAATTCTTTTTATGCAACAAAACTACAGAATTACTACTTATCATTGCAGTGCCGTGTTTTGTGTATACCAATATCTCTACCACTATAATACACCAGTCTTGAATTTGGGTTCACCACCCCACTTAATTTTTAGTCTGCTTGGGTATTGATCACCTGAACTAATGAACTAATAGCCAAGATACAGTGCAGAGAGTAAACATGCCGGGTGATACATGAGATCATTTATATAATGGTTGGTTCTATCAAGTTTTTTACCGATTCATATTGAATTAAACTTCTTGATATGGCGATAGGGTCTCCAGTGTACATGATTATCGATTAAATTTGTATATAAACTTCTTCCAATTTGTTCAATTGTAAGCCTACTAATGTAACAATGGACGTTGATTGTATTGTTCTGCTCTTGGTTAGTACAAGAAATGCTTGAGTTGTCAATCAGGAAGAACTTCAATTTTTCAAGCAAGAACTCTAGACTGGGATTTCAAATAAGTTGATTTGTGACCATTGATGCTTGTGCTTTCTTCTTCATGTTCTGGTGAGGAAGAAGGGAAAACGCTGGAGCCAATAGTTGTTTAGTGGGACTATGTTCTGAATTGACAAAGCTAAAGGAAGCACATGCCATCTATCTCTCATATTGGTTATTTGGATGGTGAGAAATCACCATGCCTAGCTATTGAGATTAGCTTGTTCTGATAAAAAAAATCAATGTAAGGAAGGAAACAGAATATGGGGATTGCAACTATAGAATGGTGATTAGATATTCTTGATAGAGAGGCATCGATTTCTAATGCCAGTTTCTGATAGAGTTCACATATGGCTGCAGTTTTTGCGATTACGGAATGGTGATTGGATATTCTTGAGTATTCAATTCTTCAGTATTTTTAATCGAACATACACTGGAAGTCAAATTTCCAGGTATGTACTAACCTTCCAGCAATCAGGAGTAGCAGAGGTTATGTATTAATACCTGTTGGAAACTCCTATCTACTGATGACTCTCCCTTATAGGTAAATCTGATCAAGAGACTACTAGATGATTTTGCTCAAAAAAAAAAGACTACTAGATGATCCAAATGGAGGATTATTTCACTCTCAGACCCACTTTGTAATTGCACATCATTGTCTTACCACAGAAGTTTAGATGGACATAGTATCCAGGATACCAACTATTTGGAACTCTCTACAAAAAAGGCTTAAGGGGATTGGTAACTGGAGTACAGAGCATAAATTTTTTCTAATTGCCATGCCTACAGAATTGCCTACACAGATTTGAGAGAGGAATAGGTACCACTTTTTCCTCAACATTTAGTTATCCGTACAAGCAGTAATGCCTATGCTAAGTTGTTGTTTTTTATACATGATTTTTTTTATCATAGATGGATAGATGAGCAATGGACCATTAAAGTTGCTTTCGATGGTTCTCTTAGGGACCATTGCAAAAAGGTGGTTTTGTTTGGATAAAGGTCACCGAGCTAAGGTAAGCTCTCCATAGACTGGAACATTATCATGTCCATGCCGGCGAGGAAACCAGGTGACATTCTCATCCCAATGTCTTTCCCTCCTTATCCCTTCCTCCTATCGCAGTTCCCTCTCAATGCGTTAGTTTCTTTCGTCGTCGCTAGGTTCACATGGCACTCTGCCACACTCGCTCCAGCAGATCGTTGATTAAGAGGTACGAGTGGGTGTCCAGCTGCAATGCCTAGATGGAAGACCTCTCCTGTTCAAATTTATTTTGGGTTCTTGATTCCTTTTTCTCAATGGTTATATGTAATTAGTACAACATTGGGAAAAAATTATACCATGTTTGTGGCCGGATGCATTGAGTTGTTGGAATTTTTTATTAGAAGTGCACTCTTGATTGCCTTACCAATGGTCCAAAAGAAATGCACAACCGGTGAAATTGACCGTGGTTTTAATGTACTTTTGTTACAATAGAGTTTTTTAGGAGCAAAGGATAGTGGGAGAGATCTCCCACCGACTTGTAACTATAAAAAGAAGGACATCTGTTACATTTACAATGCACTAGAGTATATTTCATTATTTCCCAGTTTGGACATACTTCTATTGGTTTGCTTCTCATAAATATTGTCATGCATGTCTCAGCTGGTGATTGTGTGATAGCGGTGTGCTCTCATAAATATTATGTGTTTCCAGGAAGATGAATCCTTTCCGAATAGGGACCAGGTTGGTTACTTCTTGTAACTATATGTTTCACTGATAGATGCTTGATTAAATGGTTCCATCTGTTTCTTATTCTTGTCATCTAACGTATATAAAATAGATTATATGCTTTTGTGCTGAATCACGTGGAAGGTCGAGATGACCGCACATACGTATTTTTTTATGTTTATTACCGCATGGATGCCTACTGACCCTAAATATATTTGGTTAAAATGTTTGCCTATGAAGTTTCTATACTATATAAGAATTTTTTTTCTTCGATAAAACGCAGGGGACCCATATGTTTCATTCCATTGGAAAGAGAGAGTTTGTAATTACAATCCTCCTAGGAGGTGGTTTCAGACATCAAGTACAAGCTTGTGCACATCCCATGTGGTGGGCAGCACAACTCTAAGCCTAGCAACACCAGCAGTAGCTCAGAGCCTGGCTTCGAGTTTGATCATACTCACTAAGGTGTGAATGGAAGGTTGTGCGCCGTCGAAGATGCAGTCGTTTCTGTGTTTCCAAATCATCCAGGATGTCAGAAGTGTCACGGATGCAAGCCCCTTGCGCATTAGCTGGGGGTGTCTTGCTTGGCATTGAGCCACCAGTCGAGCAGGGAGCTGTCATTGCCCGCGATCTGCAGGTCATGTGTATCCAGGAAAGGATCTCGTGCCAAACCTGCCGCAAGAAGGGGCAGGCTAGCAGGAGGTGCTGCATCGTCTCCGGGGCCTGGTCGCACAAGGGACACGCCGTGTGGTCCTGAAGCCCATGTCGAGTGAGGCGGTCAGCCGTCCAGCAGCAGTCAAGGCTGACAAGCCAGAGAAAGAATTTCACTTTCGGCGACGCCCAACTCCTCCAAGTGAGCTTCTAGTGGTTGCAGGCGATTGATCCGTGGAAGGATGCGAGGTAGGCGGATTTAGACTATATAGGAAAGTCGGTCTCAACTATTTGAGGTCATATTCCATTTTAAAGATTACTCATAGTTTCATAGCTGATTCAGTTGCATTCGTTGAGAACAAGTGTTTGTATCAATCTTGTTTTTCAAGTTACTCGTATTGCATATTGATGGATTTCTTGCAGGTTTGTACGCCAGATTTTATTTCAATTGTTTGTATTCTTTTCTTTGACAAGCGGGCATGTATTCTGGACAAATTATGTTAGATTAAATGGTTGGTCCTATCTATGTATAATCATGTATTATTTGGGTTGAGACTTGTATTTTTAGTCAGTATAATTTTGTAATGGATTGAACATATTCCTGTAATTTTGAACTGTGAAACACATAGAAGTTAGTTAATTTTGGTAGTATTTGTGGCTTGTTGTCCTCACCCCAGAGGCATCGCAGAAGCTTGCCCATGTTTCTGAACTGATTTCATCCTTGCTACCACAATTCTTGATCTTGGGCCACATCAGATTCATACGTTTTGTGAATCGGTATGTTGAATAATCGTGTCGCTCAGGACGGCCACATGATTCAAGTTGAATCTGGTATCATTTGTGCCTTCGTGCTCGCTTTTCAGGTGGGTCATATAATTGAAGTTGAATCTAATAATACCAAGAGTCTAAGAGGGACAAATACCTGAAGAGATTGATGAGCCTTCTTAACCAGGTTCCCTTCTAGCATGCATTTTTACCTTCTTTATCATTTCTCTTAAGGATAGTCTTTACAAGGTTATCTTGTGATCAGTTTGATTTGAACAAAATGGGCTGAAATAATTGGATAGGCGGTCCAAAGCATTGATATCCTGAAGAACCACATTGTTATCAGATTTCTTCTTAACATTTTGCAGGTAATAATCGAGCCTGTATTTGAATCTTGTGGCTTTACAAGCGTAAACTGCAATGTTGTTAGTTGTTTATTGTTGTGAAGTTCTTTACTTAATTTATAAATTCGCTATAAGACTGTGGTTGTCTACTTAACGAAATGATATTTATTAGACGACCAAACTCACTTGCATGTCATTTCTTGAGAAGATCGGTCTTCCAAATGCTTTAGTTTGTTGTTAGCCAAGACAAACAAATTTATGTAATATGCCCCGTGAGAGGGCGTGGTCTTTGTCAAGGAGTACACTATGATGGGGAGACGACGATGAGGAAGGCGAGCGTCGGCTCAGTGCGGGGTAGTGGATGGCGGTGACAGTAATAAGAGTTGTCTGTAATGCATTTTCCATGCCATCTGGTTGTATCTCTGTATGTCTTCTTTCCTGTGCTATAAATACAAGCAAATATGCCACACTACGTACCTTTGGACCAACTGTAGTGGGTGGTCCTCATTATCTATACATTCAGTTTAAGTTGATCTGAACTTACCATTTCTCCGTTGCAACACATGCCTAACGTCCTCATGTGCACTAAGTACGAGATGCTTCCTTTCCTAACAAATATCAATCTGTGATGAACATCAGCTCATATAATTTGATTATTTGTGGAGACCTATCCATGTGACCTACTGATGCATATAAATAGCATATTTATCTGCTAAGCCTCTAGAAATGTTCATGTCACAACATGGACCAAACAAGCAAGCTGAATGGGCAGCAACAAATGAGGCACCACACCATCACGCCTCAAGCGGCGCCACCAGGCGGCGTCCCAACCACTAGTCTGCCCATAAAGGTGAGGGGAGTAAGAGCAACTCCAACAGTTCCCCTAAAAACCTTTCTGTAAAAGTGTTTTTACATGATATGATGTATGTAAATTTTAGGGGAACTTCCCTGAGAGCTACCTTTTTCCGATCCCGTAAACTTCTTCCCCTAAATCTATTTTATTTTATTTTCAACAAACAAAACTAGATAATGGCCTAGGGCCCACCAATCAACGACACGCCTGATGGCATTTCCAGGGGTAGGCGAGGGCGATGGTGGCGACAGGCAGCTTCTGGCAACGCGACAATGATGAGGTGCTCTTTCCAACGAAGCGGTGATGGCATGCTAGCATTCTGGCGACATGGCGGCATACCATCAGGGCGGCGGTGTGGCGCGACATGAAGTTTCAGGCGGTTACCTTGCTGCCCAAAGTTTACGAGAAGCAAGACTTCCCCTAAAACAAAAGGGAAGTTAACGTTAAGTTTACAGGATCCTATAAATTTATTCCATGTTTACAGGATCTGTTGGAGCTGCCCAAACTTCCCCCAAAACGGTAGTTATTTTACGGATACGTGATCTGTTGTTGTTGCTACTAGAGGGAATTATAAGGGATCCTGTAAAAAATTCCCGGCTTTACGGGAGCTTTTGAATGGCTATTTTTGCACCAACTATCTGTGAACAATATTTTTTATGGAGGTCTGCTCTAAACAGAGAAACATAGGCTTAGATAAACAGCAAACAACATTATTTTCCTGAACGCTTGCAAACTACCTATATTTATGTTAGAGTTTAGCCCCAAATTCATACAGGGAAAAGATCGACGACAGAGAAAACAAAACCACAACATGACAGCCACATATAGACCACTGAAACGACCAATATGAACCATCCCAACACCCACACACCACCCCAAAACCCACAATCCACAAACCACACCCAAACACAACAAAACTATATGCCCGGAATCAAATAGGAAGCAATTAACAAGGACCAAAGAAAATAACAAACCTCCAAGGAAAGAGAAGAAAAAGGAACCAGACGATGCAAACCCATCAGCCGAACCACACCGCAGCCTCACCTTCAGATCTAGCAACTTCGAAGAAGCCGATGCAGGAGAGAAAGAAATGGTGGGAGCAGGCCCCTCCCCTCCGGAGAAGCAGAAGCGACTGAGCCCCCACGAGAAGAATGCCACCACCCCATCTCATGCTAGAGACCAACGCTGGAGTAACAAGCGATGAACTTATATTTTCTGAAGAATTTCCTATCCCCGCAACATCTTCAATAGAGAGGTATGCTGTTTCTCTTAGTATCAGTTAAAAGAAGTGTCTTTCATATACTTTAGATAAATGATTCGTTACATTGAACTGTGTATCTCTTCCTTTGTTAAGATGCCAGTCCTATCTTGACATGTTGAGCAAGCACAGCTTGGGAGGTGCAGGACCTGCAACCTGGTGCATGCCTAATATCATGGGATTAGTTCCTGTAGTGGAACCGATCCCCTATAACCGAACAAGGCCTTATTGGGCCTCGCCTATCTAATGTCATGGGAGCGGGCTAAAAATAGATGGATCAATGGGAGAGAGCCTGGGCTTCAGGAACTATAACCGGGCCCGGTAGCCAAGTGCGGGAACCTGAGAGCTATATTTTGAAATTGTTTGTTGTAATTTAGGTATTAAATGAGTTTATAGTTATTTATTGGAAACTATTCCCAAAACGCACACACCTCAAATAAGGTCTATATGTTAAAATATTATGTTTAAATAATTATGTATTCCCTCTGTAAAGAAATATAAGAGCGTTTATTATATTTC
>NC_041391.1:624524412-624561088 GCF_002162155.2 Triticum dicoccoides
TATTCTCCGGAAAATCTATCATTTGCTGCATTTGATCAGTTTTCCCTATTTTGTGGGATCATGTTATGACTCATAATGCTACATTTAAATTTCACACATTTTCAGAAAAATGCACAATACATTGCTTTGTAATTGATTAATCTAGGATGATGGGTCGTATTCTTGAAATTTGCGATTGAAAACAAGGCCAATAAGATGACTTCGGAACAAAGAATGATGCATGGCCATTTTGTTAGGCAAGGGTTTCATTCTTTGAGAGAGTAAATGCCGACCACGACCTACATACTTTCTGCTCACACACACACATTCAATATCCAAAAGTCATACCCACATATGTAATTTGATTAAATACAAGACACCGATCAAAACTGAGTGGGGTGGGAGTGTAACTTCCCTCCACCATTAGTCGATAGCCCACATATTGGTGGAGAGACTTTCTGTTCTATAACTAAAGCATAAAAATAATAAATAATTTCATCGGCCCACTATTTCCGTAAGAGTTAAAGAATTGACTGAGTTCTGAATATTGTTCCTAAAGTGCTCTAATTCGGTTTCCCGGCGCACAAGGTAGGCAGGGCAATTGGGATTTGGAAGTGTGGTACTTCCGTTCTCTAGGGCGGTCATAATTGATGACATCAGTGGCCTATCATCTGCGTTTTCCTGAACGCACAATAGTGCTATATGGACGCAAAGAAAGACTTCGTGTAGTGAACACGTATCTGTGATAGATGAATCGGCCATATCCTTTGTCTTCCCTTCCTTCCACATATTCCACGACTGAAACAACAGAAACCATTATTTTAGTTGCAGAACCTTTTCCTTTCAAAAACTGGGCATAATTTTCTCAGTTTAGAACTATAGAGGAAGTATGTATGTACTCACATAGTCTATAAGACTAGAATAGCCCATGGTGTGAATGATAGAGCTTCTCTTTATGCTGGTTACAATCTCTAGTACTAACACACCGAAGCTATAGACGTCAGACTTGATAGAGAAGACACCTTCCATTGCATACTCAGGAGCCATGTAGCCACTGCTTGATTATATATTCTTGCAAGAGTTACTGGAATTGAATTTGAGTATAATCACAAGTTAAAACAACCTACTAACTGTATAGTTACTTACTATGTTCCAACAACACGTTGGGTGTTTGCATTTTCCTGGTTATCTCCAAAGAGCCTCGCCATACCAAAATCTGCTATCTTGGGTTTCATATCTCCATCTAGCAAAACATTTCCAGCTTTGAGATCTCTATGAATTATTGTCAGTCTTGAATCTTGGTGGAGATAAACAAGCCCTCTTCCGACACCTTTGATTATATTAAACCGTGTTGCCCAATCAAGCAACCGCTTTCTTGAATCATCTAAAGAAAAATAGAAATATTATAAAAAAATATTGAGTTGTGTGATGATATTCTAGTGTGTTTCTAGATATATCGAAAAGTGTGGCATCCAAGCTTTTATTAGGCAAGTACTCATAAATCAATAACTTCTCATCTCCCTCGCCACAACATCCCAGTAGTCGAACCAAATTACGGTGTTGTAATTTGGCAATAAGTATTACTTCATTCGTGAACTCAATTGTCCCTTGTTGAGAATCCCTACTTAGCCTTTTGACAGCAATTTGTTGTCCACCTAGTGTTCCCTGCATAATTGTCAGCTCATGATATGAATAAATCAACTAGGCGACCAACTTTGGCATGAATAAGAGGAAACTATGTTGAACAAATTACCTTATAAACTTTGCCAAAGCCTCCTTGTCCAATCATACATGTTTCGGAGAAATTTTGTGTAGCCTGAGCAATTTCCTCAAATCTTACAAAGGGAAACTCAAGGTCATTGGAACTATCGAATGGTGCCTTCTTGTGTTTTCCCTGGTTCCTGTTCTTGCCTGCTCCCACAGTTGTATAACATTTCTTGTCAGATGAGTATAAGATTGTAGGCACAGAAAAATATGAAGGGCTCCAGTTGATCACTTGAACTAATCGGTTTTTGTCCATTGTACCAGTGCAAACTCACATAACCAGAGCCAGCCCACGGTACACTTCGGCCACCAAAGCAAACGCTAGAATTTACATTGTGGTGATGCTCAGCATATACAGTAAAATTCCGTCCACAAGACACATCTATTTTGTGTACCAAGGTGGCTAAATTATATTGTCCTGCATTTGTATATTCGTGGGTCACGTGTACGACAGTGAGGAACATCAAACAAACTCTAGTAATTTTGAAAAGGTCATAAGGCATATGTATGATGATGCCACAACTATATAGTCCCCCACGATGATGAAATTACGTGCTCAAAAGACATATAAAGGGTCAATCGTGATAATTCTAGACATATGGGCTCATTCTGGGACATTCCTTTCTAGACTCTCCAACCCCCTTGAATTCAACTGGGTGGGCCCCTTCCCACGAATTCTATCCAACCACAGAATCCCACATAGGCTAGTCCATTAGTCCGATACCATATCATCTGTGCGTGTAGTAATATTACTCGGGTTAGGCACACTCACTTGCTCTGGATTTATATTCATGGGTTATGAAGCCCTTATGGACTAAGCTACAATTAAAGTTAACAGACAAATTCCAATAAATCAAAGTGCAGTTATGGATGAGCTATCGAACGTAAATTTAACTTACCACTGAATTTCAACCATGCAAGAAAAATGCACATGATTATCACCACACTACTTCCTATGGCTGTCAACGCAATCCTCACTGCATTATGCTTCGTCTTTTTACCTGTGAGCATGCATATATATAGCATAACACCGATCAGCTCCATCATAGTACTAGTTGCATATATTGCCTGCAAAAAGAACTACCAGTTGCATATATTGCCTGCAAAAAGAACTACCAGTTGCATATATGACGCTTCGTTCCCTAGTTTTGCATTTAGGTGTTCCTAAAAAAAATACTCTCTGTTCAATAATGTAGTGCGTATAGATTTTTTAAAAAGTCAAATTTATAAACTTTGATCAAATTTAAAAAAAAAACTATTTATATCCACCATACCATATATGTAAAATATGAAACTACGTCTTATGATGAATCTATTGATATATGTTTGGCATTCTAAATGTAAATGTTTTTCTCCACCAACTTAACCAAACTGGATGAAATTTGACCTTTCAGAGATTCTATGTGCACTATATTATGGAACTGACGGAGTATAAGAAATTAGCAGAGATTCAGGTGGTACCAGCTGCAACATCCAATCGGGCGAGCCGGAGATAGAGCGTGTCGCTGGCGGGGCTGCTTACGCCCAACTTCCCGGTGTCAACCAAGTCCCCGGCCAACACCAAGCACCTCGTCATGTCTCCCCTGGACGTGGCACTGCTCAGGTTGGCGTACGCGTACGCCACGCAGGAGCAGTTGCGGTCGCACTCCGCCGCGCACCCCTCCAGCGTTCTGTTGGCCACGAGCACGAACCGGTCCGCCGGCTTCATCCCCGGCAGGGACACGAAACCGGCACCGGCAGCGGCAGTGCACCCGCGCAGAGGCTCCTTTCGCCGGCACCCCTCTGAGAACCTGCCGCCGGTCCAGTCCCTCGTGCTGGCCGGCACGAAGCCGTCGAGGCACTTGCACGTCGGCAAAGGCCTGGCCGTCTCATCGCAGTACCCGTTCGGGCCGCAGTGGCCGTAGCTGACGCACGGGTACGGCGGCCACTTCCCGAGGACGGCCCACGCTGACGAGCTGGCGTTCCAGCTCTGGATTTGGAGCTCGCCGTTGTAGGTCACCACGCATCTGGTGAGCCATGCGCCGTCCGAGACGGTGAAGGTCGTGTAGCTCTGGTCACCGTCGTTGACGACGGCCAGGTAGATGATGATGGAGCTGGTGCTGCTCGTCTGGTACTGGTAGTCGCTCTTCACCCGGTACCCCGTCCACGGGGGGCCGCGGTACACCGGGCGCGTGCCTTCCCAGAGGAATACCTGCGGGAACGTGTCCATGTCGCTGCCGTAGGAGAAGTTCCCCGGCGAGGGGTTGCCGGCGCCCTTCCAAGACACTAGGCGCTCACCGTCACGCGTGCCGTGCTTCAATGCCATCTTCATGCCGGGGAGGAGCGTGTCGGTTGGGTGGTCGAAGCTCTGCCACAGCGTGGTGCCGTTCGGCGACCGGACGACGAGGTTGCCGGTGTTCAGAAGCACGGCCGTTGGGGAAGAGGAGCTCGACGCGGCCTTCACGCGGGTCGTCCAAACGACGCGGCCGCTGCTGTTACCGTCGTAGAGAACAAGGTCGGAGGTGTTGGTGAGGGAGAGCACGGTTGCACTGCTGTTGGTGACCGGTGTTTCCCGGTTGGCCACCCACACCACGGTAAGCTCAGGGACGCCATTGTACCAGATGCCCAGGTGCAGGTTGGCCGGAGCTGAGCTGGACGGGGCGAAGAAGCCCAGGGCGAAGTCACCGCCGTCGGAGACGATGGTGGCTCCGGGGACGAGCGGCTTGCCGGGGACAAGCCGGTCGTCGGACGCACGCAAAGGCAGGAATACAAGGATCACGACAGTGACGGAGCATGCAAGAGCTGACCACTCCATCGATTTTGCAAAAGGAATCGCAGGGGAGTATGCTCTTCTGGACAGGAATTAATGTGCCTGCAGAAACAATAATTGCAGTCTTACATTCACTTAAACAATAATTAAGAAAGTTTAGACTTTAGAGCCTTGGTCATACAAGCAACAATAATGCAAGGATTCCCTTAAAAAACACAAAGACTCTGCAATACAGTAGGCTAGTTTGGGAGTTGACAAATTCAGCTGTCTACATCGATACCCATATATTGCCGAAGCATTACACCATTTCCTTTTTGAAGGTAACAATTGTTAATGCTCAATGTTCAGACCCATACGGTGGTGATCGATACGGATGACTTGACTATGTACTCCCTTCGTCTCCTAAGGTAAAACGTTTTAGTGTCAACAAATGTCTTACATTATGGGACGGAAGGAGTAGAAAGAAAACAAGTGAAATTTATGGCTGTATTTATGTCCACATTCTCCGCCATCGTACCGTGCTCGAAGCCCTTGCAAAGATCCAGCCTGAACTTTCTTTTTTAGAGAAAAGGCACGAAGGCTCGACTTCAAATTATTAAAGCCATAAACCGGCCAGGATACAATGGGTAATGAATTGTAGAGGCAAAGACTTGACAAAAAACGGAAATAATACATGCACATATCACTACGACCAGAAGCAGCAGCGAATAGAGCACCAAGAGAAGCTGCGATCAAGTCGCTTGATATCTTGTGCAGCCAGAACGGCAGAACCGGCGACAGAAATTGCCGTGGACATGAAGATCCAGACCCCTTGAAGGAAGACGTCGACTCCGCCGCCCATGGCCAAAGATGGTTATGTTTCCTGACCATAGACATGTGCTGTCATTTGATGAACGAGATCACATCATTAGAGAATGATGTGATGGACAAGACCCATCCGTTAGCTTAGCATAATGATCGTTAAATTTTATTGCTATTGCTCTCTTCATGACTTATACATGTTCCTCTGACTATGAGATTATGCAACTCCCGAATATCGGAGGAACACCTTATGTGCTATCAAACGTCACAACGTAACTTGGTGATTATAAAGATGCTCTATAGGTGTCTCGGAAGGTGTTTGTTGGGTTGGCATAGATCGAGAATAGGATTTATCACTCGGTGTATCGGAGAGGTATCTCTGGGCCCTCTCGGTAATGCTCATCACTATAAGCCTGGCAAGCAATGTGACTAATGAGTTAGTTGCGGGATGAAGTATTACGGAACGAGTAAAGAGACTTGACGGTAACGAGATTGAACTATGTATGATAATACCGACGATCGAATCTCGATGAAGTAACATACCGATGACAAAGGGAACAACATATGTTGTTATGCAGTTTGACCGAAAGATCTTCATAGAATATGTAGGAGCCAATATGAGCATCCAGGTTCCACTATTGGTTATTGATCGGAGATGTGTCTCGATCATATCTACATAGTTCTCGAACCCGTAGGGTCCGCACGCTTAACGTTTGTTGACGATTTGTATTACGCGTTATGTGTTTTTTATGACCGAAGTTTGTTCGGAGTCCCGAATGAGATCATGTACATGACGAGGAGTCTCGAAATGGTCAAGAGTAAAGATTGATATAATTGGAAGGTTATATTCCGACACCAGAATGGTTTCGGGAAGTATCGGATAAGTTTCGAAGTACCGGGAGGTTACCGGAACCCCCCGGGGGACTATTGGGCCTACATGGGTCTTAGTGGAGAAGAGGAGGCAACGGCCAGGAGGTGGCGCACGTCCCCCCCCCTCCCCCAAGCCCAGTCCGATTTGGACAAGGGGTGGGGGCGCCCCCCCCCCTCTTTCCTTCTTCCTCTCCACCTTTCCCCTTCTCCCCTCTTCGGAAAAGGAGAGGGGAATCCTACTAGGACTAGGGAGTCCTAGTAGGACTCACCACACTAGGCCCGTCCCTTGGCCGGCCGCCTCCTCCCCTCCTCCTTTATATATGGGGGCAGGGGGCACCCCAAGACACATCAATTATTCTCTTTCCCGTGTGCGGTGTCCCCCTCCACAGTTTACTCCTCCGGTCATAGCGTCGTAGTGCTTAGGCGAAGCCCGGCGCAGATCACATCATCAACACCGTCACCACGCCATCATGCTGACAGAACTCTCCCTCGACCCTCTACTAGATCAAGAGTTCGTGGGACGTCATCACGCTGAACGTGTGCTAAACATGAAGGTGTCGTACGTTTGGTACTTGGGTCGGTTGGATCGTGAAGATGTTTGACTACACCAACCGCGTTAACTAACGCTTCCACTTTTGGTCTACGAGGGTACGTGGACACACTCTCCCCCTCTCATTGCTATGCATCTCCTAGATAAATCTTGCGTGATCGTAGGAATTTTTTTTTAAATTGCATGCTACGTTTCCCAACAGTGGCATCCGAGCCAGGTCTATGCGTAGATGATATGCACGAGTAGAACACAAAGAGTTGTGGGCGATAATAGTCATACTTCTTACCACCAATGTCTTGCTTTGATTCGGCGGTATTGTTGGATGAAGCGACCCAGACCAACATTACATGACTGTGTTCATGAGACTCGTTCTACCGACGTGCTTTGCACACAGGTGGTTGGCGGGTGTCTGTTTCTCCAACTTTAGTTGAATCGAGTTTGACTACGGCCGATCCTTGTTGAAGGTTAAAACAACACACTTGACGAAAAATTGTTATGGTTTTGATGCGTAGGTAAGAACGGTTCTTGCTAGAAGTCCGTAGCAGCCACGTAAAACATGCAACAACAAAGTAGAGGACGTCTAACTTGTTTTTGCAGGGCTTTATTGTGATGTGATATGGTCAAGACATAATGTGATATAAACTGTTGTATGAGATGATCATGTATTGTAACAGAGTTATCGGCAACTGGTAGGAGCCATATGGTTATCGCTTTATTGTATGAAATGCAATCGCCATGTAATTGCTTTACTTTATCACTAAGCGGTAGCGATAGTCGTAGAAGCAATAGTTGGCGAGACGACAACGATGCTACGATGGAGATCAAGGTGTCAAGCCAGTGACAATGGAGATCATGACAGTGCTTTGGAGATGATGATCAAAGGCACAAGATGATGATGGCCATATCACGTCACATGTTATGATTGCACGTGATGTTTATCTTTTATGCATCTTATTTTTCTTAGTACAGCGGTAGCATTATAAGATGATCCCTCACTAAATTTCAAGGTATAAGTGTTCTCCCTAAGTAAGCACTGTTGCTATAGTTCGTCGTGCCGAGACACCACGTGATGATCAGGTGTAATAAGCTCTATGTTCACATATAACGGGTGCAAGCCAGTTTTGCACATGCAGAATACTCGGGTTAAACTTGATGAGCATAGCATATGCAGATATGGCCTCGGAACACTAAGACCGAAAGGTCGAACGTGAATCAGATAGTAGATATGATCAACAAAGATGTTCATTTGAAAATTACTCCATCTCACGTGATGATCAGACATAGTTTAGTTGATTTGGATCACATGATCATTTAGATGACTAGAGGGATGTCTATCTAAGTGGGAGTTCTTTAGTAATATGATTAATTGAACTTTAATTTATCATGAACATAGTCCTGCTAGTTTTTTTGGCATATCTTTGTTTTTGTAGATCAATGGCCCGTGCTAGCGTTCCCTGGAATTTTAATGCATTCCTAGAGAAAGCTAAGTTGAAAGATGATGGTAGAAATTACACGGACTGGGTCCATAACTTGAGGATTATCCTCACTACTGCATAGAAGAATTACGTTCTGGAAGCACCGCTAGGTGCAAGGCCTGTTGCAGGACTAGATGTTGATGTTATGAACATTTGGCAGACTCGATCTAATGACAACTCGATAGTTCAGTGTGCCGTGATTTACGGCTTAGAATCGGGACTTCAAAGACGTTTTAAACATCATGGAGCATATGAGATGTTCCAAGAGTTGAAGTTAATATTTCAAGCAAATGCCCGAGTTGGGAGATATGAAGTTTCCAACAATTTCTATAGTTGCAAGATGGAGGAGAATAGTTCTGTCAGTGAACACATACTCAGAATGTCTGAGTACCATAACCACTTGATTCAGCTGGAAGTTAATCTTCCTGATGATAGTGTCATTGACAGAGTTCTTCAATCACTGCCACCAAGCTATAAAGGCTTCATGATGAAGTATAATATGCAAGGGATGGAAAAGGCTCTTCCCAAGCTCTTTGCAATGCTAAAGGCCGCGGAAGTAGAAATCCAGAAGGAGCATCAAGTGTTGATGGTTAACAAGACCACTAGTTTCAATAAAAAGGGCAAAGGGAAGAAGGGGAACTTCAAGAAGAATAGCAAGCAAGTTGCTACTCCCGGGAAGAAGCCCAAGTCTGGACCTAAGCCTGAAACTGAGTGCTTCTACTGCAAAGGGGTTGGTCACTGCAAGCGGAACTGCCCCAAGTATTTGGCGGATAAGAAGGATGGCAAAGTGAAAGGTATATTTGATATACATTTTATTGATGTGTACCTTACTAATGCTCGTAGTAGCGCCTGGGTATTTGATACTGGTTATGTTGCTCATATTTGCAATTCGAAACAGGGGCTACGGATTAAACGGAGATTGGCTAAGGACGAGGTGAGGATGTGCGTCGGAAATGGTTCCAAGGTCGATGTGATCGCCGTCGACACGCTACCTCTACATCTATCTTTGGGATTAGTTTTATACCTGAATAATTGTTATTTGGTCCCAGCGTTAAGCATGAACATTATATCTTGATCTTGTTTGATGCGAGACAGTTATTCATTTAAATCAGAGAATAATGGTTATTCTATTTATATGAGTAATATCTTTTATGGTCATGCACCCTTGATGAGTGGTCTATTTTTGTTGAATCTCAATCATGGTGATACACATGTTCATAATATTGAAGCCAAAAGATGCAAAGTTAGTAATGATAGTGCAACTTATTTGAGGCACTACCGTTTAGATCATATTGGTGTAAAGCGCATGAAGAAACTCCATGCTGATGGGCTTTTGGAATCACTTGATTATGAATCACTTGGTGCTTGCGAACCATGCACTACTAGGAAAAGGCTAATTAGTGGTGCACCTATTTTGGCCATTAATGTCGCACTACATGTGCGCCACTATCATCACGCCACTAGTAACTAATACTAATGGCGCACCATGCGCCATTAGTATACTAGACAATAGTGGCGCACCAGGGAGTGCGCCACTAGTATGTCAAACGGTGCGCCATTATTATGCCTCCCAGGGGTCATATTTACCTTGTGCTCTGGGTTACTAATGGCGCACTTCTAGATAATGCGCCACTAGTGTGTTTATTGCAGTGCGCCACTAAAGTGCAGTATGGTGCGCCACTAGTATGAATATTAGGAAATTGTTTTTCTTTTCTGATATTTGCACAGGTTACAAAATATATTACTACACAGAATATAGACATCACAACATAAACAACAGATTTATCGAATACAATAGAAGATTAGTCTCCGAATACAATTTATCATATTAGTCTCTGAATTCAAAATACCGAACAAAGTTAGAACATTACAAGTCTCGAGACCGCGAGTAGCGAGTTTTTCTTCACATTACAAGTCGATATCGATCATCTAATTAAACTACCATCACATAGAAGAGAGCTGCGGTCATCACGATGAGCATCATCGCGATGAAACTGGTCTTCATCCGGTTCCTCCAACGCTCCCTCCTCTCTCCCGCTAGATAGCGCGCGCATCTAACTTCCGCCTCCGTACTAGTGGTGTATCCTTTGTAACTGTTACCGCTGAAACGGTGAACCTGTCTCCAACGCTCCTCCCAGTCGTCGTAGACTCCGGGAACCTTACCCTTGTACACGACATACGACGGCATCTCTATGCACTAGCCAAACAAAATGTTAGTAGCAATTCACAGACAATACATAAGCAATATATAAGTATGCAACAAAAGGATTGGAAGAGAAAAGCAACACATTAATAGCATGATTCATGGTCCTACTAATAAATAGCATCGATTACATATAAGTTGAACGACTGTCCAAACCAAAGAGACATACAAGTTTATTAAAGTTTAATTACAACATGAGCTAATCGATATTTTAGAACTACATAGCATCACTACTTTCGACTTGACTCAGGGACCGGAGCGTGGATGAAGCCGCCGTCTTTCGTGATGGTCATGAAATCGCGGGCGTTGTCAGCCTGCATTTGTAGCGTTGTTTCTATCTCATTGTTGGACGGTTGATATCTGAGGCAGAACTACCCCGAGGTACGAAGGACATCTTGATGGATGATTTCCGCAAACTCCGACTGGATGCGAAAGAATTCTTGTCTGATGTTCGCGTCCTGGATTGCCGACAAGCGTGCGGTCCAATCTTTGAGATTATTTGGTAGCTGAAGGTGATTATGGTCCCGTACGATCGCCCGCATGTGATGGAGGGCGTAGTAGGCATCCTTCTGACCGCCAGGCGGCTGCTTGACGCAGGGGAACGCCGTATTGTGGGTGAACACATGCTTGCCATACCTGCGAATTGGCCTGCTGAAGGTGCCTCCAAATCTGGCATAGCCGGGGAGAACATCATCAAGAACTTTCTTGATATTTGTGTAGTCTTTCTACGACTGACGGTCCGAGTCGAAATACGTGGCCATGGAATATTTCGGGCTTAAGAGGATGAGTGTGCAATGTGTGTCACTGCACAAAACATGGAATGTTAGAAAAAAAGAACGATCAAAATCTAAGAAATCATATGTTACAGGGTGGTGAGGGGATGACGTACTCGGGAAAGTAAGGCACGAGGAAGTTATACTTATCTGGGTTTGCCAGAATGACGCCTTCAAGGTATGAACTCGCGACTTGCCGGTCCCCAGCGCTGCCCAAGATCTTGGCACACATGTAGAAGGGGTCGACTATCACGTTGTCCGGGGTCTTGTATCTAATGATCTGCATCTCCATACTCAGTGAAAATAGCCGAACGAAGGTGTAGTGCTGCGGATGAAGGTTAAACATAGCGAAGATGTCATCAAACCACAGGACGATCATACACTACTAGGGAAAAGGCTAGCAGCAGTGCGGGTTTTGGGCCTATTAGTAGCGCGGGGACCGGTGCTACTAATAAGGCGCTACAGCTAACGTATAGCAGTAGCGCGGGTGCGACCCGCGCTACTACTACGTCCTTTAGCAGTAGCGCGGGTGCCAACCCGCGCTACTACTAATCTCTAATCTCTGATTATTATTATTTTGAATTTTTTCGGAAATTTTTTTTTTGATTTTTTTCCACTAATTTTCAAATTTCTGAATTATTTTAACCTCAAATCTCTAATCACCCCTCAGCGCTACTCAATTTAATCTCTAATCATTTCAAATCATCTAACTTCCCGGACGGTCACCCATCCTCTCACTACTCCAACCTGAGCACGCTTAACTTCCGAGTTTTATTCTCCCTCGTTTCCAAGTCTACACTTGTTGTTTTCCTAACAATAGTAAGATGTCAATCCTATTAACCTCAGAAATTTAGCTTGTTCTATTCTCCCTCATCTAAATTTTTTTTGACATTTTCATCATTTTCTTTTATTTTTTAAAAACTGAAAAGGCGATCCACAGGGGGGGGGGTAGAATTTGAAAATGGGACCTTTAGTAGTAGCACGGTTTTTTACCCCCTCGCTACTACTATGGCACCACTTAGTAGTAGCGAGGGCTAAAAACCAACGCTACTGCTATCAAACTTAGTAGTAGCGAGGTTTTAAAAACCCGCGCTACTATATGGCATGTCCCGGGGGCCCCGGTAGAGACCGCTTAGTAGTAGCGAGGGTTAAAACCCGCGCTACTGCTATCAACTTAGTAGTAGCGAGGTTTAAAAACCTGTGCTACTACTAAGTAGCAGTAGCGAGGGTTTTTAACCCTCGCTACTAGTAAGATTCTGTGTATAGGCTTTTCCCTAGTAGTGATACCCCCGATGGCGCTATCCACAAAGCCCTTGCCCTCTGGCACCTTGGCCACGAAAACCGGGTATGCCACATCATTCTCGGAGAGACGCCGCTTCTCCAAAGAAAGAACATTGTCATGCAGACTCCGCATAGCACCGGTTGCAGCATTGAGCAGATTAGTCGGTAGCATCGGCCTACCCGCCACATGCACCCTCCTCGAGATATCCTTAGGTGAAGGTGGCCCGTCCTGAGCACGGATCGTACTCGGTGCCGGCTGGCTCGCACCCTTGTAATTCTTTCTTTTCCGTCCCTTCTTCTTCTGCTGTAATGGGATCGAGTTCTTCTCAGAGATTGCCTTCTTGAGTGTGTTGGGGCTGATAATATTTCGCACCTCGGCTATCTGAGGCTCGGTGAAGGCAGCAGCTGGAGGCGTCTCCTGAGAACTGAACGCCAGACGACGCCTGTTACAATTGGGTTTCTCCACGGTACCAGCTAGATCGCGGTCGTCTTTTGCAGGGTTGGGTTCTTGAGAAGGAGGCCCCAAGAATTCGTCATTGTACCCATGTTCGTTGAAGTACTTATCGACGTTGGTAAATGTACCATCGTCGTCGTCGTCATTGTCCGGATCCTGTACCATATGCATGTCTGGATCCTGTGCCATAGGAATGTGAACCATTTAGAAATTTGGCTTCATTAATTAGAATGCAACCATATGGACCTAATTACCGGGGGTGTATTCCTTACCAGAACAAGCTCAAGCGCCTTGGTCTTCGGATCCATGGTAAGCTCCTTTGTTACCGGGTCCACCTTGTACCGGGCCCTGACATAGTTCCTGGTCTGCTTGTCACGGTATTTCTCGAAGCGGGGCGGTAGGCCTTGCTCGGCATGCTCCGCGTCCTCCTTGTCCCATATAGGTTCCGCCACTCTGTAACCGTCGGGACCGAGTTGGTGGACCCCTAAGTTCATGTCCCGCATATCTTTCCCCCGCTGACTTGATTCCACGGTTGCGTTGCTCTCGCACTTGATCTTGAACTCCTTGTAGTCATCTTCGCTGATCGAAGGATTTTTCTCCTTGATCTTCTCATAACTATCACCTTTTTCAGTCATTCTCTTCACCGCGCCTCTCCAAGTAGCCAGGGTCGTGCTCATCTTCGTGAGGGCGGCACTGTTCACTTTGTTCCCTGCGAGGCGTGTGTTTGCGAAGTCACCGGGGAACTTGTATCATTCATGCAGCTTCGTGAAGAGGAGGTTGCGCAAATTCCCTCGGTCACGATGCCTTAGGTTCACGGTGTTGATCGAGACGGTGCTCCGGAGAATGCACCCGAGCTGTCCCGCGTACCCCTTGACTAATTCTTTCGGCGCCGTTGGATGCCCCTCGGAGGACACTTCAGTAAATTCCTCCTTGACGGTGCCGAGCACGTTCGGGCGCCGGTCCTTCCGTTGCCTCTTCGGTTGGCTGCCATCTATGCATGCGCTGCCATCATCAGTGGTGGCATCCTCGGTGGCACCATCAGTTGTGTCATCCCCGACGCCACTTGGGGTTGTGTAGTCAGGATCGGTGTCTTCCGTGGCGTCCTCATAGCAGTGAGGTTCTTCCTCCATCTCCTGGGACAGCTCCTAGAATGCCTTGCCTGAACCGCCGGCCTCATCGTTGTGGACCATGTTCGCTCTAAATAGGAAAAAAGTTTGGTCAAAAAGTTGGTTATTTTCAAGGAACAAGATCTCTAAGTTGACCAAATAACCTAATTCTCGAGGAATGTCGCAAAAAAGTTGGTTATTGTCAAGGAACAATTGAGAGGTGTTTGATATATTGCCTAGGTGTTTTGGGATGGAACCTGTTAGTGTGTTGTTGCCAAGGTCCAAGTCCCTTCCTAACCCCCTTCTTCTTGTCTCCTCTTACTATCTCTCTCACACACATGGCAAGCAAGGGTGTTTGAGTGTGTGAAAAAAAATACTAAACTAATCCAAGGGCTGAAAATTGATCATCTGTTTCAGATTGTAGTTTTCTTTCTTGGGGCTTCGGTGTGCGGTACAAAACTGAATTTTGGAAATCTATAGAATGAACAAGCTAAGGGCTGCAAATGCCCGCAAGGCTTCAAGGGTGACGACATAATGGCTCAGTGTTATTTAAGGGTTGGTTTGTGAGGAATTATCATGGTCTCATCATTTAGGGTTTGTCTACACCGAGGCATCCTAAAAGCTAAGCTTTTATCATTTGTCGACACCGAGGCATCCTAAAAGCAAAGCCCTAGGTTGACTGATATATATGGGTACCTTCTAATAATATACCCTATCAAGTATGGCGCAATAGTTAAAAAAATAGCCAACAGTGACATGCAAGTGCTGACAGAAAAGGGAAGGAGAATTCTAAGTTGGGCCTAATCACTTGGCTCTATTGCCACCTATGGCAGTTGCATATTAGTTGTGCAAAAAAATTTAAGAGCGGGCAGTAATGAATAATATTTAATGGGATACCTCAAAAAGCTAATCTAGTATCTCCATTTAACAGTTTTCAACTAGAAAGTGCACAAAGTGCAACAAACATATTATTTCAACCCCCCAAACAATAATGATAACATTCTTTTCCTGAACTACAAACTACTCATGGTTTCGTCTATCCAGACATGAATTCAGCATATGTGGTTAATGCAGCAAGAATAAAGGGACACCACATGTCAAAAATCTCGCATCCAAAATTTCACAATTGAGCCTAACGTTAATTAAGTACTAAGATACCCCGGCCCATGCATTAGTCGCAAGTACCTCATATGTCCTATTTTTAGCAAAGTCGTGCTAAAATTCACGGAAAATTTCAGCATGACCTTTGCTAAAAATAGGACATATGGAGTACCCGAATTTGCCGGAACGGAAGTTAAATCGACATTCCGGCAAACTCAAGAGCCTCTCAGGGTACCTGCAAAATCATTATCCCAGGTGGACAAGGCAATGTGCTACTTGCTTAAATCTCCGTCCAATGCTATTTACAAGACAAATAGCAGGTGGCAAAGCCCAGTGTTAAAAAAAAGGCCTCCATCACAACATGGAAAATATGTTGGCCTGTGAAGAGGTGAAACAATATATGCATCTCCAGGCAGTATCATTCAACATTTTGGACAAACCACTACAAGCAATACTGGATCAGATACAAGAAGAATGTGAGAAAATGCAGACAATACTAACATATTGAGGTGTTTAACTTGTGCTATACAGACATGTATTCTTGACAAACTAGTACAAGCAATGGTGGATCAGATACATGAAGAATGTGGGAAAATGTAGATAAGGACTAACAACAGATCGAGGAGTTCACCAGCCAATGCAAGATGGAGTCTGGTCTGTTCTATGGTGGATCCTATTCTAGTGTCTGGAACGCATCTTCAAGATCGAGGAGTAACCACATGAAGTACTGATTGCACTTGAATGACTTGATGTGGTACCATTGGATGAAACAACTTCAAGCCATTGTGCTACTGATAGTACTACTAGACATCAATGGTTACTGTACCATTATTCTGGTACTCTTACATTTTCGGCTTGAGCGAACCTCATAATTGCATTGCGACGGACGGAGTAGCAGTAGTCACCAACTATTTGCTCTCTTTTTCAAGCAACTGAGTTGCTCAAAGTCCCATAAAAAACACACTGGGTTGCTAAAAGTCCCATAAAAGATACACTGAGTTGCTAAAAGTCATGATTTCATGGGCCTGGTTGACCAACAGAGAGAATCTAAATGGCATTCACTACTGGATTATCAAAGATTATTATCATCATCGCTTTACTTTCTACTAGTTACTTTGCACCAGCTCAATTGGTGCTTGCTGTCGTGAAAGCAGTGGCTCACAGTCCTCTGCTAGGGACGGGAATAAATTCCCTCACAATATCCCTACTACCTTATAGAGGTAAATTGATTTTGCTTACTACCTGTATTGCCAGTATCCCTACCTACTTGATGTCTATTGTTAATTTTCCTAAATTGGCCATTGACATGATTACTTCTCAGATGTCACATTTCTTCTGGGGGAATGTGGGCGATAATCATAAATATCATCTTGCTAATTGGGGCCTGATATCAAGGAGGAAAGAGTATGGCGGTCTGGGGGTTCCTAACCTTAGGGATTTCAACATGGCCCTCTTGGCTTCTTGGGGGAAAAGATTTTTTGATGACAGAGTGTAACGCCCCGAGACCGACGCTCCAGATGCCTTATTTGTATTCCGAGATTCGTCGTGTGATTTGTTTTGTTCGTTGCATTCATCATGCCATCTTTTGCATTGCATCATGCCATCATGTCATTTAATTTTTAAAAAACTCAACTAAATAAATTGCATAGATTGTTGATCTATTTAAATCGAGGGATATTAACATGGTGATTTCTCTTTAAAACATATTCAAAGTCTCCTATTATTATTAGGGAGCTATAATAAAATTATTCCATTTATTTGGAATTAACCATAACCCACTTGCAAAATAATTCCCCATGCCTTTGTTATCTCACGTCTTGACCTCAAACTTTGTCCAATAAATCATTTCGTCATTTTCCAAAGCCCCACCTAAATCCTCAACATTTTTGGACACTTCAAAAACCAAGTCCTGGTTCAAACCCATTTGAATTAAATTCAAATGAGTTTGAATTTAAATCTTGCAATCATGGTCTTTCTATTTTTCTTAGATCAAACTCATTTTTGTGAGTCCAAGTAAATTAACCCTATGCACAAATTCTTCCGCTAACCCTCTCTTTCTTTCTCTTCTCTCTAATTCTTTTCTGCTAAAGAATAGAAGGGGGGGAGATAGAGTCCAGCCCAGCTGGGCGTCCTAGCCCACAGCACCAGCCCACCTCATTAGGCCCAGCCGGCCCCAGCTCCTTAACCCTAGCTACCCTGATCCCCTCCTCTCGATCCCCATCTCTCCCTCTCGTTCCTGTCCGCCGCCACGCACGCACGCACAGAGGAGCGACGCCCTTGCCTCTCCCGATCGCCTCTTCCCTGCGTCCATCCTCATCCCGAGCCACCACCAACTACCACGAGCTCCACCACGGGCCTTGACGCCGGCGACCGGCGCCGTCCCATCCGCGCCCGATCCCCATCTCCTCCCTCGCGCTGCCATCTCCCTCGCTTGACCCCCTCGGCCTCCTCCACCTCGTCGCCGTTCGAAGCCTGGCGGCCGTCCTCGTCGCCTCCGCCGCACGACAGCAGCCGCCGCCCGGGTCCCCTCTGCTCCACCATGCATGCAGCGCCCGAGCCCGGCCGCGTCGCAGCCTCTGCTGCCGGCAACCTTGACCTCCCTGCGCCAGGCCCCGCCACCGGCCTGCTACCTCGCCTCCCCAACCCGAGCTGGCTCGGATCCGGCCATCTTCGCCGCCTCCTCGCCGGATTCCGCCGTCATCTGCATCCCCGGCCTTCCTCGCTCAACCATGCGTCGGTGCTCCCCTGCATCTGCGCCCGAGGCCATGGCCTCCTCGTCCCGATTCATGGGCGAATCGCCGGAGCCGCCGTCCTCTGCCTCGCCAGCGCTGCCTTGCTGGAGCGCTCCGCCGCGCCAAGTCCTCGCTGCTGGCCTTCCCTGCGCCCGTCGTTCCCGAGCCAGGAGCCTCGTTTGAACGCCGCCTACTCCTCAAACAAGCCTGCCGCCCACCGCTGCGAGCATAAGCGCTTCTGACCATCTTCGTTGACACCACAGGAGCTCCACTGCTGTGTCTCTTTGCCGTTTCGTGAGCATAAGAATCACTGTCGCCAAGTTCGTGTACCCACTCCGTGTGTTTTCTGATGCCAAGTACCACGACGCCCGGAGCCCTCGGATCCATCAAGTCCAATAACGATTGTGTACAACTACCGTCGACCTGAACATCTACGAAAACGTGTACAACTACCGTCGCCACGTGAACAACGACTTCCACTACGCCGTGTACGACTACTTCCCACGACGACCCGTGAACGTCTACCTCCACTATGGCCCGTGAACGACTACTTCCCTCGACGAACTCGTTCCGCCCAAAATGCACGCTTCGAAGGTATAACCCGAGACGACCGCGATGAGATGCCCTTGCATGTATGAGATGTACCACTTGTTTGCACCGTGTCCGAATTGTCACTCGTTTCCATGCCACTATCCCGTGGGAACCCGGTAACCGGGATCACCCCACCATCTCTAGCATGTTCCGCACATCCGCACGCCTCCTTTTGCACCGGTATCTCCGTGAGCTACCGGAACCGATATGTTGCCGTGGCATCATTTTCGGATATGTTGCCGTGGCACCATTTTTGTTTCGCCGCCGCGGCACCCTTTTCGTTCCGCCATGGTGACCAAATGCTCCTTATCATGCTTATGTCAACTTTTCATAAAAATTGCATATAACTTGTATATGTCATCCGCATCATGATAACAACATTTAAAATGTTTAAACTTGTTGTTGCATTAAATTGCTAAATGCATATGGGGATTTATCGGATTTGTTGTTTTTATATCCGGCCCATTTAAATTGTTTAGATGGTATAGTTTTTGTTATGCTTCACCCCTTGCCATGTTTAATAACACTTAATATTGTTTGGTAGCATAACCGAGAGAGAACTAAATAATTGATGCGGTGTTCCGTCAATAACTTGTAGTGTTGTTTGTGCATATTGCCATGCCATGCCTCATTAAACTGGACATGCATCATACTTGTTTGTGCATCATGACATGTTTATGCTTGTGTGTTTACCATATTGTTTGCTTCTTTCCGGTTTGCTTCTCTCGTTAGCTTCGGTTTCGTTCCGGAGTTGTGAGGATTCGTTCGTCTACGACCGTTTGTCTTCTTCTTGGACTCGTTCTTCTTCCTAGCGGGATTTCAGGCAAGATGATCATACCCTCGAAATCACTATTATCTTTGCTATGCTAGTTTGCTCGCTCTTTTGTTATGCCAATGCTACGATGCCTACCATTTGCTTGTCAGCCTCCCAAATTGCCATGTCAAACCTCTAACCCACCATGTCCTAGCAAACCATTGATTGGCTATGTTACTGCTTTGCTCAGCCCTCTTATAGCGTTGCTAGTTGCAGGTGAAGTTGAAGATTTCTCCATGGTGGACAGGATTTTTGTTGGGATATCACAATATCTCTTATATTATTAATGCATCTATATATTTGGTAAAGGGTGGAAGGCTCGGCCTTATGCCTGGTGTTTTGTTCCACTCTTGCCGCCCTAGTTTCCGTCATACCGGTGTTATGTTCCCGGATTTTGCGTTCCTAACGCGGTCGGGTGATTTATGGGACCCCCCTGACAGTTCGCTTTGAATAAAACTTGTCCAGCAAGGCCCAACCTTGGTTTTACCATTTGCCTCACCTAGCCCTTTTTCCCTTGGGTTTCCGGAGCCCGAGGGTCATCTTTATTTTAGCCCCCCCCCCAGGCCAGTGCTCCTTCGAGTGTTGGTCCGAACCGAGCAGCCTGCGGGGCCACCACGGGGAAACTCGAGGCCTGGTTTTACTCGTAGCTTGACTTATCCGGATGTGCCCTAAGAACGAGATATGTGCAGCTCCTATCGGGATTTGTCGGCACATCCGGGCGGCTTTGCTGGTCTTGTTTTACCATTGTCCAAATGTCTTGTAAACCGGGATTCCGAGACTGATCGGGTCTTCCTGGGAGAAGGTCTATTCCTTCGTTGATCGCGAGAGCTTGTCATGGGCTAAGTTGGGACACCCCTGCAGGGTATAAACTTTCGAGAGTCGTGCCCGCGGTTATGTGGCAGATGGGAATTTGTTAATGTCCGGTTGTAGAAAACTCGAAGTTGACCTTAATTAAAATACATCAACCGCGTGTGTAACCGTGATGGTCTCTTCTCGGCGGAGTCCGGGAAGTGAACACGGTGTTGGAGTTATGTTTGACGTAAGTAGTTTCAGGATCACTTCTTGATCGCTACTAGCTCCACGACCGTGCCTTGCTTCTCTTCTCGCTCTCTTTTGCGATTGTAGCCACCATATATCCTAGACGCTTGCTGCAGCTCCACCTCATTACTCCATCCTTCCTATAAGCTTAAATAGTCTTGATCTCGCGGGTGCGAGATTGCTGAGTCCCCGTGGCTCACAGATACTTCCAAAACCAGTTTGCAGGTGACTATGTTACCGAGCAGGTGACGCAACCAAGCTCAAGGAGGAGCTCGATGAAGATCTTGCCCTTTGTGTTGTTTCGTTCTAGTTGATCAGTAGTGGAGCCCAGTTGGGGTCGATCGGGGACCTTTGTCGCATTTGGGGTTTTTCTTTTATTTTGGTTCCGTAGTCGGACCTTGATTGTATCTGGATGATGTAAATGCTTTATTCATGTAATTGTGTGAAGTGGCGATTGTAAGCCAACTATGTATCTCTTTCCCTTATGTATTACATGGGTTGTGTGTAGATTACCTCACTTGCGACATTGTTTTCAATGCGGTTATGCCTCTAAGTCGTGCTTCGACACGTGGGAGATTTAGCCGCATCGAGGGCGTTACACAGAGCTAGTGATTGGAAAAAGATTTTGGCCTACAAGTATAATGTGGATAATCCAAATCTGTTTAGTACTAGAACTGCCTTGGGATCTCCCTTTGTGAAAAGCCTAGCTTGGGCTTTGGCAGCAGCAAAAAATTTCTATAGGTGGATCCCTGGGGATGGTAAAAACATTGCCTTATGGCATGACACCTGGGCTGGGGATTGTCCCCTGAAAACTGTTTTCTGGGACCTGTTTGATATTTGTCAACAAGAAGAAGCTACACTGGCCCAAGTGTGGGTTGGGGGTGAGCTCAGACTAACATTTAGGAGGTGTGTGAATGGGGAAACTCTATCCAGATGGGAGGAGCTCATTAGTATAGTGAAGCAAGTGGTTTTGTCTGATGTACCAGATCAGCCTGTTCGGAGGTTGGACTCATCTGGTAAATATTCAGTAAGATCTTTTTACAAACTAATTAACTTTGGAGGGATCACTTCTGAGATCAGAGATGACATCTGGAAAATTAAAGTTTCCCCTAATATTCATGTGTTTCTTTTGTTGATTTTTTACAATAAGAGTCTGACTAGAGACAACTTGGCCAAACGTAGACATGTAGAAGATAAGACATGTGTCTTTTGTGATGAATTAGAAACCATTCAACATTTGTTTTTTGGCTGCATTGTTGCCAAGCAGGTCTGGGACCTGGTGGCTGAATGCTTTAAGATTGTTGTACCTGGTTCTTTTGCTATGTTATCCCCCTTGTGGAGGAAACGAAAACAATGTGAAGCTTTGGAATATAACTGCTGCTGCTATCTTGTGGAGCTTATGGCGTTTCGCAATGATTTTGTTTTCCAGGGGTGAAGTTGGCGAAGTATACACTGTGTCTTGAATCTGTTGGGGGCTACGATCAGACAATGGAAAATCTTATGCTCAGAAACTCAGGGTGTTCTTCTTCTCCGGTGCTTAAAGCTGCTGGACTACCGAAGAGGGGAATTGCTTAGAATCGCCTGGAGATGAAGAAAATAAAATGAGGAGGAGTCCTGGTTCCATACCTGGGGCATGCATTGCTAGTTTGCTGCTTGTCTTTCATCTTGATGTAGGCTAGCTGTGTGCTTTTACTGGTTATGCTTCCAGTCTTGGACCTGTTTGAAAAACCTGATGTAATAGGGTAGTTTGAACCCTGCTCATGGGTCCTTCTGTGGCAGCTACTCTTAGGCTGCTGCCGAGCGCTGTTAAACAGTCGGTGCGTGATGGTTTTGCCTTGGCTTTCAATAAAAGTTGGGGCGGGGGGAAACCCCTTTCATTTCAAAAAAAATTCACTTTTAAAAAAACTATGAATTTTATAAATCCACGAACATTGTTTCCAGATTTTATGAACTTTTTTATCAGGTTTTATGAACTTTTTTTAAATCCATGAACTTTTTGCCATACTCATGAGTTTTTCAAATTTGTGAACATTTTAGAATTCGTGCACTTTGTTTCTGTACTCATGAACTTTTTCCAAATCTATATATGTTTTCTAGAATTGATGAACTTTTATCTAATTTTGTGAATTTATTTTCTAATTCGTAAACTTTTTCAGATTCGAATTCTTTTCTTCAGAAAAAGCCACTTGTCATCGTTCAAGCAATCATATGTCACTGGTCGACTTGTCAAAGGCTAACTATTGACCGGTGAAGATCAATATCAGTGTGATTGAAGGATGAGCAACCGAAGCGATCTGTCTTCTTTGTTGTGCCGGCCCAGGAGCGCGGCGCATGAGCGCAAAATGCCGCAACTGACGCTGTATAGGAGTACTCCTTTAAAAAGGTTCTATGACATTTTTTCTTCGTTGTCTTATGACATTTTACTTTTTAGTTGTTATTAATGTCTAGTCCAACCACATAGAATACTAAAAGTGGTACATTTGAGATTGAATTTCTCAAATAACAGACGTGGTGATAATACTTGGTTGATAGATACAGTACAATTTTTTGTAGCAAATTAGTCGGGCCGTCAGCTATTATTCGTCTATATGGTTTGTAGATACAGTGTCAACTTTCTTCGGTGTCACTAGAACTGAGGGGACATGGTATTTCCATTTGTTTTTTTAGAAGATCTTTATTGTTTACACAAGACTGATTTACATTCATTGTGCAACACAAAGATTGGACAACTCAAGCAACACAAAGACTGGAGTGGAGGTCAGACAGCCAACCAACAAGAACACATTATCAATACTGCTAGCACTAGCAGGACTAAAAAGCACAGTGCATCCTAATCAGCTTGTAGAAATCCAATGTAGTAGGTTCAGGTATATCAGCAGGGAGCACATATGGCTCAGGCAACGGCCACCTGTCATGAATAAAATAAGTATACAAATCAGTGAAAAGATTTAAAAAAATAACCAGTGTATACTAGATAGTATAAAGAAATGTAAGAAAGAATACTTGTTTACACCACCCTCGGCAATAGTATCAGCATCTCCATGGGACCAACATGGGCCAGGCAACAGGCATCTGTTGTTGAGTAACCATTTCAGAAACCATAAAAGTTACTGAATACACATTTATCTGAAACAATGTACGGTACGGTATGGTATCATGATGAGTAAGAAAGAATACCTCTTTTCGTCACCCTCAACAACAGTATCACCTGCTCTAGTCCTACAGGTACACCCAAAAATAATTTTACTATGAGAAAATGAGATAGTTTAACCAATGCACAAAAAATAGACAAGGCAAGAGGAGAGTGGGGGGAGATGGTGAAGATAAGAACTGTATGATAATGACAAAGCACGGAATACCCGATGAATTAGGTTATTCGGAATCATGCACCATTACATCACTTCATCAGTACTAAGTAGCACACTTTCTCACATTTGAACACACAGAAGTGCATAACGCATACACAATAATTGTCATTTCAAGCCAAGCAAAATTAGGAAACTAGAGACGACTGTGCAGAGATCCTAACTGACGGGACAACCTCCCTAAAACCTGTAGATATTAGGCCATGAAAAAGCCAAGTGTAAGCTGGAAGACATACCATCCTTTATTTAAGTTGAACAATAGGCGGTGAATAGCATCCCTCGGCAGGAACGGAGTTTCTTCCTCATGGTAAAAGTTCATACCCAAAAAATTCCCACCAGAGTCAATAAGAGGGCCCCCAATCCCAGCCTAGCGAAACAAAAGCAACATCATACAAGGCTTATGTTACAATTCCATTCATAATAAAAAAATTCCATGTTGATGATACTGGATAAGTCCACATGAAATACCTTAGTGATTTTACAGGTGGAGACGCAAAGTTCTATGCAATCGAGTTTGCTTCGTTTGCCAATCAACAACTTCCCCTTTGCAGCCATTATATTGTGATAAGTAAAAAGACGACCCACAGCTATTACCTTATTACATGAGGTAACTTGACGCCGGCTGATTTGTATTTCACGAGGGCCCCAGTACCCCATGATGTCAACAAGAGCAACGTTGTAGTGTAAATTATAACGGTTCAGTATCCCTACGACTCGAAATTCGTTTGGAAGGCAAACTTCAATCTGGAATAGTAAGGTCATGTTAACCAGTATCCTAAATGGAAAGGCAAAAAAACAAAAAACAAAAATTAGTAGTAACAACCCTCAGGTTATCATCAATCCTGTGTGCATCACCAGAAACTCTAACCAAACTTGCTGAAGTCAGAATTGTTGCAGAGCATGCATTGCACTTTACAAATACACCAGTGCAAGCAAAGAATTTTGCAACTCCTACACAGATAATCATTCAGTTATTAATCATCACCCACTTATTAAAACATGGAAAAGTAATGACTACAACAGAACCATCACCATTGAATGAAGCAAGTGAGACAACCCTTCGAGACATTTTTGAAGCAACGCCTTTGGGTAGTTTACTCCAGATATCGTCGACGAAATTTGTTTCAAGAAAATGAATCTTACGCTTGCCTAGCATGATATACAAGTTAGAAGTGCTTGATAAAGTATTAAAACTGTGCATGTGAAACATCGAACTACTCAGCAACACAGGTACACTGTATGCTAGTTGCAAGGTCCACGAAGTTACCAGACGGTATCCCAATAATCACCCAGTTAAATCGTTTAAAATTCAAATTGAAAATCTCCCAGTTAGGTTGTTTATCAACTAAAATTGGGAGATATCTTTCAGCTTGGCCATGTAACCAATTAGAGCTGAAACCTTCGATTGGTTATTTGTTGGATTGTTAGACTTCTATACAAGGAGGACCCACTATGAGGAACTATCTAAGCAAGAGGAAATGATTCTGATTTCCCATCTCGTCGAAAAGGCACAGCAACGCCTCTTGCGTCCAGGGGCTGCATTATGCTGGACATAAGGTCAATATCCTATGAAATAATTTTGCTCACCTCCTGGAATGCTGCAAAGTAGTTGTTTCATCTCACTTTCGATTCCGGGTTCTTCAGCATCATCAATCTCTTCCTTAGCTCTAACACTGCAGCACAATGTAGAAAGCTCACTGTGATAAATCCACAAAGACAAGATGCCAAAGACCATACAGAAACTGAGCTACTCCCTCCGTTCGGAATTACTTGTCGCGAAAATGGATGTATCTAGATGTATTTTAGTTTTAGATACATCTATTTCCGAGACAAGTAATTCCGAACGGAGGGAGTATTAAACAAGGGAAATACAGAACAAGGGAGCAAATTAGTTACAGAAATTTCACAGCAGAGAAATTTCTGAAAATCTTAAACAATTTCCCCACGGGTCTTCTTAAATGTAAGTTCGAGTGTACCAGAAATATATATTAATGCCAGCATTAAAATAACGACCTTAATTTAGTACAGTACAGACTTAGATTATTAAGAAAAAACACACAAGTATAAAAAATACTAGTGGGGCAGTTTTTGGGAATAAACTCATCAACATCAGAAGCTGCTGTTTGGCTTTCAGAATGATACACCTTACACAAACTCAAATAAAAAAAAAGGGAGTAGTACAGGATGCAGTAAGAGAGACGCATGGACAGGCCAAACAGAGAAGGGTGGTTCATGAATACTGAAAGTGTACATACCTGACCATCCTGTAATACTCCAAGAATTGAAGGATTTGCTCCCTTCGCACGTAGGGGGTCTTTTTCATTCTGGTTCGAGAGCAGTTCATCCCAACAAAGTTACCATCAAAATCAACAAGGGGGCCTCCAATCCCAGCCTAGCACAAAAGTGACAATGAAGTTACACAGGGAAAATGCTATGCACAACGCCTGACAGAAAGTTATTTGTTTCGACTGTACAGAAGGAGCTCACCTTGCCGATCCGGCATGTGCTTAACATTGTCTCACTGGTTAGAGCGCTGAGAGAGGCAAGATCAACTCCGCTTGTGGCCCTTAAAACTCCTGAACTGAAATCGCGCCATACAGCTGCTACCTTCCTATAAGGCTCAAACTGCATGTCACGATCAAGGCTTATAGGCACGGCATCAGAACCAGACAAGTCCTTGACGTTGACGATGAAAAAATCAACATATCTCCCAGGATGCTCTATCCAGCCAGTGACAATCCGGCCGTTCGGAAGGCGTACTTGAATCTGAGGCGAGCGCAAGGCGAATTAATGGTTACAGAGCTTGTATATTAGCATAATAATCCAGGAAAGTGGAGAAAAAGTTACCGTTAATTTTTCAGTGATCTTCCCTGTAGGCCAAGTAAGTGGAATCAAACGTCTTGATGTCAGGAAACTTGTAGCATCAGGACGTGCGGTTTCGATGCATATGCCTGTGTATTCCCCTAACTTGTTATCACCTACAGAGAGAAAATAAAACGCGCAAACTAAATAGCTGATGATTAAGAAAACATGGTAATAATATGACGAAGCATTAACAGTATAATCACCAACCA
Source organism: Triticum dicoccoides (assembly GCF_002162155.2). Taxonomy (NCBI): domain Eukaryota; kingdom Viridiplantae; phylum Streptophyta; class Magnoliopsida; order Poales; family Poaceae; genus Triticum; species Triticum dicoccoides. Next base: position 624,551,133 of record NC_041391.1, read on the forward strand.
TGGAATGAGGCGACCAACACAAGACTCCTACACAATCTTGAAACTACTTGCTCACTGAGTTCACCCAAGGCGCCTGGACTGGATTGCCTCGAGCGATCCAAAGCTAGTTGATTGAAAATAAAATCATGTGAGGAACAGTTAACAAAAGGGTCAATTTTATTATTATGAATTTGTGCTTGCAGAAAAAAAGGGGAAACAGACATGGACTCACTTGCCCTAGTTGCTCTTTTGTGAGGGCGTTGTTGCCCTTCATCGCTTCTCATCAGCCGGCGCTTGGTCTTCGTCATCGGTCTTTTCAAGCCAGCATGAAGAGCAAGGAACAAAATTTAACTGACACTGGTCGATCTGATCACACAACTAGTACTAGATCGATATGGCTGCCAAAACCGATGGAGGGATTGGGCTATCCATATGGTTGCCAAAACAGATGGAGTACAATAGATCGACAATAAAAACGGCGCCGGAATCGCTGTAGGGAACTGGGCGGCTTGAAGAATCCATACACCGGACATAAGTACCTTCGAAACAAACTCAACAGCCGCCGCTGGATATGTCGACGGAAGGACCCCCTGCTCCAACCTATTTTTTTTTTCTTTTGAGCCGACCTCTGCTCCAACTTTTAGTCCAGCAGGGAGAGGGATCGAGAGCTCTCGCCAAAGCCGCGTTTTATCTGGGCCGGCCCACTAGCTTCCGGTCAGGTTTTTTTTCAATTTTCAGTTTATCTACTGGGGCGAGGGAGCTCCTATTGGACGCTCTTTGCGTCAAACTGGCGTCGCCACGCACAAGGGAGGCAGCGACGCAGCCGGACTGGGCCGGCCCATCGTGTAAGGAAAATAAGCTAAAAAAGCAGAGGCAAGCGCGTCCTCAGGTATCGAACCATCGACCAATAGCTTACGGCTGTGTTGTCCCAGCCACTCCACCTAAATAGGTTTGCTTGCAGTAAAACAGCGTACATCACAAATAACTCAGCGCAACCGTAATAGTTACTGTAGCGAACATATTTAAGGAAAGTGTACATTTTTTCTGTAAGTGTATATTTTGAAGAAGTGCGAATTTTTGAACTTCTGAACATATTTTCGTACACCTACAAAAAAAGAACATATTTTCATAGACAGGAACTTTTTTTTGCATATGAGAACAAAAAAAATCGAAACTGCTGGAAATGTTTTTGAAAAACGTGAACCATTCTTTCAAGTTGTGAACAAATTATTAAACTCCAAACAAATTTATAAACCGTGATTTTTTTGAATTTTTGAACTAATATTTCTCCACAACTTACCGAAAAAACGAAGGGATCTTTGAAGCACAAACAAATTTCTAATTTACGAATAAAAAAATAAAACTAATTTTTTTAATCAAAAATCAGGAACATTTTTTGAAATTTCAATACAAATTTGAAAACACGAGCATAATTTGGAAAATGTGGAAACAAGAACGTTTTTTCAAATTGGTGAACAAAAATTTGAAACTGAACAATTTTGAAACTCCTCAAAAACTGAAAACGTGCACATTTTTTAAATTTAAGAAAAAAATTAAAACGGGAAAATGTTTTCAACTGCCCGAACATTTATTGAAAATTGTGAACAAATATTGAAACTGAACAATTTCGAAACTCCTGAAAAAAAATGAAACCATGCATATTTTTTTAATTTGCGAACAATTTTTTAAAGCGGAAACATGTTTTGTACCGCCGAACATTTTTTAAAATTTGTGAACAAAATTTGAAACTGAACAATTTTGAAACTCAACAACGAAAATGTGCACATTTTTTTGAAATGCACGAACAATTTATTTAAAACAAGAACATGTTTTGAACCACCGAATTTTTTTTGAAATTTGGGAAAAAAAATTTGAAACTGAACAATTTCAAAACTCCTGAATAATTAAAAACGTGCACATTTTTGGAATTTACGAACAATTTTTTTAAAATAGGAACATTTTTTGAAACTAGAACAATATTTTAGAAATGGAACATTTTCTGAATTTATGACTAAAATTTGAACTCACAAACAAACTTTCAAATTTGAACATTTTTAAGTTGTTGGAACATTTATGTGAAAAAGTTGAAGTAAGAAAAAATAAACTCGAAAATGGAAAGAGAAACAAAAAAACAAACAGAAAAAAAAGGAAATAGAAAGAAGAAAAAGAAGCAGCACAAAAAGAAAAAGGGGAAACGAAAAAAAAACATAAATTAAAAGGAAAACCGGTCAAAGAAAATAAACCGGTTCAGGGAACTTTCTGGAAAGTTCCCAAAACCGGATGATATAGTACAGGAAGTACGGACGTATAATGGGCCGGCCCATCGCGTCGCTCGGTCCCTTCGCCCGTGCGAAGCGCCGACAGCTTGACGCAACGCGCGTCAAATAGGGAATTCCCTCGGGCGACATCTCAAAAAGAAAAATCTACTGGGGGCTGCTACCCGCCGGCCGGCGGATCTTTTTAAAGGTCCGCCGCCTCGCGAACCATCGGATCTGATAGAATTTGACGAAAAGCTTAACATCATCCGGCAGATCGCAGTGGCCGCGTCCGCTGCCTCCCCTGCATGACACACGTCCAAGTGAGGGCTCGCATGCCGTCCTTTGTCAACGCGCTTTCGAAACAGAGGCTATGTTTATGAAACATACGCGGTGTTGCATTGGTCTACAACGGGCCGGTCTATGATGGTGTTGATTGGACTTGAGGAGTCCCCCTTTCCTCTCCCGCGACCACGTCGCCCCCGCGGGCGGCCGGTCGCGTCCAGCCTCCTCCCCCGCGCAACTCTCCCTCCCCCTTCCTCCCAGCCGCCGTCGCCGGCGCCCGCTGCGGGCCTGGCCCGGGCGACGCTGGTGGTGGCGCCCCCTGCCTTTCCCCTCTTGGGTGTCCACCGGCGCGGGATGGGGCGACCCCGGGTGGTGCTTCTAGGCGGCGACGGTCCAGCGCGGCGGCGGGGGCTCCTGGCGCGAGCGGGGCCGGACTTCTGGTCGGCGGCGTCGCCGTTGGCGGCGGGGCGACGCGGCGGCGCGGTTTGGCGGCGCCCGCTCGGCCCAGATCTGGGCCCTTCGGGCCCCATCTGGCGGGGCGGCGGGGCGACGCGACGGCGCGGTCTGGCGGGGTGGGTCTGCTTCGTGGCTTCCGGGAGGCGGGAGAGCAGTGATGAGCGGCAGGGTGCTAGCGGCGCCATCGCCGGCCTGCTGCAGCGTGTCGGCGGGGCTTAGCGGGCCCGTTTCGGACTTGGCTGGGCCAGGGGTGGCCTGGCATGCCTTACTGCCGCGTCCGGACGGCTACCGCGACGGTGCCGGAGGCTCTATCCCCCCGCACGACGACGGTGGAGGTGGTTTCCTCCCGTTCAGCTTCGGTGCTGCTTCTCCCTCCGCGGGGCGCTTCTCTCCGGTCCTCTTGGCCTTGTGTGAGTGTTCGGAGTGAGGTGGGATGGGTGGTGGCGCAACCGCGATGGTGCATGGTGGTGGGCGGCGGTTTGGCTGATCGGCTCTGGTCCGTTGGGCGGTGGGGATTGGAGTACGGGAGAAATCTTTGCCGGTCTTCGGCTCTGATGCGGTGACACCTACGGGTGCCACCATTCCTTCCTGAAGGGTGTCGGTGATATCCATCCCACACCTCCCTCCGCATGCCAGGAAAACCCTAGGACATGTCCGAGCAGCAGCGTCGTCGGCGTCGCTTTCCTTCTTGGAGGTGCTGTTTTGTTCGCGGTGGTTCGGAGCCTCGGGTTGTAGTGGTTTCTCTCTGGTGGGCGTAGCGGTGGCGGGTCATCCGCGCTTGTTGAGCTGCCGTTGTTGGCATTTGCTTCTTCTTCTTTTTCTTTTTGGCTTGTTGTGCTGTTCGCCCCAGCAATCCTGTATCGGTGTTGGTTGCTGTCGGTGTCAAAACCGGCGGATCTCGGGTAGGGGGTCCTGAACTGTGCGTCTAGGCGGATGGTAACAGGAGACAAGGGACACGATGTTTTTACCCAGGTTCGGGCCCTCTCGATGGAGGTAAAACCCTACTCCTGCTTGATTGATATTGATGATATGGGTAGTACAAGAGTGGATCTACCACGAGATCAAGGAGGCTAAACCCTAAAAGCTAGCCTATGGTATGATTGTTGTTGTGTCCTACGGACTAAAACCCTCCGGTTTATATAGACACCGGAGAGGGCTAGGGTTACATAGAGTCGGTTACAATGGTAGGAGATCTACATATCCGTATTGCCAAGCTTGCCTTCCACCACTAGTGCAGAACCGGGCATTAGCACCGGTTCGTAAGGCCCTATAGTGCCGGTTACATAACCGGCACTAATTAGTGGTCTCTAAAGCCCCCCCCCCCTTTAGTATCGGTTCAGCATGAACTGGTGCTAAAGGGCAACCACGTGGCACGAGCCAGCTCCGGGGACCTGGAGCCCTTTAGTATCGGTTTGTAAGACCAACCGGTACTATAAGGTTTGGAGGGTTTTTAGTTTTATGATTTCTTTTTCATTTAATTTTGTGTTTCCATTTTAATTCTTTTTCGTTTGCTGGTATTTTACGATACTACACATTGTACACGTGTATATATATATATATATATATATATATATATATATATATATATATATATATATATAATTTCTAGTAGAACCAATCATGCATATATATATCACATCAATGTCTCACAAATTAAACCACCATATTAATTAATTCACACATACACACATGTATAGATATATACAATTTCTCCTACATATGAATGTTGCCAGCGGAGCTAGTCTAATTGGTGCCTTCGGAGCACGATGACAGTTGAAAGTGGTTTTCATTGGGGCGGTAGCGGGTAATAGAATTCTCCATTCGGATTTATGACCTGGTCAAGCAAAAATCCCGCTATTTCCTCTTGAAGTGCTTCTACGCGCTCCGTTTCTATGAGCTTCTCCCGCACCTCTTTGAACTGTTAAGAAGGAGATCAATATGCATGTGTATTAGTTGTGTGACTAGCTAGATATCGATAATGGTGTAAAACTTGTGAATAGTGTTCTGACAAGCGTACCCATTGCTGTCTTTGAGATCTGCTCCTTTCGGACGCCATCATGCGAATGTTCTCGCAAACGCAGAATGCACACAGATCAGTCCCCTGCGCCTGCTTCAGGGCCTTTACGAGAATGGAATTTGATCAGATAAAAATTAATCAAGCATGATAATTAAAGAGATGGCAGCTAGCTAGCTAGCTAGTACTACTTAATTACTTACCTTGGGTCGAAACCATTCAAGCTTTTGTTTCCATTCGCCGGGCGTGACGCTGATGAATCTTGCCCAAGCCCTGCCCGCCGACAAAGAAAATGAATAAAGGGGTTATTAAATAGTTCATATCATGAAATGACGAACTAAATAGGCCGAGATATATAGTTAATAATGATTGAAATTACCTGTTGACTATCCCATACAAGATGTTAAAGTCAGTGTTTTTTGAGACTAGTGAGTCCAGTACTTCAACTGTTCCGGCGTCAACTTTAATGATACACAGGACCCAGTGAAATCTGCATGCACACACGTTTACATGTCTTAATTAAGCGGGCATACGTTAGCAAAAACATGTAGCTAGCTAGTAGGCAAAAACAGAGAATTTGTAGTACAAGACAGTGTGACTCACCCAAAGTGGTAAGGAAGTAGTATATCTTCATTGTATTTGAGGCGCTTCAAGAACTCTAGCATGCTATCCTCTACTTCCTTTGCATAACGTTCACTTATCTTCCATGTGAATTCATTAACGGTGTTTGGGTCAATGAACCCAATGCCATAGCGTCCACCTTTTCTCATTTCATATATCTTCATCCTGCATAATACCACAGAAAAGAATATAGTGAGGATAATTACAGGTAATGATTGATCTCAAAAGGATCAATACAGCTAGCTTGAGACTTAAATTATAGAAAGAAATCACTTACAGACAATAGCAACTGACGATAGATTTGTCGAGTGCTTCCTTATTGTATAACTGAAACAGTTCTAAATACTCAACGGACCCAGCTTTCTCATGGTAGTAATGGTCATTCTTGACATTCACCATGAGGGACACTCGATCTGAAATCTTGGTAATGTTCATGTACCATTGATGCAATTCATACATTCTCGTTGGGAGGTTCTTGACCTTGTCTGGCGCGACCAAAGGTTGGCCCCGGACATATTTCCATTTTACTTCATCCTCTCTAAGCAAAGGCATGGGCTCGATCTCGAGGAGTTGTCCAACAGTGATGTTGAGAACTTCAGCCTGCATTATATGCTCCTCCGTTATTACCACATTGCCCACCTCGGGAACATGCAATGTTTGCCCACAATAATATTGGGGGCGCGTACTGTCACCTGTTGTTGGCACAACAAGCGAGGCGATCGATTGCGTCGCCTGTTCTCCTAGCTGGGGAATGGTTTTCCCGCATTTTTTGGCAGCTGCTTCTTGTTTGCTCGATCCCGATGTAGACGTGCTCGCCTCCCTCTGTAGACATGCTCGATTTAACTTCCTGATGTGGCGCTCATAGTCTGTGTCAACAGGCTTGGAAGCTGGTGGTTGAGCCATACGAATGAAGTGGTCAATCGTTTCCTCAGGCACTTTCTCCCTTGGCGGCGGTGGCGGTTTCGGTGCAAAATGGGCTTCCACCTTGGCCTTCGATATGGCTGTGATTTCCTCCTCGGACTTGTCATAAGACCTCTGCGGAAGAGCATTCAGGCTTGGACCATATTTATACCGCTTGCCTCCGCCTGTACTTCCTGTACTACCTCGACTCGTACGGCTACGCACCAGAGCTGCGGGGTGTCTCTGTGATTGATGAGGCGGCGGAGACGGCTGACGGGACTGAGTTGGACGAGGAGGAGTGGCCTGAGGTTGTGCCGGACTTGGAGGAGGAGTGGACGTATGACGCTGTGGCGGACTTGGAGGAGGAGGATTGTCCTGACACTTTGCCGGACTTGGAGGAGGAGGATTGTCCTGACACTTTGCCGGACTTGGAGGAGCGGGAGTCTGCTGACTCGGTGGCGGACTTCGACGAGGACTCGGGTGACGCGGTGTCGGTGGCCTTGGAAAGATGATGCAATCCTTTTTCCATAGGATGATATGATGTTTGGCCTCTCCGAGAAAGCGCTCTCCGTCACCTCCAGCAATATCAAGCTGTAGCCCCGAATATGGGTCCAACACCTCATCAACCACGACACGAGCAAAGCCCGCTGGAATCGGGTTGCAATGGAAGGTTGCCTCGGGGGGATTTGTGAAAGCACAGCCGTCCGCCACCTTCATGGATATATTCTTCGTTTTGACGTGTAGCTCGCAGTTAGTGTTCTCCGTGATGTCATCCACGGGGTATCTACCCAGCATTGGGTCGTCCGGGACGGAACCCACGCTGCTTCTCGGCATGGATGGGCCGGTGCTATCCAATGCTGGATCATCCGCTAGCTGCTGCAGCTGCTGAGACCCCCTTTGATGGGTAAGTGAGTCGATCTGCTCCTGCTGCCGCTGGAATTTGACTGCCAATTCCGCTTGACTTGCTTCTAGGCCTTGAAGGCATTCATAGTCCCGCTTCCTCTGCTCCTCCTCCATCTTCCTCTTCTTCTCCTCCGCAATCTTCTTTCTCGCACGGGTTCTGTAGTCGTTGTTCCAGTCTGAAAACCCCTCATACCACGGAAGAGCGCCCTTGCCTCGTGTTCTTCCCGGGTGTTCAGGATTTCCCAGGGCACGCGTAAGCTCGTCGTTCTCTCAGTTGGGCTGGAACACCCCCGTTCGTGCCTCTTCTATTGCAACAAGTATCGCATCGTCGGCTCCCTTTAGACTTGCCCTCGTCGAAACATTGCCTGTCTCCCGGTCCAACTCCCCCCCATGCGCATAGAACCAAGTCCTGACCCTGGAGGGCCAGCTCTTAGTAGCCGGAGTGACACCTGCATCCTCCATCTCTTTCTCAGACTTATCCCACTTAGGCATTGCCACCGCATAGCCACCTGGCCCCAGCTTATGGAACTTATCCTTTTTTTCGGCATTCTTCTTGTTTATTCTCGACCGTTCCTTAGCTAATTCCGAATCCTTGAATTTCACGAAATCGGCCCAATGATCACGTTGGTTCTCCAGTGTTTCCTTGAATACTGGAGTCTTCCTTCCTCCGTTGACGTACTTGTTCCATTCACCATTCTTGTAGTTCTTGAATGCAGTCGCCATCATCTTAAGAGCAGCCTCTTTGACTTTCTGCACATCTGCTTCTGTGAAATGATCTGGTAGGGTGAAATGTTCCATGAGAGTATCCCAAAGCAGATATTTTTGATTCTTGTCGACATAAGTAACATCTGGACGTGGCTTTGCTGGCGCTCTCCATTCTTGAAGTTTGATCGGGAGTTGGTCCTTCACAAGAACTCCGCACTGACGAACGAACTTATCCGCAATCTTCTTAGGCGCTAATGGTTTGCCAGTAGGGCCGCATGCCTCGATATTGTACTTTACGCCCGGCTTCAACTTTTTGTTCGGGCCTCGTTTCGTCCTTTTGTCTGAAGATTTGCTCGATCCGGATGGCTGAAAGAACAAAGATCGATTCGTTAATATATCTTCAAGTCATTTAAAACATGTGACATGATCACCAGATGCCTGCTTATGTAAATATATATACCTCGTCGGTTTTTGTTGTTTCAGGATCATATTCTTCGTCATCGTCATAATCATTCATGACTTCGTCGTGATCGAATATCATATCATCCTCTCCGGTGTTGTTTAGAAATTCGGAGCCGTCATAATCTTCTTCATTTTGATTATCATCTGCCCCGCGTATCATATCGAACATGGTCTGTTCTTCCTCTCTGTCGGTATTGTCTGCCATAGCTTTTGTTTAACTAATCCAAAAGAAATGTAAAACAATTTAGTATTCAAATCTCGAATAATAGATATAATCTCGAATACATCATCCAGAATAATAGATATAATCTCGAATACATCATCTCGAATAATATATAATATTGAATAGTACATCACTGGCTATTAGCTAATAAAGATCGAATACTACAGAAGAATCTAGGACACTCGCGGTTCCTCCGGCGCGGGCAGTGGACACCCAAAGAGAAGGAACCCTCACAGGATCATAGCTGAAGTGAGATCCCCGAAGATACTGCCACGTATTGGAGAACCTGCCGCCCTCTAACGCAACCATGTAGCGATGGACGTGCTCGTCCTCCTCCCTGACACGGCGACGTACCACCTCCGGCGGGGCCGGGTCCCTCCGCACCGAAACTGGCCCACGCGAACGCCACCAAACGAGATCAGGGTCGACGACTGGACCCGCGGCCGGGTTCCTCGTCAAGCGGCGCGCCCCTCCAAGCAGCACCTCCCAGTGCCAGCCCGGCGGAGCCCAGTCCCGGACATGGGTCGGCTGGACGTCGTCGCGGACGGGTCGACGGCGAGGATGCGGGCCGGGCATCGTCGAGAACAAATACTAGCTATATGCCCGCAAAAAGTAATATTTTTTTAATGATTGGATTTTGATAACTAAAATTTCTAACATTTGTATATAACTAACATTTCTATAACATTTCTAACAATGCTATATATAACTAACATTTCTATAACATTTCTAATATTTCTATAACTAAAAATCAGAAAAAAAAATTATAACATTTCTATATATATAACTAACATTTTTATAACTATTTCTATAACTAAAAAACAGAAAAATTTCTAACAATTCTAACTTTTTTATAACTATATATTTCTATAACTAAAAAACAGAAAAATTTCTACAATTTCAAACATTTCTAACAAATCTAACAATTCTAACATTTCTAACTATTTCTAAAAAACAGAAAAATGTCTAACAATTTCTTAAAAACAGAAAAATCTATAACTAAAAATGTATGTGTGTGTGTGCGCGCTCACCGGCCGGCTAGGCGAGAGGCGACAGGGGGCGCGCGGCGACGGGGACGGCGACGGGCGCGTTGACGACGGGGCGGCGACGACGGGGACGGGGACGTACGGGTCGGGGCGGCGACGGGGGCGGC
>NC_041391.1:624561706-624563963 GCF_002162155.2 Triticum dicoccoides
GACGGGGGCGGCGACGGGGCGGCGACGGGGCGGCGACGGGGCGGCGACGACGGGGACGGGGCGGCGATGACGGGGATGGGGAGGCGACGGGCCGGGGCGGCGGGCGATGGTGCAGAGGAGAAGAAGCAGAGGGAGATGAGAAACTGACGAAATTTTGAAGTGTTTTGTTATATAGAAGGCACCTTTAGTACCTGTTGGAGCCACCAACCGGTACTAAAGGTCTGTTTTGGCCAGGCCAAGCGGCGGGAAGCCACCCCCTTTAGTACCGGGTGGTGGCACAAACCGGTACTAAAGGCCCCCCTTTAGTACCGGTTTGTGCCACGACCCGGTACTAAAGGGGGTGCGCTGGCGCAGGTGCGGTGCGGAAGTTTAGTCCCACCTCGCTAGTCGAGGGGCTACCGCACTGGTTTATAAGCCCCAGTGCGGTAGCTCTCTCGAGCTCCTCTCCTAGTCAGGCCTACTGGGCCTACCTGTCCTCCTCGCCTTGTGGGCCAACTGGGCCTTCGTGGGCCTGCATCCTGGCCCGATGAAAGGTTGTGTCGCTAGTCGTATGCAGGCCGCTTTGGCCCAGTTGGCGGGCTTTTTTTTCTTAATTTTTTTTTGCTTTATTTTTTTTATTTATTTTTGAGTTGTTTTTTGCTGTATTTAGAGTTTCTTTGTGAATATTTTTGCTTTAGGTACAAAAAATTACAAACTTTCTGTTAGTGCCGGTAGATTTCAAATTTGAATAGTTTAAATTTTGAATTATTTGAAATTTGTGTGAATCACTAGTTTGTGAATAACTTAACTTTGAAAAAAGTTTTTCAGTGATTCTTTTTTCTTATGTTCAATATTAGTGTGTTTTATCATTATATTCAATTTAGTAATGCTTAGGTTATTTAAAAAATGAAATGCCTTTGTAACAGTTCAGTTTTCGTCGGAAACCCTGATACTTCGAAAGTGATTGTCCATTTTGTACACGAAGTGCATCCAGTTTTTGCCGTAACCCTCTCTACTTTCTTGCACATGCTATTTGTATGAAATTATGATACCATGCCAACGTTCAACCTTTTCTGATTTCATTTGAATTGCTTTTCAATTTTAGGGTCATTTAGCTGGAAAAAATCAGTAAATGCATGAAAAGAATTTGTTTGCACATAAAATTTCTTCGCGTTTCAAATGCCAAAACACATAACTACCCTAACTATTACAGGCATTCCCTCCTGGGTGTGAAACACAGAAGAAAGTGATGATAGTGAAGCCGATCACATCCCAGATATTTGGGCGTGAAACTTTTTCTTCGCGTGTGTCCCTTTGCGCCGTAACCATGGAAAATCTTCATCATTTAACGGGATGCTCGGGTCAATATTCACTGTGAATGGAGCAATTTCATCAAACTTTTCATAATCTTCTGACTTGTCTGTCTTGTCATCCACTCCCACGATGTTTCAATTCCCAGAAAGAACTATGTGCCGCTTTGGCTCATCGTACGATGCATTCGCTTCCTTATCTTTTCTTTTTCTTGGCTTGGTAGATATGTCCTTCACATAGAAAACCTGTGCCACATCATTGGCTAGGACGAATGGTTCGTCTGCATATGCAAGATTGTTGAGATCCACTGTTGTCATTCCGTACTGCGGGTCTTCCGTTACCCTGCCTCGTGTCATATTGACCCATTTGCACCGAAACAAAGGGACCTTTAAACCACGTCGATAGTCAAGTTCCCATATGTCCTGTATATAACCATTATATATTTCCTTTCCCGTCTTGGTTTCTGCATCAAAGCGGACACCACTGTTTTGGTTGGTGCTCTTCTTATCTTGGGCAATCGTGTAAAATGTATTACCATTTATCTCGTACCCTTTGAAAGTCATTATATTCGAAGATGGTAACTGGGACAGCAAGTACAGGTCATCTTCAATAGAGGTGGCATGCATGGTACGTGTCTGCAACCAGTTGGCGAAACTCCTGGTTTGTTCACGTGTAATCCACTCATCAGACCGCTCCGGGTGTTTGGAGCGTAGCAAATTCTTGTGTTCATCCATATACGGAGCCACCAAGGTGGAATTCTGTAGAACTGTGTAGTGTGCTTCAGTGAGAGAATGTCCGTCCATACATATTATTTGTTCCCCTCCTAGCGTGCCTTTTCCATCCAGTCTGCCCTTATGCCGCGATTCAGGAACACCAATCGGCTTAAGGTCAGGAATAAAGTCAATACAAAACTCAATGACCTCCTCATTTTGATGGCCCTTGGAGATGCTTCCTTCTGGCCTAGCAC
>NC_041391.1:624564396-624581026 GCF_002162155.2 Triticum dicoccoides
TCGATTACCTTCTGAGAGATTGCATTGAGAAATGCACATAGCTTCACAATGGCTAATCGAACGTTTTCCGGTAGAAGCCCCCTCAATGCAATCGGAAGCAGTTGCGTCATAATCACGTGGCAGTCATGAGACTTTAGGTTCTGGAACTTTTTCTCTGCCATGTTTATTATTCCCTTTATATTCGACGAGAAGCCAGACGGTACCTTAATACTGAGCAGGCATTCAAAGAAGATTTCCTTCTCTTCTTTGGTAAGAGCGTAGCTTGCATGACCCTGATGTATGCCGTCTTCTCCGTGCATACGTTGCTGGTCCTCCCGTGCCTCAGGTGTATCTTTTGTCTTCCCATACACGCCCAAGAAGCCAAGCAGGGTCACGCAAAGATTCTTCGTGACGTGCATCACGTCGATTGCGGAGCGGACCTCTAGGTCTTTCCAATATGGCAGGTCCCAAAATATAGATTTCTTCTTCCACATGGGTGCGCGTCCGTCCGCGTCCTTCGGAACAGGTTGTCCGCCAGGACCCTTTCCAAATATCACCTTCAAATCCTTGACCATATCATGTACATCAGCACTAGTATGATGGCGAGGCTTCGTCCGGTGATCCACCTCACCTTTGAAATGCTTGCCTTTCTTTCTTACGGGATGCCTGCTCGGAAGAAATCGACGATGTCCCAGGTACACATTCTTCTTACAACTATTCAAATATATACTGTCGGTATCATCCAAACAGTGCGTGCATCCGCGGTATCCCTTGTTTGTCTGTCCTGAAAGGTTACTGAGAGCAGGCCAATCATTGATGGTCACGAACAGCAACGCCTTGAGGTCAAATTCTTCCCCCATGTGCTCATCCCACGCACGTACACCTGTTCCATTTCACAGCTGTAAGAGTTCTTCAACTAATGGCCTTAGGTACACATCAATGTCGTTGCCGGGTTTCTTAGGGCCTTGGATGAGCACTGGCATCATAATGAACTTCCGCTTCATGCACAACCAAGGAGGAAGGTTATACAAACATAGAGTCACATGCCAGGTGCTATGGTTGCTGCTCTGCTCCCCAAAAGGATTAATGCCATCTGCGCTTAGACCAAACCATACGCTCCTTGCGTCATCTGCAAACTCCTTCCCGTACTTTCTTTCGATTTTTCTCCACTGCGACCCGTCAGCGGGTACTCTCAACTTTCCGTCTTTCTTACGGTCTTCTCTGTGCCATCTCATCGCCTTGGCATGCTCTTTGTTTTGGAACAAACGTTTCAACCGTGGTATTATAGGAGAATACCACATCACCTTGGCAGGAATCTTCTTCCTGGGGCGCTCGCCCTCGACATCACCAGGCTCATCGCGGCTGATCTTATAGCGCAATGCACCACATACCGGGCAAGCGTTCAAATCCTCGTACTCACCGCGGTACAGGATGCAATCATTAGGGCATGCATGTATCTTTTGCACCTCTAACCCTAGAGGGCAGACAGCCTTCTTTGCTTCGTACGTACTCTCGGGCAATTCGTTGTCCTTTGGAAGCATATCCTTTATCATTACCAGCAACTTTCCAAATCCCTTGTCAGATACACCATTCTCTGCCTTCCATTGCAGCAATTCCAGTGTGGTGCCCAGCTTTTTCTTGTCACCTACGCAATTCGGGTACAACAATTTTTTGTGATCCTCTAACATGCGCTGCAACTTCTTCTTCTCCAAATCTTCTTGCGCAGTTTCTCTTTGCATCGGCAATGGCCCGACCTAGATCATCAACGGGCTCATCGGATGCCTCTTCTTCAGCTTCTTCCCGCATTGCCGGCTCAGCTTCTTCCCGCATTACCGGCTCAGCTTCTTCCCCCATTGTTGTATCATCGTATTCAGGGAACCCATGGCCAGGATAGCTGTCGTCGTCCTCTTCTTCTTCATTGTCTTCCATCATAACCCCTCTTTCTCCATGCTTGGTCCAAACATTATAGTGGGGCATGAAACCGGACTTAAACAGGTGGACGTGAATGGTTCTTGACGTAGAGTAATTGTGACCATTCTTACAGACACCACATGGACAAGGCATAAAACCATCCGCCCGCTTGTTTGCCTCAGCCGCAAGCAGAAAAGTATGCACGCCCTCAACGAACTGGGGAGAGCATCGGTCATCGTACATCCATTGCCGGCTCATCTTCATTACACAACACCGAATAGACCAAATTAATACAAGTTCATACATAAAGTTCATACAACACTTAAATGCAACAAACAAATAACTCTCTAGCTAAAGCATTTAAATGCAACAACAAATGCGATCAAGATCGCAACTAAGGTAACAATTGATCCAACAGCATAATGATACCAAGCCTCACTATTGATGGCATATTTTCTAATCTTTCTATTCTTCAAGCGCATTTTCTCCATCTTGATCTTGTGATCATCGACGACATCGGCAACATGCAACTCCAATTCCATCTTCTCCCCCTCAATTCTTTTCAATTTTTCTTTCAAGTACTCGTTTTCTCTTTCAACTAAATTTAACCTCTCGACAATAGGGTCGGTTGGAATTTCCGGTTCACATACCTCCTAGATAAAAATATCTATGTCAACTTGATGGGCATAATTTGTCATAAACACGAAATGCAACTAATAGTTTTAAAAGATAATATACCACATCCGAATCATAACAAGGACGAGGGCCGACGGGGACGGATATCAAAACCATGGCACTATGTATAACAAACAACGTACGGGTAAGATAATTATTACATGATTAACTATATATCCAAATCACACAAACATCAATTTTTTATATAAAATTACATGAACAAGAGGCTCACCACAAGGTGGTGCCGGTGACGGGACGGTGCGGGCGATCGACGGTGGTTACGACGGAGATTTAGAAGGCACTAAGTAAACCACACCTACATATGCAAACTAAGTGTTATTTTTGACCTCAAATTGCATATAAATCAAATACTAGCACATATATATATATTTCCTCCCAAATTACTAAACTCACAAATTAGTAACTATATAAAGCATTGCAAGAGCTAATCTAGCAATGAGAGATGAAAGGACAAAGTTGCTAACCTTTGTGATCATTTGAATGGATGGGGGCCTTCAAATCTTGACAAATTTTGGGCAAAATTTGTGAGGAGCTCGAGGGGAAGGGGAAGAACAGAGGAGAGGAGAGGGGAAAGGGGGAAGAACAGAGCGAGCTGGACGAAGGGTTTATATGCAGGAGGACCTATAGTACCGGTTCGTGGCACGAACCGGTACTAAAGGTGCTGGAGGGGGCCCAGACTGACAACATCCTGCCACCACCCTCATTAGTACCGGTTTGTGGCACGAACCGGTGCTAAAGGTTAGCCACGAACCGGTACTAATGAGAGCGGCCCG
This sequence comes from Triticum dicoccoides, assembly GCF_002162155.2. NCBI lineage: Eukaryota > Viridiplantae > Streptophyta > Magnoliopsida > Poales > Poaceae > Triticum > Triticum dicoccoides. Next base: position 624,567,756 of record NC_041391.1, read on the forward strand.
GCTAGCCGTTGGAACCGGCACTAATGTATACATTAGTGCCGGCTCTAATACAAACCGGCACTATTGGGCTTCACGTTTGACCCTTTTTCTACTAGTGCACGCCAAGGAAAGTCCCATCCGGACACGGGACGAAGTCTTCAATCTTGTATCTTCATAGTCTTGGAGTCCAGCCGATGATGATAGTTCGGATATTCGGACACCCCCTAGTCCAGGACTCCCTCAGTAGCCCCTGAACCAGGTGAGGGAGTCCTGGACTAGGGGGTGTCCGGACAGCCGGACTATCATCGTCCGCCGGACTCCAAGACTAAGAAGATACAAGATTGAAGACTCCGTCCTGTGTCCGGATGGGACTTTCCTTGGCGTGGAAGGCAAGCTTGGCGATACGGATATGTAGATCTCCTACCATTGTAACCGACTCTGTGTAACCCTAGCCTCCTCCGGTGTCTATATAAACCGGAGGGCTTTAGTCCGTAGGACAACATACATTACAACAATCATACCATAGGCTAGCTTTAGGGTTTAGCCTCCTTGATCTCGTGGTAGATCCACTCTTGTACTACCCATATCATCAATATTAATCAAGCAGGACGTAGGGTTTTACTTCCATCGAGAGGGCCCGAACCTGGGTAAAACATCGTGTCCCTCGTCTCCTGTTTCCATCCGCCTAGACGCACAGTTCGGGACCCCCTACCCGAGATCCGCCGGTTTTGACACCGACATTGGTGCTTTCATTGAGAGTTCCTCTGTGTCGTCACCGATAGCGAGGATGCCTCCACCCGTCTTCAAAGACGGTGTTTTCGCCGAAAGGGCCTTGGCCGCCGGCCAAACTATCTGGCTAGGTGGTTTTCTTATGACCGCCTGTCTGGCCGCCGCTTCGACAATGACCTCTCAAGTCGTCAGAAGCAATCTTCGCGTCAGCTCGAAAGCTGCCGAACAGTTGGATCCAATAGAGCTCTCGTCTGTTAATGAGCTCTTGGATCGCATCGCCGCCCTGGGAGTCGCTACAGACTACAATTAGATTGGGCTTAAAACCGATCTGAGGGAGATTAACTCTCCCCAGGCCACTCACCACGTCGCAGTGGTGGAGGAGCAATACGGCAACTCTTCGCCTATATTGAAAACTAGTTACGTCCGGATTCCCGAACCCTCCATGCCGGATTTCCGCGGAGGGACGGACTTTAATCGAGCATTGAACTTAAAACCATGCATCGCTCCGGACTCGCTGGATCGTGTCCAGCAACCTAAGCTTCCGAATTCGGAAACTCCTCGGCCTTTAAGCCCCAAGATGGGCAGGGATCCGGATTTTAGTCCACCCACCCGCCCAGACATATGCGATCTATCTCTAATATGGCAAGAGCCCGCTGAAATAGTACATCACTACTGGGCCAGATTCCTCCTGGTTATGGACAGGATAAAGGACTGCCGAGAGGAAAACGCAATCTCACTCTTCTGCAATAATTGCACGGATAAGGTAATATTGAACGCCATCGATCATCGTAAAGTTACACGCTTCACCGATCTGGCGTCCATAGTACAAAAGTACTGTGCGATGGAGAGTTTCCGGAAAACCGAAAACCAATTTTGGGATAATCCGGCCTCGACCCCAATCCGCAACAAAAGGGTGCCTCACACTCAGGCCCCAGATGCAAAAACGAAAAAGCAAAAACCCAATAAAGGGCACGGAACCGTACTGGAGGGATGGCTCAATGGACCCTGTAAGCTTCATAGTACAGAGGGAGCCGTCCCAACACATAGCCTTCGAGCATGTTGGATATTACGGCAGGTGGCCAAAAGTGGCGAGGAGCTTCTAGCCCCGGGAAACCACTCCAACAATACCGGTACAGTATCAACAGTCTTCGAGACCTTCACATCCAATAATATGCGAAAACGAACAATCCGCGGGCTCACCGAAGTTTACCAAGTAGCAACAGCAAATCCATGGAGCGACACAGCTATTACCTTCAACGCCAGCGACGAACCTAAATTCCGAACAGCCAGAGCGCCAGCCGCACTGGTGCTTAGTCCCATAGTGGACGGCTTTCGACTGACAAAAGTCCTCATGGATGGCGGCAGCGGACTAAACCTCATTTACGAGGAAACTCTGCGAAAAATGGAAATTGATTGGAGCCGTATTGAGCGAAGCAACACAACCTTCAGAGGAATAATCCCTAGCTGGGAAGCGCGCTGCACCGGAAAAATCACACTCGATGTGGTGTTTGGTACGCCGGACAATTACAGATCCGAAGAAGTCACGTTCCAAGTGGCCCCGTTCAACAGCGGATATCACGCTATATTAGGACGAGAGGCATTCACAATTTTTCAAGCAGTACCTCATTACGGGTACATGAAGCTCAAAATGCCTGGGCCCGGCGGAATAATCACTCTCGCTAGTGATCCGGACATAGCACTCCGCGCCGAGAACAAGACAGCCGCACTAGCCCTGGAGGCACTATCCGAAGCCTTAGCAGCAGAAGAACTCACCGCGCTGCGCTCTACAGTGAACAGGGACGATGTGATACTCGATAAAAGATCCAAGTCCACCTCCTTCAAACCAGCAGATGAAATAATAAAGTTCGAGGTCCATCCAACGGACCCAACAAAGACGGCCTCCATTGGGGCACAATTGAACCCCGAAGTAGACACCGCACTGCGTGCATTCCTTCGGGAAAATTGGGACATCTTCGCCTGGCATCCTTCGGATATGCCCGGAATCCCACGCAGGTTGGCAGAACATAGCCTAAACATCCTAAAAGGATTCAAGCCAGTCAAACAGGCTCTTCGACGATTTTCCGAACCCAAAAGACATGCAATGGGAGAAGAGCTAGACAAACTATTGGAAGCCGGATTCATCAGAGATATCAAACATCCGGATTGGCTAGCAAATCTGGTAATGGTACCAAAGAAGGACAAATCTTGGCGCCTTTGTGTCGATTTCAAAGACCTCAATAAGGCTTTCCCAAAGGATCCCTTCCCTCTCCCCCGCATCGACCAAATTATCGATGCTACCGCAGGGCACGATTCATTGTGTTTCCTCGACGCATACTCTGGCTACCATCAAATCAAGATGGCGGAAGCAGACCAAGCCGCCACGGCATTCATCACCCCTTACGGACCATTCTGCTTCAACACGATGCCCTTCGGACTTAAAAACGCCGGCGCAACATATCAGCGCATGATTCAAACATGTCTGGCTACCCAGATCGGCAAAACAGTCGAGGCATACATAGACGACGTAGTCGTCAAAACAAAACACGTCGAAACTCTAGTAGACGATTTAAGGCTCACGTTCGACAACCTCAGAGCATATGACATCAAGGTGAATCCAGAAAAATGTGTTTTCGGCGTACCAGCCGGAAAGCTGCTGGGCTTCATCGTGTCCGGTAGAGGGATCGAAGCAAACCTAGCTAAAATCCGAGCTCTGTCACAGTTGGACATTCCAAAAGACCTCAAACAAATACAAAAATTAACAGGATGCGTGGCAGCTCTAAGCCGCTTTATCTCCCGTCTAGGAGAAAAGGCGTTGCCCCTCTATCGCCTCCTCAGGCGCACCGAACACTTCGAGTGGACCGATGCTGCCACGGCCGGACTCGAAGAAATAAAGGCCATATTGGCAACAAATCCGGTCCTGGCTGCGCCCAATCTGGGCGAACCAATGTTGTTATACATCGCAGCAACGCATCAAGTTGTAAGCGCGGTCCTCGTCGTCGAACGAGAGACAGAAGGGCACAAATTCCTTCTTCAAAAACCAGTGTATTATGTATCCACTGTGTTAACCCCCTGCAAGTCCCGTTACCCGCACTATCAGAAGATAGCATATGCGGTGTTCATGGCGTCCCGGAAGCTCCGGCACTACTTTCAAGAGTGTTCAATAACAGTGGCCTCTGAAGTACCACTCAATGACATTATAAATAACCGCGACGCAATGGGCAGGATTGCAAAATGGGCCATTGAGCTCTTACCATTCGACATAACTTACAAACCTCGGCGAGCTATAAAGTCACAAGTTTTAGCGGACTTTGTCGCCGAATGGACCGAAGCCGAACTCCCTAAACAATACGGCACATACTCCAATTGGACTATGCATTTCGACGGCTCTAAAATGTTGGCCGGACTGGGGGCTGGCGTCGTATTGACGTCCCCAACCGGAGACACAGTCTAGTATGTACTTCAAATAATGTACACGGACTCCAACAATGCAGCCGAATACGAGGCCCTGTTACATGGTCTCCGGATGGCAGTCTCCATGGGCATTCAACGCCTAGAGGTGCGCGGGGATTCAAACCTTGCAATATCCCAAATAAACGGAGACTTTGACGCCAAGGATCCAAAAATGACAGCATATCGCAATGCTGTCCTAAAAATGTCAGCTCGGTTTGAAGGACTCGAATTCCATCACATAGCCCGAGATAATAACCAAGCGGCCGACGTACTGGCACGCATCGGTGCCAAACGTGATGCTGTCCCTCCAAATATCTTCCTGGAACGGCTCTTCAAGCCATCCGTACTATGGGAAGAGGATCCCGGAAGTGACAAACCGGAAAAAACCGCGCCAATCGGCGATCCAGCCGATGACATAACACCTTCAGCCCACGTCATAATGGCAGTAATTGCCCCGTGGACAGAACCATTCCTCGCATACTTGCTAAGGCAGGAACTTCCCGAAGATCAAAACGAGGCCCGCTGCATAGTCCAGCGATCGAAAACCTACAAGGTCCATGAGGGAGAACTTTATAAGAAAAGTACAACCGGAGTCCTTCAAAGGTGTATCTCCGAAGAGCAAGGGCGAAACCTCCTGGCTGAAATTCATGCCGGACTAGGCAGACACCACGCAGCAGCCCGGGCCCTTGTAGGAAAGGCATTCCGTACAGGATTTTATTGGCCGACGGCCCGGGCAGATGCCCAGGACTTAGTCCAGAAATGCGTTGATTGTCAGCTCTTTGCTAATCAGAGCCATATGCCCACCGCCCTCAAAACTATACCCATTACCTGGCCGTTCGCGGTCTGGGGGCTTGATATGGTTGGACCCCTTAAAGGGGGAACCCACAAGCAAAGGTACCTATTGGTCATGGTGGATAAATTCACCAAATGGATAGAGGCCAAACCGGTCAAAACGGCAGAGTCCGGACCAGTGATAGACTTTATATCCCGGGTAGTACACCGTTACGGAGTCCCCCACAGCATCATCACCGACAACGGCACGAACTTCACAGCCGACGAGGTTAAGTCATGGTGCAAAAATATGGGCATCAAGCTCGACTACGCTTCAGTTTATCACCCTCAAACCAACGGTCAAGTGGAACGAGCAAATGGTCTAATAATGAGCGGCATTAAACCCAGACTAGTGCGGTCACTTACTAAATCCGACACGCAATGAGTCGAGGAGCTCGACTCCGTACTCTGGGGGCTGCGGACAACGCCTAACCGTACTACCGGATTCACACCATTTTTTATGGTCTACGGCGCAGAGGCAGTCCTGCCCTGCGACATTATTCATGACTCACCTCGAGTGCGCATGTATGAAGAAAGAGAGGCCGAGTTGGATCGGCAGGATAGCTTGGACACATTGGAGGAAGAACGCGACGTCGCCAAGGCTCGTTCCGCATTCTATCAGCAGCAGGCCCGAAGATATCAAAGCAGAGAAGTACGGGCCAAGACTTATAACGTTGGTGAACTAGTTCTACGCCTGCCGGACAAGAAAAAGGACAAGCTCAAGCCCAAATGGGAGAGCCCCTTCATTATCGATCAAGTCCTGACCGGCGGAGCGTACCGTCTACGAAATGCGTCGGACAACCGACTCGAGCCGAACCCATGGAACGCAGCCCGCCTCCGAAGATTCTATGCCCAGCGCCAGACTAAGAGTTCGTCCCCTTCCCCCGCCCAAACTTTTACATTTCGGCTGTCTTTTGTTTCTCTTTTCATAACTTTTTTATTCAAAAGCCCTTAAGAGCCTACTTTCACATTTTTTGCATACACGTGATGTGCCATCCGCACTCATTATTCCTGGGGGCTTCTCTTACAGAAGCTTAATTATAAGGGTTTCATACCCAGCACATGTGTTAAGATTCCACATGTACCTTTTACTCACCATTATATGCATCGATATGACTTAAGTTTTGGCCAAGCTGGGTTGCCTGGCTCCTGTGCTTACCCCTACATTCCTGATTGTTCGACTAGGAGGTAAAGGGAGCACCTCTGCGATTGTTTTTGCCGGGTCAGCCGGATGTGTACCTCAGACTGGGTGAAGCCGAAAGCTAGCGTTCTTAAGGGAATATTCGGTCGGTGACTTAAAAGATGACTTTTTTTACCTATTTATTTATCTGCCCCCAGATGTTTTTCTGCTTTCTTTGCAGTCCGGACATGCACTTTAGGGCATGCCTCCCAGGGAAAGGAACCCTTAACGGAACTATTCTCCCTGGAAGATGTTTCTTACTAACCATGTAATATAACATAACTAGTTGGGCACTTGTCTGATAAAGCACTAATGACCCCTACGCCTGGTCTCCATGTATACCGCGGTTGTTTCTCATCCACAAAGGTATTCGGACACACTCTGGACTCTAGGGTCCCGAGGTCGAAGCAAAAAGGTCGGCAAAGACAAATGATCTACAATCCGGCTAGAAGGCATTTCACATGTCACTTTAAAGGAAAACATACATTGTCAAATTTACTGATTGTATTCCTCCTCAATCCCGTCTAACAGGCTGTCTAACTTACAGTCCCATTGGGAAAACTTAGCAGCCAACTCTACTTGGCTGTATACTAAACTCACAGGGATCTCCTTCCCATCAGGCCCCACCGGTCCAACTTCGGCCATATGGTTGGGATCCTCCTTCTTATAACGCGTCTTCACCATGGCCCAAGCCTCCCTGCCACCTTGACGGCAAGCCGAAATCTTCCATAAACGGAAGCACTGCCGCACTCCCTGAAGCTTCTCCGCAAGCTCCCCAAGGCCCTCGGGTAGGGAGAGGGCTGGCCATAAAGCCTGGACGACGCCGCTCATTGCCTGCCGAACTCGTTCGAGCAGTTGCAACAGTTCGGGAAGTTGATCACCCGTTGATATGGGCATCTCCTCTGCAGGGCGACCTGTGAGTATACCTACAAGACATATCATGTCAATATACTTCCTCGCCGAACTCTTCTTTTCAAAGGAGTCCGCTCAAGCACTTACTATAAATGCCGCGACGAAACCGCTCATTCTCCTTAACGGAGCCGGACAGCCCGGCGCGAGCGCCTTTCAGCTCTTCTCCGAGCTTGGCGTTGGCATCCTGGAGTTTATTCCTTTCTTGCTGCACCCTATTCAGCACACTCTCGCCGGCCTTCAGCTGGCGCAGTAATCCTTGCCTGTCCGGATCTTGTCCGGCGGTACCTGCACAGTCATTATTAGACTTGCGCGCACGCCGCACAACACTTATATTTCTTAATAAAAATGTGTTACCAGGAGGGGTCTCTGCGTCTCCTCCTGCGGCAGCAAGTGCGGCCTCAAGTTGGGCCTTGCATTCTTGCAGCTCCTGAGACAACTCGGCATTCTTCTCGGTAAGAGCCTGTGTTTTAATTGATCCTTAAATCCGTTAACATAACTGCTTCAAGTCTCGGGGGCTACTGGTATATATAACCATCAAAATTCCCTTACCCGTATATCTTTCACATACTGCTCCGTGGCTCTGGTAAACCCATCTTGAGCAGCACGGAGGTGCGCGTCCCCTGCATTAAAGGCGTCCAATGCCTCAGGGGAGAAGCACGCTTCACGAAACATTGTCCGGCGGCGCCTATGGTTCATGGCGCTCTCCACCTCAGATTTGGTGGCGGACAGTCTGTCGGTCTCCTCCGTTGGAGAAGGATCCGGCCCGCGTCTTGCGCTTGCCTCCTCCTCCACGCCGGGCGCTGGAGCCTGGCCGGTATAGGTTGGATCGGCAACTTCCGCGCCCGCAGTCCGGCGAGCGCTTTTTCTCCTATAAAGATCATGAGCACTCAGACACTTCCTAGGGACGTTGCTCTGAAAATTCAAATACGGGTTATACCTTTGCGGCGACGTTTCAGTCCGTACCGCGCTCCTTTTCCGCCTGCTGGTTCGGACTGACCTCTGTTGGTCAGCCACCGCGGGCTTGGCTTCCCGCCGTGAAGGCGCTTCCTGTAAAATACCATCGTTCGCGAAGGTTAGAAATGGGCAAGGAAGAGATAATGGTGTCCGGACCTCGGTCGCAGTCACCTGGGAAGCCGGATACAGTCTGGGGTAGTCCGCCGTAATGGCGACCAAAGCATTATCCATGCTGAGCTGGTGAAATACCCTGTCGATCAGCTCCACCTTGATGTCCGGATCCTCTTCGGAGGCCGGATCCAGGGATCTTTCCGGATCCTCGGGTTGCGGAGCGGGACTTACCATGTCCTCCACAGTCCGGCGTAGATCCTGCGCCGAAGACATAATGTAAAGAAGCTTAAACTTTGAGAGCATGGGTTGAGTCTTTAAAGGTGTTCGCTTACCCATCCTCTAGGGTTGTTCATGGAAAACCCATTCAAAGGGTTCGTTCGAAGGAAGTCCTCCTTTTCCCCCTTGTACAGGCTGGAAAGGATCTCCACCAGATCCTCGGTCGAATCCGGCCCTTTGCGGCCATGACGGGTGGCATCGTCCTCCCTGTTTAAATCCCACATGGGGTGGCCTCTGTATTGCAATGGCTATACCCCCCGCATGATGCATATCGCCATGACTCCAATCATGGTCAACCCGGAATGGGCCAGTAATCTTATTCGGCCCATCAAGTAATGGACGCTCTTGTCTTCCTCCAATCGGGGGCTCCGTGGGCGCCAGCTGAGGCGTTTCTTCAGAGGAGCAGCACTAAACTCCGGGAGGCCAATCCGGACTGGGTCCGGCAGCGGAGCGTCTCCTATGTAAAACCACTCTGAAGGCCAGTGTTCGGACGCCTTCTTGGGAGTACCGGATGGGTATTCGGTCCCGGCGATGCGCCATATTTCGGCGCCGCCCACTTGATATATGGACCCCTCGTGAGAACGGGGTACGAGGCAGAACAGCCTCTTCCACAATGCAAAATGGGGCTCAATGCCCAGGAATAGCTCGCAAAGAGCTACGTAGCCCGCGATATGCAGGACAGAGGCGGGCGTGAGGTGGTGGAGCTGGAGTCCGTAGAACTCCAGGAGCCCGCGGAGGAACGGATGTATCGGGAATCCGAGTCCCCTTATCAAATAAGGGACGAAGCATACTCGCTCCCCTTTATTGGGGCTTGGGGTAGCCTCCGCTTGCCTCCCACCTTGATAAGTGACCAGCCCGGCTCGAACCGGGACCATGAAGGCCGGAGGGAGATATCCCCCCGCTTGGAGCTTCACTAGCTCGTTGTGCGGAACAGAGCACCTCCTCCAATCCCCCGGCGGTGGGCTGGGAGCGCGTGAAGAAGAGTCGCGTTGACGGTCCATGATGGAATGGATTTTTAGGTCAAAGGCGCTCCGATGAAGTATTCGCGGGAGGAAGATGGTGTGGTTCGGATCTGGATTTTTGCCTCTTTTGTAGGCGGATGACTCGCACGACTGGGGGGGGGGGTGAAACGTAAAAGACACCCTGGCTTTTCGCATTCGTGCGACGCGTGGAAAAAGACCATTATTGGGCGTAGAAGCCGAGAAACGCAGTATTTATGATGAAGCCAGACACTGTTCGGCAGGTACATGAACTTGAAGGGAGAACCCGCCTTGCAACGCCGAAGACTATATACGTTCTGGACTTATCATCATTGAAGCCTGGTTCAGGGGCTACTGAGGGAGTCCTGGACTAGGGGGTGGACAGCCGGACTATCATCGTCCGCCGGACTCCAAGACTACGAAGATACAAGATTGAAGACTCCGTCCCGTGTCCGGATGGGACTTTCCTTGGCGTGGAAGGCAAGCTTGGCGATACGGATATGTAGATCTCCTACCATTGTAACCGACTCTGTGTAACCCTAGCCTCCTCCGGTGTCTATATAAACCGGAGGGCTTTAGTCCGTAGGACAACATACATTACAACAATCATACCATAGGCTAGCTTTAGGGTTTAGCCTCCTTGATCTCGTGGTAGAACCACTCTTGTACTACCCATATCATCAATATTAATCAAGCAGGACGTAGGGTTTTACCTCCATCGAGAGGGCCCGAACCTGGGTAAAACATCATGTCCCTCGTCTCCTGTTACCATCCGCCTAGACGCACAGTTCGGGACCCCCTACCCGAGATCCGCCGGTTTTGACACCGACACCAGGCTTCAATGACGACGAGTCCAGCGCGCATATTGTCTTCGGCATTGCAAGGCGGGTTCCTCCTCCGAATAATTCATAGAAGATTGCGAACACCAGGATAGTGTCCGGCTCTGTAAAATAAATTCCACATACCACCGTAGAGAGAATAATATTTGCACAAGTTCAATCTGCTGACGTATTTTATGGTGTGACGTCACACCACAACCAAGCCTTTACTCGAATCGTTTTTATTATACCACCTCAGCGCATTTAGCGAAGCGGTTTCCTTGGCACGTCTTGTCGAAGCAGAGATCTTGTTCCCCTTATTCTGAGATTCCCATCAATACGGACGTGGGTAACCCAACCGCGCCCGTTGCCACGCCCCCTCCATCGAAGGCGAGTTCCAAACGGTCACGGGGACGGCTCTTGGTATTCTCCCTCTTTATAATGAGACCAGGGCCTGTTCCTTTTCTTCCATCCTCAATCGAATCCGCCCCTCGCCCCGAGTTCCAACACCCAAGGCCCTTAGATTCAGGCGCTTCAGACCTTTGACAATGCCCGGCTCCGGCCTTCAGGGCCGGTGGATGCCCTCCTCCGTCACGGAAGGGGACGTGCTAAAGCTGAGAGAAGCCAGGTACCTAACCTACGAGATTTCGCATAGGTTGCCCGCCCAAGGGCAAGTCATTCCTACTCCCGAGCCTGTTGAGAGCGTTGTGTTCGTGTCTCACCTCCGTCGGGGTTTAGGCTTCCCGATGGATCCCTTCGTGAGGGGGCTCATGTTTTACTATGGGCTGGAATTCCACGACTTGGCTCTGGAGTCCATCCTCCACATCTCATCATTTATTGTCATCTGCGAAGCCTTCCTCCGCACTACCCCTCACTTCGGTTTGTGGCTCAAAACCTTCAACGTGGAACCGAAGATGATTGAGGGGCGTCAGGAAGAGTGCAGCGAGGCGGTTATAAGCAAGAGGGCCGATGCTCCATGGCCCGAGGGCTCTTTTCAGGAGGAGCTCGGCTTGTGGCAACATGAGTGGTTCTACATCACCGCTCCCAGGGGTAGCAGGCAGGTGCCGCCACCCGCCTTTCGCTCGGGCCCTCCACAACGGCTGGCGTCATGGGTCAATAAAGGGCTTAACTGGGGGCCGTCCAAGGACGTACCAATATTGCAGGGCCAGATTCGAGACCTCCAAGAGAGGGAGATCAATCTGGTCGTGGTGGCGCAGGTTATGCTGATTCGTCGCCTTCTGCCCTGCAAACGCCGCCCCCTCCGTCAGTGGGAATTAATCCGGAGGGGCCTCGAGCTCTTCAACACTTCATGGGTACGACACCCGTGGAGATGTATAAACAGTTCTTCGGATCACAAGAGATGTGTCCGGACTTGACCGAGGACGCCGGCCTAAGCTGCAATCGCCTGGATACTCAAGAAAGTAGTCCTGTGTCCGGACATACCGTTCGTTTGCATATCATGGATTTGCCTTTTAACCAATCATCCTTTGAACAGGAGTGGATAGCGCAAGCAAAACTGATACGGTGTCCAGCCCCCCTCCCGGAGACCACGCCGGATCCCGTGTTGGTCAAGATGCTGGAGGTTGCGCCTTCAGAAGAGGGCGAAGGGGAAAACAGAAAAACTACCACCTCCACTAAGGAGGCTTTCAAGAAAGGGGGGTCAAAAATCCCTCCTTCCAGGGGGAGAAGAGGACCGCTTCCGAAGATCCGGAGGCTAAGGCCTCAAAGCGGGGGAAGAAATCTTCACCGGAGGGTCCTGCGCCAGGAGAAGCCCCGGCCGCACTATCTCCCCAAAGGAATCAGCCCTCCAGCGAGCCGTAAGTAGAAAAAGGGGAGTTTTGTAGTAAGGGACATCCCTATTTTTATTTCTGAGGATAACCAAAGTTTTTACCTTGTAGTTTGTATCTCAGCCCTTGTCAGCAGAGCTCATCTTCGGGGGATCTTCGTCCGGAGATGATGGAGAGCGAAACGCCTCCATCTGCCGCACCGTCAGGCGGGGCGGACGACCCTGAGGTGTCGTCGCGGAGAGTCTCCTCGAGTCCGGCAGGGCCGCAGAGTTCGGCACCAACTGGTGTACGGCCGGGGGAGCTGAAGGATCTGCTTGAAAGGGCGTCTATCTCAGAAGATCACCGTACTTTAATGAGTGCAGTGATTGAAAGGATTTCATCCGCTAAAAGCGGGTGCATGAGGCCGTCAGAAGTTTACTGGCGGGGTTTAAGGTACGTAAAAATGACATACCTTTTGACAGTTTTGCACATAGAGTGCGCCCTGTATAGATAGTAGCCCCGGAGACTCGGTACATTGTCAGAAGCGATGGCGTGCCGAGGATCATATTCTCAGTGTTAAGATGTCGCCGTTCCTATTCAGGGGGCGGAGCGTTCGGTGGCCAGCCGGACTGATAGAGTTGCCGAACTGAAGCGGCAACTGGACATTGCGGATGCAGACATCGCGCTTGTCCATAAGCGACTTGACGAGTCACAAGGTGGGTGGTTTCTCCGCGGTCACCTGGTAAGGGAGTTGATGCTTACGCCTTACAACATGTATGCTTGATGCAGATGGCGCCGCTGCTATGGAGGGCCTTCGGGCAGAGCTTGCTCGAGCCAAGGAGCAAGCCAGAAGGAGTGATGCGGCTGCCTCGAAGGCGGCCGAAGAGCTAAAAGCCGAAAAGGCTGCTCACTGCCGAAGCAGGGAGGAGATGGCCGGAATGGCCGTGAAGCTGAAGGATACTACCGACCGCTATGAGGTTCTTGAAAGAGAATGCCGAACTGGGCAAGAGGACCTGAAGAAGGCCACTGCCGAAGCCAAGGATGCCCGTTCTGCAATGAGGGCTATAAAGGAGGAGCTGCGTCAGGCCGGAGACACTACTAGGGAAAAGCCTATACACAGAATCTTACCAGCATCGCTCTTCAAAATACCACTCTGCTGCTACTTAGCAACAGCGCGTGTCGCCAAAATGCGCTGCTGACAGGGAAATAGCAGTAGCGCGTCCACCGCATACAGCGCTACTGCTATAGTTGCCATGACCTCGCCCCCCCCCCCCGCTAGCTATAG